>NC_081546.1:18425763-18454431 GCF_901000735.1 Corylus avellana
TCAAAATAATGAGAGCGTTGTTAATTTATTTTTATCGTTCCTAAAATAGAACAACAACTTGTAGACAACATAACCATTTAGAAGCGGTGCAAAATAACTCAGCGCAGGTCGCAATTTTTGAGATTAGTACTCTAAGCTCAATTCTCAATCTAAGTGGTCTTGTAACTTTTTTTTTTATAGGTAATAAGATGTTTTATTAAAAAGTGGCCTTGTAATTTGGATATTATGGTTATTAAATATTGAGAATATTGGTTGTTAGAATTTAAAATTTTAATTGGAGAATTTGACACAATTCTAAGTTCAATTCCTCATTGTATTTAAGTACATGTGATTAAAAATAAAAAAAAAAATAAAAAATTAAAAAAAAAAAAAAAGAAGCAAAAACTAGAAGAAAAACAAAAAAAAAAAACTTAAGAAAATTTTTTGCTTGGCTCCTCCCATAAAACTTCCGGGTTCCGTCCCTACTTAGAGGGACACAAGAGTGACATAAGAAGGATTTGTAGCATTACTCCTATTTGCATGACGAAAAGTGCGAGATCTACACGGATCACAAGAACTTGAAGTATTTCTTTACCCATAAAGAGTTAAACATGAGACAGAGAAGATGGTTAGAGCTGATGAAGGCTTACGATTGCGAAATCAATTACCACCCTAGAAAGACCAATGTGGTTGTAGATGCTTTGAGTAGGAAGTCAACCATCGAGCTCGCAGCTTTTGGAGTTTCTCTGTAATGCCCAAATGAAATCAATTAAGTGGTAATTGACTTCTTAGTTTGCCTACCAGTCTTATTCCATAAGAAACAAAACTTAGAGATCTCATCATCTTCGAAGAGGGTTTGCAGCAGAAGACTTTTCACCTATATACTAAGATAACTATAATTTAAACACACAATAAACAAATAACCAGAGTAAATATAAAATATAATAACATAGATGAGTCTCCAAATGTCGCAGTCAAAGACCAATCATCAAAATAAGTTACAAGATTATAAACCAAAGCTAACTATTTCGAAACATAATCAAAGCCTACATTTAACAAGATAAAGCATATGTATAATATATATCATGTCCTACCGGGAATCTCCTCCCCCGCTCCGCATAGCAACTAACCACTCGGGATCCAACTCCTTGAAAATAATCTTGAGCACCATCTTCAAAAGAGCTAGACGTCTCTCGGAGAATGTCATTTAGGCAACTAGCTATAAAATAGTACATATTTCATAGGTGTAAAAATGCACATGACGTACAAGTTATTACATAGTAAACTCAATTATTATAAATCACATGTAGATGTATGGCGTCACAGTTCATCACTTGATAATATGATTATGAATGAAATTTAGATATAATACATGTTGTAATATAAGAATCATGATATAGTTCAACTTCATATGGTCTATCAAAGCACTTAACATCTTCTTGGTAGGGTTGACATTGTCCCAAAGGACATGTAATACAATATCGATACCCCAGATATCGTATGCATATCATCCGCTCACTAATATCTCGACTGAGTCTGACTTCGGGTAGCCCATGCTGTTAATGATGTCTGTCTGTAACCACCACACAAACATTGGATCTAATGTCATACATAAAAATAAACATTTTTGACTATATGGCTAATCTTTATAACTTTAGTAAGCACATGGTTTTTATCCCACACGTACTGGTGTATCATGTCATGAGATACAATTTCATTATTTCTGTCTTTTACATAAATGTTTTTACAAATCGTATAATTTTCATTATCTTATATAATCATCATACGTTTTCACATAGTATAGTTTACAGTAATCCAAAATGTATTTCATGAGATTGTAAACATGCACGTTGGATATATGAAATAATAAAGACTTATCATTAGTTATAATCTCGAGCTAAAATAAGCCATAAACTTAGGCCCCGTTTGCTAACTGTTTGCTTCATGTTTTTGTATTTTACATTGTGCTTTGAATGATCGCGGGACGACGTCAATGGTTCTTGTCTTTCATTTTCTCTGGCGATAATTGATAGAATAATTATCGTTTTATGTGATCTTTATATTTTACGTCGCTTTAATGACATTATTACATAATTGTGATTGTGTTGAGTTTTTAAATTTGACCATTGTACAGATGCTTATTCCCTACTATGTATGCGAATTTTAAATCTATATTATATCTAACGTTGCACATTTGAATATGATTTAAACCTATATTACGTTATGCATTAATACCGACCATAAATAAGTGACATTATGCATTCTATTAAATTGTAGGTTTTTGAACATGGATGTAGCTGGAACCTTAGCTAATAACACTCAATTCATACAACATTACTTAGATGATCTTATCGATGCATCTTCTTATTTCAATTTAGAGGGCTCAGATGACGATGATGATGATTCGAATTTGGATCTAGTATTTAAGGAGGAATTGAAGATGCTTCTTGTGTGCATGGGTTGAGTTAGTGCAAGAATGCTACTACCATTTAATGCACCCATCAATAAGGAGCATGCGAACCCCTCAAAGGACTTTAAAGTTGACTAACACTATGTGGATATACTGGGTACTTACTGATATCAACCCTAATACATGCTATGAGCGATTTTGGATGGGGCCGAGTACCTTTTTGAAATTGCATAACACATTGAAACAAAATGATTTTCTATAGAGCAGTCGTTACGTTAAGATTACTTAACACTTTGCGGCATTTTCCTTAGTTGTCACACAAGGTCACTCGCAAATGGATGTATCAAATATGCTACAACGATCTTCGAAAATAATAAACATATATTGTCACCTAACTGCGAAAGCACTTTGCAGGCTTGAAAAAATAATCATACGACTAGTTGCAATGTAGATGCTTCACCCATATGTCATGAAAGATAGTTACTACTATCCGTGGTTCGGAGTAAGTCCAATTAAAACCAACGTATTGTTTAGTTGTAAAAGTGTGGGGTACAAGTTTTTTAATATGTACTGATAGTCGGGAATGATTAATGTCTTACTTTCACTTATTTAATTTTATGATTTTTTTCTCCATAAATACATTAGGGCCATTGATGGCACCCACGTTGATGCAAATGTGATAGGCGAGAACAATGTGCCATATAGAGGTAGAAAGTCAACAACGCAAAATGTAATGTGTATGATTGACTTTGATCTGTGTTTCACATACGTTTGTGTTGGTGGGGAGGGCATATAACGCCCAAGATAATTATTAAGTTTGTTATTAATAATTTCATAGTAATCTAAATTAATTAATGAGATAAAACATGAGATGATTTAGAATAATAGATATAATAAAATGGGATTAACAGTATTAGGATAATAATTCATAGTGTGGTAAATAATTATATGTATGAGTAAATTGTAGTTGAAATAAATAGTAGGGGTAAATCTTGCAATTCTAAATAATTGGGGCATTAAAATAGAAATAGAATATAATCCTATGCCACATGTCAAATTTTCATTGGCCATTGGAGATACCTTATCTCCTTAGTTTTAAAAGAAATGCAAAAAAAAAAAAAAAAAATACAAGTCTCTTAGTGGGCCCCCTGCAGCAGCCCACTTTTCCCCCCATCTTTTCTTTCTTTCCTCCTTTCTTTCTTTCTCCCTCACCCCTCATTCACGCACACACACAGCAGCCCCCATTTTTCCCATTTTCCCTCACTCTTTCTCCTTCCACAAACCCACACACACGGCCTAGATTGGGAGAGAAAAAGCTGCAGATTGAGAGAGAGAGAGAGAGGGGTACTGCTGGCTGGGAGAAAGAAAGAGAAAGAAGAAGGAGAAGAAGAAAGAAGAAAAAGAAAAGAAAAGGAAAGTGACGAATTTGAAGGGGGTTTCGGCTAGGGGTGCTTGAGAGGTAAAATCTTTAGTCTTTCCTTGTAATTTTCGTGTTACCCATGAGATTAGAAGCTAGAAATTGTGTAGATTTGAAAGGCTTTGATTTGGGTCCGAAAATTAGGGTTCTTGAGAGGAATTTTGGGGATTTTGTTATATTGTTAAAATCTTTAGTTTCTCTTTAAGGTTTTGTTCTACTCATTGGATTCCAAGCTTGAAATCACAATGATTTGGAGGATTTTTAATTAGGCTCGAAAATTGGAGAAATTTGATAAGAAAACCTAATTCATAAAATTAATGTGGGGCTTGTATGTGTAGTAGATTGCTATGCATTATTCAAGTTTTGGGTTATTTAATTTATGGGTTGAAACTCTAATTTTACTTATTGGTAAAATATGGGCATAAACCCTAATTTTATATGGATTGTATTAATTTGGGGCTTTAGGTATGTGAACACTAAGAATGTTGTTTGAATGGGTTAATTATATTTAAAGTGTTAATTAATCCTAGATTTTCGTGGGTTCCATGGAAATTGATACTTATAGGATTAAGTGTAATGCTTAACCTAGAGTGTATGTATATGCCTCAAGATTTAGTGATTTAACATATTACGATGTAGAATCATAGTTCAATGTAACTAAGTTATTAGATAATTAATGCATTAGCGTATATATATGTATTAAATGTAAGTAAAGGATTTTAAGGGCTTTAGTTGAATAGATTTGGGATGACCTATAGAATGTGATACATGTGGTGCTCAAGTATCTTTATATAGAGTATGAGTTGTTAAGCTAACAATAGAGTTTAATTATGTGTTTATGTTGTAAATGTTTAGGTGTATCGCAGTTGAGTCAAGAGTTCACTGGAGGGTACTCAACTAAACAAGGTAAGTATTTTACTTACTGGGCAAAAGATACTATATTTTAAGATTTAAAATGTGTTTTGTGATGCATTTGCCAATTTAATAATGTTTCATGAAATATTTGATGAAAAGTTTCTATGAGCTTTTATGAGCTTATGCGATAAGATGATGTTATGCTATGTATATATGCATGACGGATGTTATGAGGAGATGATGTTATATTATGTATATATGCATGACGGATGTTATGAGGAGATGATGTTATGCTATGTATATATGCATGACGAATGTTATGAGGAGATGATGTTATGCTATGTATATATGCATGGCGGATGTTATGAGGAGATGATGTTATATATGTATATGTATAGATGATATGAAAAGATGATGTTGCATGAGCATGCATAGCATATGATTTTATGATAATGATGACTATCAATATGTTTTATTGTTAAGCTAATTAAATTGTAAGTATATTTTCAAATGATGGTTATTTGGAAAGCCTAGTAATTTCTATACTACTGAACGTCTCTATTTCATGGAGACGGCGGGCTCACAAATCCGCCTGCATCATGGGTAGTGGTGATCCCCGTGGTGCAGGTGATGTGGTTAATGTTGATGCAGGTGCGGGGATTATTGAGGATGACCCAGTAGCTATGTATTTGGGTTACTACAACGTTTGAAGCATAGTTGCATCAAATGTTATTTTGTTGGACTAGATAATAGCCCCCTTTTTGTAGAGCTTACATGTATATGCTTAGACATTGTTATTTTGTATATGGCTCATGTCGCATGTGACACTTTTGTATAGCCATTCTTTTGTATGTAAGCTTTAATCACTTAGATGTATTAATCAGCTTTGATGTGTTATATTATATCTTAAGTTATTTATATTCTGCTGCAAGTATATAAACTCTGATAAATTATTGATGTTGCATATAGCTCTGTGTGGCATATGATATTGTTAAACAGGTTAATGCACGGGTTCATGGCATACTACGGTATCGCCATGCCACTGTGACAATCTGCGTTGTGGGTATGTTCTAAAAATAAAAAAAAAAATTAGTCTCGTTTCAATCAAGCGGGTCGTTACAGGGCAGCACACATGAGTACTCCTAGGTTTTTTGGTAATGAATTTACAATCCCAAAATTCGCTTTCCCACGACGCTCAAAGGTACTAGTTTATAATGTGTGCATGTTTTGTACAATACGCAAATTTTGTGTTAGTTAATTTGATATTGTTATAGAGTCAACTTTGATAGTATCATTCCTTTTGTATATTATTTTTACTTGGTTGACTCAGGATACAGCTGCTACAAGGGGTTTCTAACCCTGCAACGCAATGAAAGATACCATCAAGAGACATTTCGTCAATCACGAATACCCCCCTAGAATGCTATGAAATTGTTTAATTACAAGTACTTCTCTCTACATTCAGTTGTTGAAATAACGTTTGGAATTCTAAAAAAAGATTCAAAATCTTGAAGTGTATGCCTCCATTTTTGATGCGATATCAGCGACTATTTGTGGTCACGTGTTGCACCATCCACAACTTTATTCAAAAGGACTACGGTCTCATGAATCTGTTATTTGTTCATGTTCTAAAGAAGATATATGAGAAAGCTAGGATTAGTGTGTCGCAGTTGGCTACAATGCCAATTGTTTCATACGTCGTGCATGGATAACTGATAAGTGCCAAATATTGCATATTTGGACCCTTTTATTTACATTAGTTAATCCTTTAGCTGTGTCGTTATTTAATATTTTGTGTTAGTTTTGTGTTTTTAGAATGTTGTAGGTCATTGAAGAAAAACTGCAGCTTTAAAGGGAAAAATGCGAAGTTTGGAAGAAAGCATACTTTGAGAAGACCTAGATGATGTGGTTAAGTCTAACCAAATCTAAGGAAAGGTTAAATCAGATTAAAGTTCAGATTGGATAAGATTTCGGATCGGATTCAAATTCAGATTCTGCACACGTCTTAGTATTTTGACCATAACTCTCCGCTCAAATATCGGATTGAAGTGATTCAAACGGCATTAGAAAGCTAGCTCAAAATACTACAATTTGTTGTGAAATAGGATTTTTGTAATTCGTACAGTTACTATGTCAAAATCGCCCCGCAATTAAAGGACACAAATCTGGACGAATCCTATTCCGATTTCAGACTTCTATTTTGACTTGGAGACAGACCTCCGAATTATCTAAGTTTACTTGGGCTTCTAGGACTTCCCTAAGCCTATAAATAGACTTCTTTGCATTCAAGAAAAGATACACAATCCCAAAGAGCAAAATTCTTTTGTTTAGTTTTTCTTTAGGTTTAGGTTTAGGTTTAGATTTTATTTTTTATGTGGAGCTAAATTTCCAACTAAGGTTGGGGATGAAGCCTCACCGATGAAGAACAACATCACTTTTATGTAAGTTTTTATTATTCTGATTTTATTGGGTTTTATATTTCAATTGTTTTACTTCTAATCAATTGTGTGGAGTGATTCTTGGATATCTCTTGTGATTCAAGGATACATTTGATTATTTGAGATAATTTCATATGATTGATTGCTTGGCTTTTAACTCATAAAAATTGGATATCCCTTGTGATTTATTCTACGGATACATCTGGTGTTTCAATTTAATTTGGATTCCTTTTGTGATTTGGTCAATGAATGGATACATGAGATGGTTTTGATTAATTCTTTGAAGCATAGTAAAACATATCTGTGATTTAATTTGTGAGAACTTCGGATTAATATTGATGAACATAAAGTATGTTGTTATAATTTGGTGAGTGTGAATTCCCAAACCTTAGTACATTTATCCTTAGATTTACTTATTTTATTTAGTTTATGTTTATCCTTTAATTTTCAAAACTCAAAAATCAAAACCCTTTTGGAACTAGATTAGGATTTAATTAGTTTAGATATAAATTGCTCTTTCAAAAATACAATTCTTTGTGGGATCGACCTCGCACTTGCAATCCATTAAACTACAATCGATTCGTGCACTTGCGAGTTAAATAAATTTGCACAACAATAACCACCAAATTGATCTCTTTTAAGTTAAGACTTTATGCTTCAATATTGAGACGCAATAACAAGTCACATGTAGAAAACCTTTAATTCAGAGTAATTTAGGCCTTGTTTCATTTTCCCATGTTGTATTTTGTTTGTTTCGCATATGCATCCTATTGTGAACATGGAAATTTTTTTTTATAATAATATGCTTGTTTGGATTGTAGTATGCTAGTTGATTACATTCGTAGGAATTTTGTAATAGAATTACTTGTTCAAACAGGTGTTTGAACAACTAAAGACATGTTTAGGCACGTAAAACGTATCAAACCTCTTTTAATTGTCTCTATGTCCGATTGCATTTGTAAAATGTTATTTGTTTGCATTACTATTTAATTGGACAATTGATGAACATATGAGTCCAATTGAAGAAGGTATGTCATATTCATGATTTGTGAAGTATGAACTAGCTCAATTAATGAACCTCACAATGTTTTAAAATCTTGCCTGAGAAAAATGTTAGGGGAAGAACTATTTGAGTTCGTTCCATTAACAATTGAGTGGCCATGTTAATTCAATAATTTGCATCATCTATATGAGTTGGCTAAAATGAAATCCTCATTGCCAAGGCAATTTCTTTCATTCACCATATATTTTCTCCATGTGGAAAATGACCCAAAAAAAAAAAAAAATCACTTGTTTATTTTTGTGGCGTTGTGGAAAATTTATAGACAAGAAATATATACTTTATAATTTATAATCGAAAAATAGTAGAGGACGATAGCTATAAACAATAAGAGCAGCTTGCTCTAAGGTTACAATATCACAGATACAAAAAGAAATGTCTTACCTCTAGATAGAAGAACATAATAATTACATATTATATATAGTTAGCAAACAATTCATTACTTATAGGATTGTCATTTTAATACAACACACCTAAAATTTCAAAAAAATTTCGGTTCTAGCCAACCATTGGCACAATTTAGAAATATTTGACGATCCTTAGAAACTTGAATGTTGAACTACATTATGCTCAAAATGATGAAGTTCTATTTCCAACCCTTTTTTTCAAGGTCGGTAAAGTCTTGCAGATAAAACTTGTTTACCAACTAACAAATATCATCAATTCTAAAATATTCACAAGCAACTCAAGAATCAAGAGCCGAAAATAAGCAACTCTACAGCATGCTCACGAAACCGACAATTTAATTATTGCAATTGAGAATCTACAATGGTACAAAAAAATTTAGTCGAGAATGATGCTTAATTGTAAAGCTAGCTTGTTGATGGTGAGCTCGACCTCGTCTCTCAACATAACGAGCATTCATATCTAGAACATCTACGTGGCGTTTCTTGTAAAATGGCTTCACATTGGGAAATAAAATATCTCATTTATTATCTCTATATTATTGAATATACACTTTAGTGGATGAAACAAGATGCATGATATTTAAAATATCTTGAGATTTGCATTGCAATGCTTGACATAGATGATTTGTAATCTCCATAGTTTCTTTCATGAGATGTAAAATGAATACAAATTCAAATGAAGTCATTATTTGATTAACTGAATTTGCTTCTACTAGTTGGGAAGAAATAATTCAAATATCAATGAGTTTAAAAATAGCTTCACAAGTTGGACTAAAAATTTTGATCAAGCTAGTAACTGATTTTAAATGAGAACTCCAATGAGTATTGATGAGTGCTAAAATATACAAATTTTAGCCCCTTAATTTATGTATGTTAATCTCTTAGTTGTGTTATTTTGCCTTGTTTTATTGCATTTTTGTGTTTTTGTCAGATTTTAGGTGTTTGAAGGAAAATGATAGAAGTTTAGAGCGTAAAAGACCAATTTTGGGAAAAGCGAGAGCTTGGATCGAGCACACCACACCTAGGCTTGAGCGCATCAGCGCTCGAGCGTAGAAGAGAAGTGATTGAATGCAAGGCAATGCGATTGAGCGCATTCGGATGACCTAGATGCGGAAAGACTTATTTTTCACTTAAAATTAAGTTTTACAAACTCTAATTAGACTAGGGTTTTGTCCTACGATTTCATTAGGTTTTCTAGGGTTTTTAGGATTCTTAAGAGCCTATAAATAGACCTCTAAGCCTTTTATAAAATTAGGTCTTACAAACCCTAATTAGACTAGGGTTTTGTCCTACGATTTCATTAGGTTTTCTAAGGTTTTTAGGTTTCCTAAGAACCAATAAATAGACCTCTAAGCCTTTTATAAAAATAGACAATTCTGGAGAGAGGAATAGGAGGCTACTTTAAGAAGCATTTTTCGGTTTCTTCTTTCCCTTTTCTTTTTAATTTTAGTTTCATTATGGGTTACTAAACTCTTTGTTAGGACTAGATTGAAGCCCTAATCATGTCTGTTTAAGATTAAATACTAGTGCCTTTGTTTCAATCATCTTGTGGTTTAATTTAATTGATTATGTCTATGTGATTGAATTCCTCATATGATTATGGTATGGATTTGTTAATTAAATCAATTTAGATGACCGAATCTTGGGCTTAATAAAGTGGCAAAAAAACCTCATCATGGGTTTTTGGCTTAATCAACATGGAAACTAGGAGTAGATATCATGCCCTAGAACTTAATGTGTTTGTCGATCTCTTTAGAATTATGTTTCCCTAAATAACAACTTAATAAATACCATGTTAAATCCTTTAGGAAGAAAAGTATTAGAATAGATACCATGCCTAATTCATTGCTTAGAGAGATCAATAACTTAATATGTAGATACCATGCCCTTAGGTTGACAAGCATTAATTATACCACATGATTGGACTATTGGCCTAGTATTTTCTTAATTAGTTGGATTAGTGGTGGATATCAAAACCATAACCTTTTCATTATCTTTATCTCTATCAACATGGCAAATCTGTGACAATTTGGCAATTTAATTAGGAAAATTAATATTAAACAAAATCATCAGTTCTTGTGAGAATGATCTCATATTCACTGCACTATACTATCGTTTGATCTTGTGCACTTGCGAGTAAAGCGTACCAAGTATTTGCCTATTAATTTAGGTGGGTATTTGGCACAACATGCATCTCTAGCCCGTTGTAAAGTACTAATTTGATTAAGTTTCTTTCTAGTCTCAATTTCATCAATTTCAATCATGTAAACAGTTTTAGTGACTCAGGCAACCCACAATTTTTCAAATCGATTGCATGAGGCACAAATAATATTGACAATAAAACTCAAATTAGTAAAAAATTGATGAACGAAAATAACTTCTTTTGATGCCCCCACTAATGCCAATTGCAAACGATGTGCGAAACAATGAATGTAGTAGACATATGGACAATCATTTGAAATCAAAGCTTGCAACCCATTCCACCTACTTCGCATGTTACTTACACCATTGTATCCCTACCCTTAAATGTTTTGAATGCTATATATTTAGACAATATAAAATATATACCTTTTTTTTAGAGTTAATAGTATCAGAGACATGAACAAGCTCATAAAAACATTCTTGCACGAAGCCATTTTTGTCAATAAATATTAAAACTAGAGCCATTTGCTCTTTTATTGACTCATCACGAGCTTCATCAATAATTATGCAAAACTTTGAAATTTCATCACGAATTGCCTCTTTCACTTTGGTTGAAAAAACATGTAAAATTTCTTTTTGTATCTGTTGTGCAAATTTTAATATACTCGCAAGTGCACAAATCGTTTGTAATTTAATGGATTGCAAGTGCGAGGTCGAATCCACAGAGAATTGTATTTTTGAAAGAACAACTTATATCTAAACTAATTTTACCCTAACCTAGTTCCAAAAAAAGTTTGAATTTTGAGTTTTGAAAATTAAAGAATAAACATAAACTAAATAAAATAAAGCAAAAGATAAAGGTACTAAGGTTTGAGAATTCTTACTCGCCGAATCGTAACAACATACTTCATGTTCATCAATATTAATCCAAAGTTCTCACAAATTAAATCTTATGTATATTTTACTATACTTCAACAATTAATCAGAACCATCCCATGTATCCATTCATTGCACAAATCATAAAAGGAATCCAATATCAATTAAATCATCAGATGTATTTGTAAATCACAAAAGATATCCAATTTTAATTGAAACACCTAATGTATCCGTAGAACAAATCACAAGGGATATCCAATTTTTAGGCAAATAAAATCAAGCAATCAATTGTATTGAATTATCTCAAATTATCAAGTGTATCCTTGAATCACAAAAG
Organism: Corylus avellana; assembly: GCF_901000735.1. Lineage (NCBI taxonomy): Eukaryota > Viridiplantae > Streptophyta > Magnoliopsida > Fagales > Betulaceae > Corylus > Corylus avellana. The sequence continues at coordinate 18,437,685 of NC_081546.1, forward strand.
ATATCCAAGAATCATTCAATCCAATTGAAAAGAAGTAAACAATTGAAATATAAAATTTAATAAAATCGGATAAATAAAGACTTACATAAAAGTGATGTCGTTGTTTATCGGTGAGGCTTCATCCCCAACCTTAGTTGGGAATTTAGCTCCACATAAAAATAAATCTAACCCTAAACCTAAACCTAAAGAAAAACTAAGCTAAAGAGAAAAGCTGTAGAATTTTGCTCTTTGAACTTGTGTATCTTTTCTTGAATGCAAAGATGTCTATTTATAGGCTAAGGGAAGTCTTAGAAGCCGTAATAAACCTAGATAATTCGGAGGTTTGTCTCCCAGTCAAAATAGAAGTCTGAAATCGGAATTAAGGCAAGCAATTTTGACACAACCCACAAACCCGACACGAACACGACACGAAAAAATAGGTATTGGGTTTGGGCTTATCAGGTTCGAGTCGTAATCGGGTCTACCTGATTAAGACCCAGTAATTTCGTTTCTGGCGAGTCGACCTGCTAGATCCTTTTTCTTTTTTTTTTCCTAAAGGATAAGGCAGAGGCACTCAGTAAACCTAAAGGTCCTAAACCGCACCTCTTCCAGTCTGCCTCTCTCACTCTCTGCTTGCTCTCTCAAGTCTCGGTCTCTCACTCTCCCTTCATCTCCTTTTTGAGTCTTGGCTCTCTCTCTCTCTCTCAGATCTCCCTCCTCGCCGTTGCCATTAGCAAGGCATCCTTAGTCCTCACCGTCACCGTCAGCCACGCCTCTTTGTCTCTGGTATGGCGGTATGTCTCTTACTCTCTCTGTTTCTGGACTCTGATTTTGGATATCATATATTCATATTTTATGAATCTGTTTGTGTATTGCAATATTGCCCTAATTTCATACAATATAATGGGGCAAATTATATATGTTTTTCAATGTATGCTAATTGGTACTCCGTACTTGCACAATTCTGTTTTGACAAATTTATGTCCAACATATTACATATAGGCATTATTAGTATTTATGAAAATAATGTTAACATATATAATAAGTCAATTACTAGTCATGGAGGGTTTTGACGGTTTGACCCTTGAAATTTTTTATTTATGCTAAACCCAACTAAGTTGTATTTATTTTTCATGGGCTTGATTCTGAATCAGTATTTAACAATTATACGTGTGAGAAATCTGAAGCTTAAGAAGCATAAGAGAAGTTGCTCTTTTACCATATTCCATAGGTAGAAGGATTTGTAATTAGCATTTTATAGATTGGACAAGTTTTGTTAATTAAGCTTTAGAATTTTATTTCACTTAGCTATATATGGCTTTGGATTGTTTGCATAAGCGGGCATACAGAGGAAATGAGGAATTGATAGGATCCAAAAGATTCAAAGCAGAAAAACTATTTTCTTCAATTTATGCACCATCTAAGTTAAAGTTTATTCCTTCCATTTTATACTTTTAGAAAAATGATTTCCATAAACAACATCAAACCCCTTAGGCTTAGGGCATGTCACATATAGGTGTAAAATAATAGGAAAACATATGGATAAAGCTAGAGAATCTATTTGGTTTTAAATAGGAAAACCAGATACATAGATTCTGTCATTCCTTTATTACTGTTTTGTTTTGACTTTTTGGGGCATCAAATCATTTATGTTAGAACTAGAGAATCTATTTGGTTTGGGTTGGTTATTCTGCTAGAAAAATCAATTAAATTTTAATTTATTCTTAAATATTCAATTTATAGTTATATAGCATATAGTCATATACTTCAACTAATGATTATGAATGTAGATGAATATTAAAGAACTTGTTGAAGATGTATTCGAAATTGACGACGATGTGGTTGAATTACATTCACTATAAGATGACTCTGTTTCTGTGGGGACTAGGAGTAAGAAAAAGGAAAAGAAGCGGAATAAGACCTCAACTGTTTGGCAATTTTATGAGATCGTTCCTAATACTGATCCAAATGACCTGTAGGTATGGGCAAAATGCAAGACATGTGGTAATAAATACAAGGCTCGAAGTTCATATGGTACTGGGAATTTGAGAAAGCACATTCAAGTTTGCGATGGGCAAACACTCGTGATGTTGAGTAGATGCTCTTAACTGGGAAAGCAGGATCTCTGTCAATAAATGACTCTAAATTTGATCTCAAAATATATAGAGAATTATTGGTTGCTTTGATTATTAAGCATGATTTTCCTTTTTCATTTGTTGAATATGATGGTGTAAGACAATTACATCAGTACTTGCGTGGTGATGTACCATCTATATCGAGAAATACTGGTAAGGCAGATTTAAGATGCATTTGAGGGAGAAAGAAATGATTAAATCTATGTTGCATGCTTGTCCTGGGAGGATTTGTTTAACATTTGATATGTGGACTTCTTTGACAACTGATGGGTATATGTGCCTTACTGCACATTTTATTAACAAAGAGTGGATATTAACTAAAAGAGTGTTAAACTTTTCATTTATGCCCCCACCATATAAAGGTGTTTCTTTGAAAGAAAAGATATATGATTTGCTACAAGAGTGGGGAATTGAGAACAAGATTTTCACTATAACATTGAACAATGCTTCTGCCAATGATCGTTGCGTTGAGTTATTAAAGCAAACACTGAACATTAAGAAAACCCTTCTTTGTGAAGATGAGTTCTTTCATATGCATTGTTGTGCCCATATTCTTAATTTGATTGTATAAGATGGATTAAAAGAAATCGATGATGCTATCGAAAAGGTTCGAGATAGCGTAAAGTATGTTAAGGGATCACAAGTGCGAAAACAAAAATTTCTTCATGCGGTAAATCAAATGTCATTGGATAGTTATAATGGGTTAAAACAAGATGTGCCAACCAGATGGAATTCTACTTATCTTATGCTTGAGAGTGCTATTCACTATTAGAGTGCTTTTAGTTATTTGGAGATGACTGATTCAAACTATAAGTCGCATTGTCCTACTCCACTTAAGTGGGAAAAGGTGGGTGATATCAATAGTTTCTTAGCTTGCTTTTACGAAACTACATGTATTTTTTTGGTACTAACTATCTCACTGCCAACTTATACTTTCATGTAGTTGCCATGATTTATGAGAATATCCTTGAAGGAAGACCTTGTGAGTGCAGATGAGCATAAGAGATTAATGGCAACTCAAATGATCTCTAAATTTGAGAAATATTGGTTAGAATTCAGTAAAGTGTTGTCATAGCAGTTATCTTAGATCCTCGTTACAAGCTTCACCTTGTAAATTCTTACTATACGAAAATCTATGGAGTTATGGATTCTATACAGTTTGAGAATGTTCGTGAGAAAATAAAGAACCTTTTTATGGAGTATAATGCTTCTTCTAATACTTCAAGTTCAAGCTCTATAACTGTTCGGCGGTCCCAAGTACCTAGAGCAAAACTATCTTGGCAAAAGGTGAGTAATATCATTAATTTCTTATCTTGTTAGTAACTTAGTATATATATATATATTAATTTCTTATCTTGTTAGTAACTTAGTGTATATATATATATACTCTTAATTATTTATGTTTATATTCTATATGTTTCATGTAGGACTATTTAGCATTTGCTGGAGATGATATTAATTTCCAAAAGATTCAATTGGACATTTATTTGGAGGAACCTAGGTTTGTGGATTTGGATGATACATTTGACATCCTTTCATTTTGAAAAAGAAATCAATTTCGCTATCCTGAAGTAGTGGCTATGGCTCGTGATGCTTTGACTATTCCTATTTCTACTGTTGCTTCGGAATCCACTTTTAGCACTGGTGGACGTGTGCTTGATCAATATAGGAGCTCACTCAAGCCCGATATTGTTGAGGCATTAGTTTGCACTAGAGATTGGTTATATGGAGATGAAGGTAATATTAGTTATTTGCATATTTAATTTCTTCGTTTACTTGTATTCTTTTTTTACTACACTATAATAAAATAACACTAATTCTTCTTATTTTTTTGATATAGAACTCACACAAATGAAGTTGGACTTGGATGGCAAAGAAGATGAGGTTTTGACAACTGATGTTAATTCAATTTCCTGTGACATTTCAAATTCATCAGGAACACAATCTATTAATATTTCTTAAAATGATCATATTTGTAGTGTTTCATAATTCATATATTTGGACTTTGATTACATGGGTGGATCATGGATGCCTTCATGGATCCTTCAAGACTTCAAGTGAAGTGGCATAATAGACATTGGCCCATGGGAACCTAATTTGTATTTTGTAATGAATTATGAATCTAATGATGATGTAGTTTTGAGTTTTTTTTTTTTTTCTTTATTATTTTGTTTTTGTTAGCTTTTTTTTATTAACTTTTTCTTTATTGCTATGATGGAAATGTTGACACATTTTACCCCTCATTCATATTTTGATCATTTTGAAATAAAAATTTTAGTTTTGTCCATACTTAGACTTTATGCTTTATGAGGTATCGATGAGAGCCAAGTGGCTTACTAGTAACCAAGTCAACCCCTCGAGTAGGTCCGACTAATAGATTTTGAGGCCTAAGACAACAAATTTAGGTAGGGCCTTTTTTTATTTTTAAATATTTAATTAAATGATTTTAATTTAAAAACATTCTTCTTGCTTTTTTCCCTTACTTTTTTTATTCAAATGATTTGCAAAATTCGTCTCTGTTATGAGACATTTAATTTCAATAGATTACAGATGTCATATTTTTGTTGAAATATACATAATTCTTTTTTAGTGCAATGTAATTTGAGCAAAATTAAATTTCTTTATCTAAAAATTATTTTAATAAATGAACTTAATCAATATGCTTGCTTGTTTTAAGTTTAGGTGAAATCATGAGTTTAGTAATTTCTTTTGGAGTACAATTACGGTCACTTTCCATTTTTTTTGTTTTTTAGCCTTTATTAAAGCCTTTAAAATCTTGGAACTCAATTTTTTGCATTGACTGTATTGATGTATTATTATTACAATTTTTTTAAAAAAAAAAAAAATTTTTTTATAGAGTTTAGGGTTAACGGGTTGTGTCGGGTCGTGTCTACCCGATTAGACCCGGTTATTTTAAACGGGTAAAACAGGTCGTGTTGGGTTACCCGGCTATTTTTGTGTCATAATCGTGTTAGACCCGATTACCCGTTTAGCTAAATGGGTCGTGTCTGTGTATAGGCTAATCGTGTAATGGGTATCCGTGGGTCGTAATCGGGTCGTGTCAGGTGTCTGTTTTGCCACCCCTAAATTTCGGAATAGGATTTGTCCAGATTTGTGTTATTTTATTGCGGGATAATTTTAGCATAGTAACCATCCGAATTAGAAAAATCATATTTCATAACTAATTGTAGTATTTTGAGTTAGCTTTCCAATGCCACTTGAATCTCTTCAATCCAATATTTGAGTGGAAAGTTATGGTCAAAATACTGAGACATGTATAGAATCTAATTTTGAATCCAATCCAATTTTGACTCCGATTAGAGAAATTTCGATTTAATTTTTTCCTTGATTGGGTTAAACTTAACCACATCATCTAGATCTTCTCAAAGTGTGCTTTCTTCTAAACTTTGTATTTTTCCCTTTAAATATGCAGTTTCTCTTTAACAACAACCTACAAAATATTAAAAACACAAAATTAACACAAAACATTAAATAACGACAACAGTTAAAGGATTAACTAATGTAAATAAATTGGTCCAAATATGGAATATTTGGCACTTATCAGTATCATTGGTGATGTGTAAGAGGCTTTTTTTTTTTTAAAAAAAAAGTTTTGGCTATCACTTCAGCAATATGTTCATTATATGAAACCGTCAAATCCAATATTTTAAGGAACTGTCCATGATTTTTTGAACCCACACTTTCATCCTGACCTGTAAAAGCAACACCTTGAAATGCAAGCACTCGAACAACATCAATTGAGACTTTCAACTATAGTCGATTGTTTGCAATTTGTTCACCATGCACCACTTTTGCTTTAAACTAGATTTGACCATGCCTTATCTGTGTCAGATCTATCATTTGAAACTACCGCCATATCAAATCTATCTTTATTTAGTAGGTTTTGTCACTTTCGTATTGCTTGCAAATAGAATAAATAAGAAACAATTATATTTGGTGTCTACATTTTATGAAAATGTGTTACTTAAACAAGATAATGAAAACAATGAGATTGTAAGAGCATGCATGTAAAAGACAGATAAGAATAGTTACATCGTATGACATGGTACACTGGTACGTGCGAGATAACGGCCATAGGCTTACTATACATATTAATTCTATGGTCAAATGTGTGTATGAATGTGATATATGAGCTATTATTCCTCTCTCATTTTCTTAAAGTTGATATGGCGTGGTCTTCCATATATAGCATTTGATGCATGGTGACTGATTTTTTGGTTGAAATGATTATGCCACATCAGCTTTGGGAAATGAGAGGAGACATGGTGACACGCCGATGTGTGCAGCTAAAGAAATATTTGACAAAGCTCGCCAGTCTGCTTCTTGTGCCCTAGAGAGAATCTTATACATTAGCAATATGGGACAAGCCCACATATTCTCTAGCAGAAGGAGATGGTGGTGAAATGTGGAAAAGCCCAAAAGTTAAATGTTGGAAGTGAAATTTTCAAATACATTTTGTATGCGTTGAGATTGGTTCATCAAGTCTTCATATGACCTCTCAACAATTCTGTAAAATGAATTAGGATCTTTCCTTATATAATTGAAAAAAACACAATATTTTCCATCTTTAACTTTCTTCCAATTCTTAAATCTATCTATAGTGAATACACGTTGCATAGGATGCCTAGATGGCTTACTAAAGTGAAAGCAGGGCAAACAAAACACTGCATCTTTATCAGGTGAATATTCAAGCCATATAGAAAATAGCTGGGACCACGAAGGTTGAAAGCTATGAAGGTGAATTTCTTGTCTAGATTTTGGGTACTTCGAGATATTATGTCAGTATGGACCAGCTTTAATGTAAGCTCGTCGAATTTCATCCCGTTGATTCACATCATAATCTCATATCTGATGATGTAATCTAGAATCAAATTCCATTGAACTAATATCAAATTCTTTGATGTCAACTCTTCGAGATTTGTTAGGAGAATTTTCAGAAATTGGGATATCAGAAGTTGGCGATGATGCATCACTAACATTAACATATGAACTTTGTGCATTTTTTCTTTTGAAAAAGTCAAGTGTTGTGTTTGGCTTTCCCATCGTCTACAAATAAATTTACTCTGTCACATTGAAGTATCTAGTAAAGAAATAAAAAATATGCACATGTTAGCAACGAACAAACTCACATGAAGAAGAATAGAATATAGGGGAAACTTCACTTACCCCCATGAATTTACGCGCCTTTTGCAGACACCCCTCTATTGTTCAAAATCTCTCACTTTGGTGTATTCAACTTGAATTTCCTTCCACTTACCCCCTTTCATTAGAATTTTACAAAACATCCTAACGGAGCCATTCGCATGTGCCGTGCATGTGGGAAAATTTTAACGAAATGCCCATTTTACCCCTGAACCCATACCACGTGTCTTTCTTCTTTGCTTCTTCAATTAAAACCCTCTTCTTCACCATTTCATCCTCTGAAAGAAGAGGAAAGTCACAAAAAAACAGGCCTTCGATTTTGGCACTTGGGTTCACGCTCGAGTCGAACTCATGCTCGAGTTGGCGGGAGAGTTCTTGGAAAGACTGGGAGGGGACTTGGGCTGTAGAAGGGAAAGTTTGAGGTCTTGCCGGAACAATCTAGGGCTGCTGTTTTTCTTTGGGGTGGTTGATGTTTTGCATTGGAGTTTTGGGCTGTTCGGCAACAAAGAAGTGGGTGAGGCGGTGGTGGCAGAGGTCTGGCACTGGAGGCTGGGGCTAGAGACCGGCTGAGACTGAAAGCGAGGCGTAGATAGGTTGGAGAAAAACCCAAACTTGGAGCTGATTTTTGGGCTCTGAACGGCGCTACTATTCTCGCAATGCTTCTCTGATGATAACACTTTGTTTGTTTCTCTATCTTTGGGGACAAGACAGGGGTTGCTGGGCATGGAAGAGATTAAAAAGACAAACGAAATGGATTAGATAGGGACATCCTTTTCATCTTCCTCTTTTCCATGTTTCTATTTCCCTGTTTCTTCACAATTGCTGGTGTGTTTTTTTTTTTATTATTTTTTTTATTTTTTTCAGAGCCCAAAAAGACTAGTGTTTTTTTGGGCTCTGGAATGAAACCAGATTGAGGAATTCGAAGCTCCAAAAACCGGAAGAGAATTTTCTATTCAAGCCACAAGATATGATCAACAAATACGCGAAAGGATCAGAACACGAACTCCCAGAAAATCAAATTCCAAAATAAACCCAGAAGAAAAAGAGAATCTCAGGAAGGAAAATTAATAAGAAAAGCAAATGAACTTTTCTGCTTAAACAAACAAATCAATGCCATAGGGGAAAGCCCATAAAGACTCACCGGCAAAACAGGAAGAGCAAGTTATAGTTGAAGCAGAGGAGGGAAATGGTGGTAGAAAACTAAATGAAGAAGCAAAGAAGAAAGACACGTGGCCTGTCCAAATGGGTTCAGGGGTAAAACAGGCATTTCGTTAAAATTTTTCCACATGCACAGCACGTGCGAAGGGCTCCGTTAGGATTTCACACGTTAAACAAAAAATCCTAACGGAAGGGGGAAAGTGAAAAGAAATTAAAAATTGAATATACTAAAGTAAGATTTTAAACAATTGAGAGGTGTCTGTAAAAAACACAAAAATTTGTGGGGGTAAATGGAGTTTCCCCTAGAATATAATAGCTTTCATGTGTTAGATTATCCAATTAATTGTTTAGACTTCTAGTGGTTTTGCACCTCTTTTGTGTTGCAAATTGCGTTGCATGATAGGTAATCTAAGTGGTTCTGTCGTGTAATGTGTCAATAAATATAAAAATAAATTAACAACTCTCTCAATATTTTGATTTGTTTTTTAAAAAAGATTTCGAGATCTAGTACATGGAAAATGAAAGAGAAATTTGAGAATATAAAGTTCTTGTAAAAGCATATCTCAGTCGGGACTTTAATCAATGTCACAAATTTCAATAAGTATAAGGCAATAGAGATTGTTAAACCAATTGATAAATAAATATGGGCAAGTAGGCAACCAATTGATATTGGCCATTGAGATTGCTAAGCCAATTGATGAATAAATATTGCTAAACTATTTGGTGGCACATGTGATGTGTTGATAAGTGATGTGTGATCCTATGGTGGAATGATAGTCATGAATCAAACTACCCGAATTTTAGAATTAACAATAATTAATTAATTGGTAAACCATAATTATACCCAAAGTTTGAAGTTTCCAACGACTTATCCTAAATTCCTAACCAAATCTCAAAAGGCAACATCAATTATCAATACCCCACTTTCCCTTTCCCGCTCTCCCACATTGATTTGAAAAAAAAAAAAAAAAAATTAAATTATCAATACCCCACCCATTGTCCACACTTGGTGTGCCCATTCTCAAACCTAAATTCTCAAACCTTTCACTTGTTTTGTCTTGAAACTTGAAAGGTTTGGGAATGGGCACCTACTGCAGTGACTGCACGGGCCACGGCAAGAGACAAAAAATTGAAACTTGAAAAATAAAAACAATGAGAAGTCACCGCAATCTGCCACTCTTGTCTCTTGCCATGCAGTGTGTGTGCCCATTTGTTCCCATTTGGGCAATTCCCCAAACCTTTCAAGACAAAACCAGTGAATAGAGTCGCTTTTCTCTCATTCTAGAAAGTTTGAAATGCAGGTTAATGGTTATGCAAGATGCAGCCCAGTGGCAGCCATAGAGCATATTTCTAGTTCCAAACAAATCTACTTGAAGAGGTATGATTATTCGGCAAAGCAAAGCAAGTTAAGCAGCCAAACGACCAAAAAAAAAAAAAAAATTTGAAGCGTAATTGAAGTTAGGGTTTGTCCAATCCAATCTACTACTTCTGCTTGAGATAAAACAAATTTCTCTGAGGGAGGCTACTAGAAATTAATTCTGATGGTGGGAAATTGGGAATCATCTGAAGGTTAGGTTAGTTTTCAAATTTGTTTTTATAATTTTTTTTTTCTATTCGGCTCGCTTGTTTATGTTTTTACTAGTGTTGTGGACTTGTGATAGCGGATTATGGTAGCTGGGGCAAAGGGCTTTGAATGGGTAAGAGCCAAAAAAATTTAACGGGTAGGGCCAAAAAACATTTTTGGTAGGGGCCAATTGACTACAAATAAAATTTTACCTTATATATATATATAAATTTTTTTTCCTAATTATTTGAGGGGGCGGGTGTGGCCTACACCAGCCCCCTCTCCTTCGTCACTGACCGTTGAATAGTAGTAGATCAAATTTTTCGGCATAGTACACCAAACATTCGACTGTACACGTGCCTGTAAAAGCAGTTCATTCTTATCTTCAACGCTTTTGTCCCTTATACATACCCCACCCCCTTTGTCCCTCAATTCATTTCGGCCCTTTTTGCTCATTGTTGCCATTGAGTGAGTGTATGAGGGTGTTTTGGTGGAGGAGTGTTTCTTTGGTGGAGGAGTGTTTCTTTGGTGGAGGAGTGAGGTAATTTTCTTAGTTTAACTTGATCCTTATATTGTTGTTAAGTTGTCAAGTTCATAGCTCAACTTGTGAGTTTTAGTCCTTAAATAGAGTTGTTAGCCTTAATCCTAGTTTAAAGATAATTTAACGTTTTAATGATGTTGGGCGTGGTCACTTCTGCATTGATGTGTTATTATAGTTTTGGACTCTGTTAGGGATCACGTTAATACCTTAGGATTTGCTTAGGAGTAGTTTGGTTGTTTTTTTATTCGATTTGAGTTTTCTGCCTAGCACCGAACGTTCAACCTTCCTAGTTCGAACATTCGACCTTTCCTGTCCGAATGTTCGATGTTGTGGTCGAACGTTTGACCCTCCTGTCTGAACGTTCAATGGTTAGGCAAAAAATACCTATAATCAATCCTAATCCTGATGCTTGATGGTTAGGTATTGACGTAGGGCTTATTTTAGCTCGGGATTAGGATTGATGACACATATTTTCTTAGATTCCGAATTTGTGTAGCCTCAAGAGAATTTTGAGGAAGTACCATACGACCCAAGTGAGTAAAAAACTCACATGAATACTTGTTGTTACTTACTTTCCACATAGCATAAATATTGTATAGGATAAATACACTTTACACCCAAAAGTTTTACTCGATTTGTAATTTGACTTCTAATGTTTAAAAATTTGCAATGTACCCCAACAAAGTATTAAAAGTTTACAATATAGCCACTTCGTTAACTATTTCTGTCCAATTTAACGGAAAATTGCTCACATGTGATGCACGTACATTTTTTGGTCTAAAATTTTGGAATTCTAAAAATGTCCCCAATTCAATAAAAAAATAAAAAAATATATAAAAAAAATTTGGGGGTGGCCAAGCCAAGTGACATGGCCATAGGGGTGGCGACAACCAACCCCCCAAATTTTTTATTTTTTTTTATTATTTTTTATGTAGGGTCAATTAGGTATTTTTCATAATTTACGTAAGAGAAGACGAAAATTATTAACATATGAGTCACATTACGAATTTTTGATACTTTGTTAAGGTACATTGTCATTTTTTAAACATTGGAGGCCAAATTGCAAATCAGTTGAAACTTGGAGGGTAAAATGTATTTTTCCCTACTTTATACGTTAAACGTACATGTTTAAAACTCTCACGAAATACATTTTGGACTATTGTGAACTTTACTGGTGAAATGTATGTTGATTAAATAAGATAATAAAAAGGAGGAAATTTGAAATAAAATGCATGTAAATGACAAAAAGAATTAAATTGCATTGTATGATATGGTATACCGGTACATACGAGATAACGGCCATTGGCTTATTAAAATTATAAGGGTACTCCCATGGTTAATATATATTTATTGTTTATGTTGGCCTTAGATCCAATAATTGTTTGTGACCGGTGCACGATGTTTGTATTGTGGTTACTATAGATGGACGTCATTAGGGTGGCGTTTGGCAACCTCAATGGAGCCCGCCTAGGTACTGTTGAACAATTGGTTCTGTGCCTTCCAACACGTGACCCTTGTAAAATTACTTTTTTAGCCATTTATTTTTTTAGGTGTGGTAGTTTTGCTGTTAAATCTCCCAACGGCTGGGATTATACAGAAAACAAAGAAAAAGAAAACAAAGGCTGTGATTTCATGGAACGGTTCCTTCTCTCAAGCTTCTTCTCCTTCTTCCATTCTCTCTCTAAACCCATTCTTCTTCTTCTTCCTTTCTCTTCTTGTTTTTGTTTAATCTGAGAAGTAATCAAGACAATTTCTAACCAAACTGAGTATTTTCACGGAATTTCTCTAACCTTCTTCTCCCTCTTCTCTTCAAAACCCATCTTTCTCTCTTAAACCTCTTCCTTTCTCTCTCTCTACCCACCTGGGTTGGTGTTCTTGCAATTCATGACGAAGAACATGTTGAATGTGGAGAAAAAACTGGACCTCAAAACTGGGTTCAATTTAAGAACAACCCAAATCTTCAAGAACACCAACCCAGGCGGTCAGTAGAGAAAAAATCCAAGAAAATTCAAGCCACAAAAAAAAAAAAAAAAAAAAATCAAGCCACAAACTTCTTAAGAAAATCAACACCTTCCTTCCTCCCAAACCAAAAGAAAATAACCAATTAAACTCCCCTATTGATCGGCCTAGGCATAAAAAATAACCAAAATAAAAACAAAAAAGAGAAAGGAAGAAGGAGAAGCTGATGCAGTCGGAGAAGAATGGGTTTAGAGAGAGAAAGGAAGAAGGAGAAGCTGATGCAGTCGGTTAAAAGGGGGCAATATGGTAAAAAGGGTGACACATTTTGAGGTTGAAAAATCTGATGCAGTCGGTCAACGGTCAATGATAAACAGTGTCTGGGCCATTGCCTTTGCCAAACAGACCCTAGAAGTGTGGGCCACCCAAAATCGAACTTGGTCGGGCTGCTAGTGAATAGACGATATGTGTATCATATTCGGGGCACCGATATTGTATTACAGATCCCTCGGGACAGCACCAACTCTACCAAGATGGAGTTAAAGGCTTGGATAGAACATATGGAGTTGAACTATAACATGATTCTTTTATCATAACATGTATGATATCTATATTGCATTCATGATCATATTATCAAATGATGGGTTGTGATCTCGTATTGCTGTATATGATTTATAAACAACTGAATTCACTATGTAATTGTGGTGACCCTCCTTATAACACATGACTAATTTTTTTTTTTTTTTGAAAACATAACGTGAATGAAACTAGTTGTCATAGTGGCATAGCAATACCGCAATACGCCATTAATCCATGTATTAACCTAATAGATAATATAAACATGTCTCATAGTGATACATACATCATAAACTAGGATTTATCAGTCAATATCATTGCAGTGGAAAACATACTAACATGAGAGTATAATACCACACACACAAAGCTAATATGAACATCTACATGAAATAAGATTTACAAAATGTAATGAACTACATATAAAATAATAATTATACAAAACTGTCACATGCGACACGAAGCAATATACAAAATATACATTGTCTAGTCATATACATGAGTGCACTAAACAAGATGGATAACTACTAGTCCGACACAAAAACATTCAGCACGCTATGGCCTCAATCATTATAGTAGCTTAAGTACCGAATCCTCATTTAATGCCTCAAAACTTGCATCAACAACATCATCTATGCGGTCGTAGGTTTGACCACAACTGCATAACGAATTAATGAGTCCATGGTCTCAGTAAGTATAGAAAGTACTGAGTTTTTACAATGAGCCAACATTTCACAACTACGTAAATTTATAATAACTGCTACTAGCATCTCAAAAATATTTTGTAGTTGATAAAGTAAACACTGTAGTCTCGAAAGCATTTTGAAAACATATTAGTTAGTTATGAATGTAAATGTAAGCTCTGATTTCCCGCTCGAAAACATACACATACATACCCATCTAATTCATACGTAGTTATATATTATATAACTTATAGCTGTACTCATAGGCATGCATTCACTATATTGGGTGAACATAAGCTTACATGCATATCAAAGCAATAAAACATATAATGAAAGTCATCATGTGCAATTTAGTTGTAATGTTATACATATGCTATGTTTTATTCAGTCACAAATGCATACTGATACATTTAGCATAAAAATCTCATATTGCTTTAAAGTATCACAAAGTATCATATACAATCAAGCCATAACAATATACATATGATTTGTTCTATTCAGTCACATAGCAGCCCTCGGCCTCTCACGCTTTGTATGTATGTCTCTGATTCTCTTCGGTATGGTGCTGAGATGGGAAAGAAGGGGAAGAAATATGTTGGGTGAAGGAGCAAGAAAGGTTTCGGTGAAGAAGAGAAATAAATGTTATGGGTGATGAAAGAGGAGAAAGGAATGTTTCGTGAAAAAGAGGAGAAACAATAAAATAGAAAAAGTAACATTGCTTTAATACTAGAATACTCATTCAGTGAGCTACAGTAACAATCTAGATGTAAAAGTTTACTTTGACAACATTTTCATTTTATAGTATCAGTTGGAGAAGAAAAATAACCCATAATGGGCCATTTAGAACATCCGCTGGAGATGCTCTAAGAGAAGTTTGCCAAAAGAGGGGTAAAAAATGTTGGTTTTGATTTCAGGGGTCATGATTTAACTCAAGAGAAAAACTTTGATAATTTTTTGGTTAGATAGTGCTTTGCTTTTAACATAAACACACTTTCTAGGTTTTCATCTATCTGCTTTCCCAATTGATTCCCTCATATTCGTTCAAGATCTTGTTGAAAAAACTAATGAAGTTTTTTCGACAAGATGAAAGTCGCTTGAAGGAGGAATCGAAATGGCAACTCCACGCATACCGAGTGTTGAAGCAAAATAAATGCTACAAATTAAAAATGGGTGTTGAATATAATTGCGCATTATTGTTGTAGTGATGTTCAGATAACCTAAATGAATTAAAACCTTTGAGATTTGATATGTGACTTTAATGGCGCATTAATCTCCTCCTTGAGCAATTTTTGAAAATTGAGGCTAGTAATTGTTAGTGTAAAACGGCCTTAAACCATCGTTGTTGTGAAATGACATAAATTTTCTCCAAATCAGTTTAAAGAAAAAAATTTTCAACCTAGTCTAACAAGTGTCAAGTGTCATCTTTACATATTTTCTTTAATATTTTGACAGTCATTTATTGTCATTTTACTAATTTAGGAGATCCAAATCCTCTCCAGTCCAAAATGGACCAGAGAGTATCCCGTTCATGGCTAGGATTTCTAGGGCCACAACTGGGACACATATCCCACTAATTAAAAATAATATTAAAATACTATTTAGAATTAAAATAATAATAATAATAATAATGGGGTAGCTGACCACCCCATATTGGCTATAGGGGATAGCCGACCACCCCATTTTTGCACTAGGAGCCAACACTAATGGAAAAAAATAAAATAATATAAAAAAATTACTGAGTTTGCCTTTGAGAGTGGTTTGGCCGCCCACAAGGGCCATGAGGTGGCTTCGGCCGCCCCAGACCGGCCAAAGCCACCCCATTATTTTTATTATTATTATTTTTTTTAATTCTAAATAATATTTTATTATTATTTTTAATTAGTAGGACACATGTCCCATTTGTAGCCCTACAATTTATGAAAAAAATTTATAGCCATGAATTTAATATTCTCTAGTCTAAAATGGACTGAAGAGAGTTCGGATTCTAATTTAGGAACTCAAACATTAATTTTTTAAAAACAAAAAAATGTTGAATAATACTTGTTACTTACTAGAGTGGGTTAAAAGAAGTTTGGAGGAAATTTGTGTCCGTTGTAAAAACCTCTAAAAATTTGTCATTGAACTGTTATTGTGCGTAGGCAGCATGCAGTACAATTTTCATAGAAATTACGGGAATTAACTGACATATGTTGTTAAATCACTATTACTTATATTTTTCTCCTCGTTGGTCCAAAACAAAATACTTTGTACAATAAACAAAAGTGTACAGACATCTTCAAATACACAATATAATATATATTTTTCTCCTCGTTGGTCCAAAACAAAATACTTTGTACAATAAACAAAAGTGTACAGACATCTTCAAATACACAATATAATATATAACTACTCCCCCGTCTCAATTTACGTATGTTATTTATCTTTTGGACGTTACAAACTAACTTTTTACTTCTCTGAAAATACAAATTATTTACTCTGGTATTTCTTAAACTACCCTCACCCTTTTGAAAGAAAAGAAAAAGAAAAAACAAAATTCTTCTTAAAAATCATGCACTCTAAGATACAAGTACAACGAATGACATTTTAGAAACCTTGTTTTTTCTTTTAAGCTTTTACTTTTCATTTAAAACTAGACAATAATTTTGAGACTGGGGGAGCATATAAGATATTCACAAAAGAGGATGCAAATGTTGAACAGGGTACGTACAAAAAGGAAACCCCATAATAAGCACACTATCCCTCCCATCAAACGAAGTGGAGACTCTTAGATCTTCGCGACCTGATGCAATCGGATCGCGCCCACCCGATTTTCTGGTTCACATTGTCGTATACGACCAGTTGCCCGCGCATTGAGACGTCTGCAGAGGCCATATTAGTTAGTGAACAATTGGCAAGAAAGGGGAAAGGGGGAAGTTTGGGGGGTGCTAAACCAACCAGAAAACAGAGAATTCTGTAGTAACACCTTTATCCAATAAAAAAAATTGAATCTGACAAA
>NC_081546.1:18454531-18473127 GCF_901000735.1 Corylus avellana
GATGTATAAGGTCAAAGTTCATCACTTGATAATATGATCATGAATAAAATATAGATATAATACATATTGTAATATAAGAATCATGTTAAAATTCAACTTCATATGGTCTATCAAAGCCCTTAACATTTTCTTGTAGGTTTGGCATTGTCCCAATGGACATGTAATACAATACTGATACCCCAGATATCATATGCATATCATCCGCTCACTAATAGCTCGACTAAGTCCGACTTCGGGTGGCCCACGCTGTCAATGATGTTTGTCTATAGTAACCACCACACAAACATTGGATCCAATGTCATACATAAACAATAAATATTTTTGACTATATGGCTAATCTTTATAACTTTAGTAAGTACATGGTTTTTATCCCACACGTACTAGTGTACCATGTCAAGAGATGCAATTTCATTATTTCTGTCTTTCACATGAATGCTTTTACAAATCGTATCATTTTCATTATCTTATATAATCATCATATGTTTTCACAAAGTATAGTTTACAGTAATCCAAAATGTGTTTCATGAGATTGTAAACATGCATGTTGGATATACGAAATAATAAAGACTTATCATTAGTTCTAATCTCGAGCTAAAACAAGCCATAAACCTAGGCTCCGTTTGCTTCATGTTTTTGCATTTTACATTGTGCTTTGAATGACTGCGGGACGATGTCAGTTGTTCTTGTCTTTCATTTCCACTGGCGATAATTGATAGAATAATTATCGTTTTATGTGATCTTTCTATTCTACGTCGCTTTAATGACATTATTACATAATTGTGATCGTGTTGAGTTTTTAAATTTGACCATTGTACGGATGCTTATTCCCTACTATGTATGTGGATTTTAAATACATATTATATCTAAGGTTGCATATTTGAATATGATTTAAACCTTGTATTACGTTATGCATTAATACCGGCCATAGATAAGTGATATTATGCATTCTATTAAATTGTAGGTTTTTGAACATGGATGCAGCTGGAGCCTTAGCTAATAACACTCAATTCATACAACATTACTTAGATGATCTTATCGACGCATCTTCTGATTCCAATTTAGAGGGCTCGAATCATGACGATGATGATTCGAATTTGGCTCCAATACTTAAGGAGGAATTGAAGATGCTTCTTGTGTGCATGTTCGAGTTAGTGCAATAATGCTACCACCATTTAATGCACCCATCAATAAGGAGCATGCAAA
Source organism: Corylus avellana (assembly GCF_901000735.1). Classification (NCBI taxonomy): domain Eukaryota; kingdom Viridiplantae; phylum Streptophyta; class Magnoliopsida; order Fagales; family Betulaceae; genus Corylus; species Corylus avellana. The sequence continues at coordinate 18,455,735 of NC_081546.1, forward strand.
CCCCTCAAAGGATTTTAAAGTTGACCAGCACTATATGGGTACATTGAGTACTTACCGATATCAACCCTAATACATGCTACAAGCGATTTTGGATGGGGCCGAGTACCTTTTTGAAATTGCGTAACACATTGAAATAAAATGATTTTCTATAGAGCAATCGTTACATTAAGATTACAGAGAAGGTTGTGGCATTTTCCTTAGTTGTCACACAAGGTCACTCGCAAAGGGATATATCCAATAGGCTACAGTGATCTTCGGAAATAATAAACATATATTGTAACCTAACTGTGAACGCGCTTTGCATGCTTGGAACAACAATCATACGACCAGCTGCAATGCAGATGCCTCACCCATATATCATGAAAGATAGCCGCTATTATCTGTGGTTAAGGGTAAGTCAAATTAAAACCAACGTATTGTTTAATTGTAAAAGTATGGGGTATAAGTTTTTTAATATGCACTGATAGTCAGGAATGATTAATGTCTTACTTTCACTTATTCGATTTCATGATTTTTTTTCCCCATAAATGCATTGGGGCCATTGATGGCACCCACGTTGATGCAAACGTGACAGGTGAAAATAAGGTGCCATATCGAGGTAGAAAGTCAACAACAACGCAAAATGTGATGTGTATGGTTGACTTTGATCTGTGCTTCACATACATCTATGCTAGTTGGGAGGGCAGTACACATGAGTACTCCTAGGTTTTTTGGTAATGAATTTACGATCCCAAAGTTCGCTTTCCCACACCGCTCGAAGGTACTAGTTCGTAATGTATGCATATTTTGTGCAATATGCAGGTTTTGTGTTAGTTAATTTAATATTGTTACAGAGTCTACTTTGATAGTATCATTTCTTTTGTATACTATTTTTACTTGGTTGACTCATGATATAGCTGCTACAAGGAGTTTCTAACCCCGCATCGCAATGAAAGATACCATCAAGAGACATTTCGTCAATCGCGAATACCCCCCAAGAATGCTATGGAATTGTTTAATTACAGGCACTCCTCTCTACGTTCAGTAGTTGAAAGAACGTTCGGAATTCTGAAGAAATGATTCAAAATCTTGAAGTGTATGCCTCCATTTTTGATGCGATATCAGTGACTATTTGTGATCACGTGTTGCACCATCCACAACTTTATTCGAAAGAACTGCGTTCTCATCGATCCATTATTTGTTCATGCTCTAAAGAAGATATATGAAGAAGCTAGGATTAATGTGTCATAGTTGGCTACTATGCCAGTTGTTTCGTACGTCGTGCATGGATAACCACCAAACCGATATCTCATAAGTCAAGACTTTATGATTCAATACAGAGACGTAATGACAAGTCACATGTAGAAAACCTTTAATTCAGAGTAATTTAGGCCTTGTTTCCTTTTCCCATATTGTGTTTTGTTTGTTTCGCATATACATCCTATTGTGAACATGGAAAAAAAGTTTGTAATAGTATGCCTGTTTGGATTATAGTATGCCAGCTGATTACATTCGTAAGAATTTTGTAATAGAATTACTTGTTCAAACATGCGTTTGAACTACTAAAGACATGTTTAGGCACGTAAAACCTATCAAACCTCTTTGAATTGTCTCTATGCCCGATTGCATTTGTAAAAGGTTATTTGTTTGCATTACTATTTAATTGGACAATTGATGAACATATGAGTCCAGTTGAAGAAGATATGTCATTCATGATTTATGAAGTATGAACTAGCTCAATTAATGAACCTCACAATGTTTTAAAATCTTGCTTAAGAAAAATGTTAAGGGAAGAACTATCTGAGTTCGTTCCATTAACAATTGGATAGCCATGTTAATTCAATAATTTGCATCATCTATATGAGTTGGCTAAGATGAAATCCTCATTGCCAAGGTAATTTCTTTCATTCACCATATATTTTCTCCATGTGGAAAATGACCAAAAAAAAAAATCACTTGTTTATTTTTGAGGCGTTGTGGAGAATTTATAGACAAGAAATATATATTTTATAATCGAAAAACAACATGTAGAGGTTGATAGCTATAAACAATAAGAGCAGCTTGCTCTAAGGTTACAATATCACAGATACAAAAAGAAATGTCTTACCTCTAGATAGACAAACATAATAATTATATATTATATATAGTGAGCAAACAATTCGTTACTTATAGGATTGTCATTTTAATACCAAACACCTAGAATTTCGAAAAATTTCTGGTTGTAGCCAACCATTGACACAATTCAAAAATATTTGACAATCCTTGGAAACTTGAATGTTGAACTACATTATGCTCAAAATGATGAAGTTCTATTTCCAACCTTTTTTTTCAAGATCGGTAAAGTCTTGCAGATAAAACTTGTTTACCAACTAACAAATATCATCAATTCTAAAATATTCACGAGCAACTCAAGAATCAAGAGCAGAGACTAAACAACTCTACTGCATGCTCACTAAATCGACGATTTAATTATTGCAATTGAGAATCTATAACAGTACTAAAAATATTCACTCAAGAATGATGCTTAATTGTAAAGTTAGCTTGTTGATGGGGAGCTCGACCTTGTCTCTCAACATAACGAGCATTCATATCTGGGACATCTATGTTGCGTTTCTTGTAAAACGACTTAACATTGGGAAATAAAATATCTCATTTATTATCTCTATATTATTGAATACGCTTTAGTGGATGAAACAAGATGCATGCCATTTAAAATATCTTGAGATTTGCATTGCAATGCTTGACATAGATGATTTGTAATCTCCATAGTTTCTTTCAAGAGGTGTAAGACGAATACAAATTTAAATTAAGTCATTACTTGATTAACTGAATCAGCTTCTGCTGGTTGGGAAGAAGTAGTTCACATATTAATGAGTTTAAAAATAACTTCACAAGTTGGACTAAAAATTTTGATCAAGCTAGAAACTGATCTTAAGTGAGAACTCCAACGAGTATTGATGAGTGCTAAAATATACAAATTTTAGCTCCTTAATTTATGTATGTTAATCTCTTAGTTGTGTTATTTTGCGTTGTTTTATTTCATTTTTGTGTTTTTGTCAGATTTTAGGTGTTTGAAGGAAAAGGAAACGTTTCTAGAAGTTTAGAGTGTAAAAGACCAATTTTGAGAAAGGCTGGAGCTTGGATCGAGCACACCACACCTAGGCTCGAGCACATCAGCGCTCGAGCGTAGAAGAGGAACGATCGAGCGCAAGGCAGTGCGATCGAGCGCGCATTCGGATGACCTAGATGCCAAAAGACTTATTTTTCACTTAAAATTAGGTTTTACAAACCCTAATTAGACTAGGGTTTTGTCCTCCGATTTCATTAGGTTTTTTAGGGTTTTTAGGTTTCATAAGAGCCTATAAATAAACCTCTAAGCCTTTTATAAAAATAGACAATTCTGGAGAAAGGAATAGGAGGCTACTTTAAGAAGCGTTTTTCGGTTTCTTCTTTCCCTTTTCTTTTTAATTTTAGTTTCATTATGGGTTATTAAACTCTTTGTTAGGGCTAGATTGAAGCCCTAATCATGTCTGTTTAAGATTAAATACTAGCGCCTTTGTTTCAATCTTGTGGTTTAATTTAATTGATTATGTCTATGTGATTGAATTCCTAATATGTTTATGGTATGGATTTGTTAATTAAATCAATTTAGATGACCAAATCTTGGGCTTAATAAAGTGGCAAAAAAACCTCATCATGGGTTCTTGGCTTAATCAACATGGGAACTAGGAGTAGATATCATGCCCTAGAACTTAATGTGTTTGTCGATCTCCATAGAATTATGTTTTCTTAAATAACAACTTAGAAGATACCATGCTAAATCCTTTAGGGAAGAAAAATGTTAGAATAGATATCATGCCTAATTCATTGCTTAGGGAGATCAATAACTTAATGTGTAGATATCATACCCTTAGGTTGACAAGCATTAATTATACCACATGATTGGAATATTGGCCTAGTATTTTCTTAATTAGTTGGATTAGTGGTGGATATCAAAACCATAACCTTTTCATTATCTTTATCTCTTTCAACATGGCAAATCTGTGACAATTTGGCAATTTAATTAGGAAAATCAATTTTAAACAAAATCATCAATTCTCGTGGGAATAATCTTGTATTCACCGCACTATACTATCGTTTGATCTTGTGAACTTGCGAGTAAAACGTACCAAGTATTTGCCTATTAATTTAGGTGGGTATTAGGCGCAACATGTATTTCTAGCCCGTTGTAAGGTACTAATTTGATTAAGTCTCCTTCTAGTTTCAATCTCATCAATTTCAATCATGTAAACAGTTTTAGCAACTCGAGTGACCCGCAATTTTTCAAATCGATTGCATGAGGCACAAACAATATTGACAATAGAACTCAAATTAGTAAAAAATTGATGAACAAAAATAACTTCTTTTGATGCCGCCACTAATACCAATTGCAAACGATGTGCGAAGCAATGAATGTAGTAGACATATGGACAATCATTTGAAATCAAAGCTTGCAACCCATTCCACCCACCTCGCATGTTACTTACACCGTCGTATCCCTGCCTTTGAATGTTTTGATATGCTATATATTTAGACAAAACAAAATATAAACCGTTTTTTTTTAGAGTTAACAGTATCAAAGACATGAACAAGCCCAAAAAAAACGTTCTTGCACGAAGCCATTTTTGTCAATAAATATTAAAACTATAGCCATTTGCTCCTTTATTGACTCATCACGAGCTTCATCAACAATTATGCAAAACTTTGAAATTTCATCACGAATTGCCTCTTTCACTTTGGTTGAAAAAACATGTAAAATTTCTTTTTGTATTTGTTGTGCAAATTTTAATATACTCGCAAGTGCACGAATCGTTTATAATTTAATGGATTGCAAGTGCGAGGTTGAACCCATAGAGAATTGTATTTTTGAAAGAACAACTTATATCTAAACCATGCATCTGCCAGTCTGCCTCTCTCACTCTCTGCTTGCTCTCTCAAGTCTCGGTCTCTCACTCTCCCTCCGTCTCCCTCTCGAGTCTCGACTCTCTTTCTCTCTCGAGTCTCCCTCCTCGCCATCGCCGTTAGCAAGGCATCCTCACCGTTGCCGTCAGCAAGGCATCCTTAGTCCTCACTTTCGCCGTCAGCCACACGTCTTCACCATCAGCTGCGCCTCTCTGTCTCTGGTATGGTAGTATGTCTCTTATTCTCTATCTCTGGACTCTGATTTTGGGTATCATATATTCATATTATGTGAATCTGTTTGTGTATTGCGATATTGCCCTGATTTCATACAATATAATGGGGCAAATTATATCTGTTTTTCAATGTATGCTAATTGGTACTCCGTACTTGAACAATTCTGTTTTGACAAATTTATGTCCAACATATTACATATAGGCATTATTAGTATTTATGAAAATAATGTTAACATATATACTAAGTCAATTACCAGTCATAGAGGATTTTGACGGTTTGACCCTTGAAATTTTTTATTTACGCTAAACCCAGCTAAGTTGTATTTATTTTTGGGAAAAGTACACTTTACCCCCCCAAAGTTTGGGGCGATTTTCAATTCGACCTCCAATGTTTCAATTTTTGCAATGCACCCTCCCAAACTTGCAAATTTTTTTCAATTCAACCAATATCATCCCAATATTTTCATATTGCTCCTAATTTATTTTTTTTTTATTTTTTTATAAAAAAAATTTAAAAAAAAAATATTTGGGGTGGCTTCGGCCATTTGGCCAATTTTGCACCCCCAAAATTTTCTCTTTTTTTTTTTTTTTTTTTTTTTTTGTAAAAAATTTAAAAATTAAAAATTAAGGGCAATATGGGAATTTTGGGATGACATTGGTCGAATTGAAAAAAATTTGCAAGTTTGGGGGGGTGGATTGCAAAAATTAAAACATTGGTGGTCGAATTGAAAATCCCCTTAAACTTTGGGAGGCTAAAGTGTAATTTTCCCTTTATTTTTCATTGGCTTGATTCTGAATCAGTATTTAACAATTATACGTGTGAGAAATCTGAAAAATCTGAAGCTTAAAAAGCATAAGAGAAGTTGCTCTTTTACTATATTCCATAGGTAGAAGGATCTGTAATTAGCATTTTATAGATTGGACAGGCTTTGTTAATTAAGCTTTAGAATTTTATTTCACGTAGCTATATATGGCTTTGGATTGTTTGCATAAGTGGGCATACAGAGGAAATGAGGAATTGATAGGATCAGAAAGATTCAGAGCAGAAAAACCATTTTCTTCAATTTATGCACCATCTAAGTTAAAGTTGATTCTTTCCATTATATACTTTTAGGAAAATGATTTCCATAAACAGCATCAAACCCCATAGGCTTAGGGCATGCCACATATAGGTGTAAAACAATAGGAAAACATATGGATAAAGATAGAGAATCTATTTGGTTTTAAATAGGAAAACCAGATACATAGATTCTGCCATTCCTTTATTACTGTTTTGTTTTTACTTTTTGGGGGCTCAAATCATTTATGTTAGAACTAGAGAATCTATTTGGTTTGGGTTGGTTAATCTGCTAGAAAGATCAATTAAATTTTAATTTATTCTTAAATATTCAATTTATAGTTATATAGCATATAGTCATATACTTCAACTAATGATTATGTGTGTAGATGAATATTGAAGAACTTGTTGAAGATGCATTCGAAATTGACGACGATGTGGTTGAATTACATTCACTACAAGACGACTCTGTTTCTGTGGACACTGGGAGTAAGAAAAATGAAAAGAAGCGAAGGAAGACCTCAACTATTTGGCAATTTTATGAGATCGTTCCTAATACTGATCCAAATGACCTGGAGGTATGGACAAAATGCAAGAAATGTGGTAATAAATACAAGGCTCAAAGTTCATATGGAACTGGGAATTTGAGAAAGCGCATTCAAGTTTGCAGGGGGGCAAACACTTATGATGTTGGGCAGATGCTTTTAATTGGGAAAGCAGGATCTCTGTCAATAAGTGACTCTAAATTTGATCCCAAAATATATAGAGAATTGTTGGTTGCCTTGATTATTAAGCATGATTTGCCATTTTCTTTTATTGAATATGATGGTGTAAGACAATTACATCAGTACTTGCGTGGTGATGTACCATCTATATCTAGAAATACTGCTAAGGCAAATTTGGTTAAGATGCATCTGAGGGAGAAAGAAAGGATTAAATCTATGTTGCATGCTTGTCCTGGGAGGATTTGTTTAACATCTGATATATGGACTTCTTTGACAACTGATGGGTATATGTGTCTTACTGCACATTTTATTAACAAAGATTGGGTATTAACTAAAAGGGTGTTAAACTTTTCATTTATGCCCCCACCACATAATGGTGTTTCTTTGAAAGAAAAAATATATGATTTGCTACAAGAGTGGGGGATTGAAAACAAGATTTTCACTATAACATTGGACAATGCTTCTACTAATGATCGTTGTGTTGAGTTATTAAAGCAAACACTGAACATTAAGAAAGCCCTTCTTTGTGAAGGTAAGTTTTTTCATATGCGTTGTTGAGCCCATATTCTTAATTTGATTGTGCAAGATGGATTAAACGAAATCGATGATGCTATTGAAAAGGTTCGAGTTAGAGTGAAGTATGTTAAGGGATCACAAGTGCAAAAACAAAAATTCTTCATGCGGTAAATCAAATGTCATTGGATAGTCATAAGGGGCTAAAACAAGATGTGCCAATCAGATGGAATTCTACCTATCTTATGCTTGAGAGTGCTATTCACTATCAGAGTGCTTTTAGTTATTTAGAGATGACTGATTCAAACTATAAGCCGCATTGTTCTACTGCACTTGAGTGGGAAAAGGTGGGTGATATCAATAGTTTCTTAGCTTGCTTTTATGAAGCTACATGTGTTTTTTTTGATACTAAGTATCCCACTGCCAACTTATACTTTCCCGTAGTTGTCATGATTTATGTATCCTTGAAGGAAGACCTTGTGAATGAAGATGAGCATAAGAGATTAATGGCAACTCAAATGATCTCTAAATTTGAGAAATATTGGTAAGAATTTAGTAGAGTATTGGCCATAGCAGTTATCTTAGATCCTTGTTACAAGCTTCACCTTGTAAATTATTACTATATGAAGATCTATGGAGTTATGGATTCTATACAATTCGAGAATGTTCATGAGAAAATAAAGAACCTTTTTATGAAGTATAGTGCTTCTTTTAATACTTCAAGTTCATGCTCCATAACTATTTGGCGGTCCCAAGTACCTAAAGCAAAACTATCTTGGCAAAAGGTGAATAATATCATTAATTTCTTATCTTGTTAGTAACTTAGTATGTATATATATATATACTCTTAATTATTTATGTTTATATTCTCTCTGTTTCATGTTGGACTATTTAGCATTTGCTGGAGATGATATTAATTTCCAAAAGAATCAATTGGACATTTATTTGGAGGAACCTAGGTCTGTGGATTTGGATGATACATTTGATATCCTTTCATTTTGGAAAGGAAATCAATTTCGCTATCCTGAAGTAGCGGCTATGGCTCGTGATGTTTTAAGTATTCTTATTTCTACTGTTGCTTCGGAATCCACTTTTAGCACTGGTGGACGTGTGATTGATCAATATAGGAGCCCACTCAAGCTTGATATTGTTGAGGCATTAGTTTGCACGAGAGATTGGTTATTTGGAGATGAAGGTAATATTAGTTATTTGCGTATTTAATTTTTTCGTTTACTTGTATTATTTTTTTACTACACTATAATAAAATAACACTGATTCTTCTTATTTTTTTGATAATGAATTCACACAAATGAAGTTGGACTTGGATGGCAAAGAGGATGAGGTTTTGTCAACTGATGTTAATTCAATTTCCTGTGGCATTTTAAATTCATATGGAGCACAATCTATTAATATTTCTTAAAATGATCATATTTGTAGTATTTTATAATTCATATCTTTGGACTTTGATTACATGGGTGGATCATGGATGCCTTCATGGATCCTTCAAGACTTCAAGTGAAGTGGCATAATAGCCATTGGCCCATGGGAACTTAATTTTTATTTTGTAATGAATTATGAATCTAATGATGATGTAGTTTTGAGTTTTGTTTCTTTTTTTCTTTAGTATTTTGTTTTTGTTAGCTTTTTTTTTTATTATTATCTTTTTCTTTATTGCTATGATGGAAATGTTGACACATTTTACCCCTCATTCATATTTTGAACATTTTGAAATAGAAATTTTAGTTTTGTCCCTACTTTGACTTTATGCTTTATGAGGTATCGATGAGGGCCAAGTGGCTTACTAGTAACCAAGCCAATCCCTCAAGCAGGTCCGACTTAATAGATTTTGAGGCCTAAGACAACAAATTTAGGTAGGGCCTTTTTTATTTTTAAATATTTAATTTAAAAACATTCTTCTTGCTTTTTGCCCTTAATTTTTTTTTTTTTTTTTTTTTTTTTTCAAATGATTTGCAAAATTCATCTCTGTTATGAGACATTTAATTTCAACAGATTACAGATATCATATTTTGTGTTGAAATATACATAATTCTTTTTTAGTGGAATGTAATTTGGACAAAATTAAATTTCTTAATACAAAAAATTATTTTAATAAATGAACTTAGTCAATATGCTTGCTTGTTTTAAGTTTAGGTGAAATCATGAGTTTAGTAATTTCTTTTGGAGTACAATTACGGTCACTTTCCATTTTTTTTTTCTTATCCTTTATTAAAGCCTTTAATATCTTAGAACTCAATTTTTTGCATTGACTGTATTGATGTATTATTATTACAATTATTTTTTTTTTAATTTTAGAGTTTAGGGTTTTAACGGGTCGTGTCGGGTCATGTCTACCCGATTAGACCCGGTTATTTTAAACGGGTAAAACGGGTCGTGTCCGGTTACCCGGCTATTTTCGTGTCATAATCGTGTCAGACCCGATTAACCGTTTAGCTAATTGGGTCATGTCTGTGTATAGGCTAATCGTGTAATGGGTATTCGCAGGTCGTAATCGGGTCGTGTCAGGTATTTGTTTTGCCACCCCTAATCGGAATAGGATGAGTCCAGATTTGTGTTTTTTTATTGCGGGAAAATTTTGGCATAGTAACCATCCGAATTAGGAAAATCCTATTTTACTACTAATTGTAGTATTTTGAGTTAGCTTTCCAATGCCTCTTGAATCTCTTCAATCCAATATTTGAGTGGAAATTTATGGTCAAAATATTGAGACGTGTACAGAATCTGATTTTGAATCCAATCCGATTTTGACTCCGATTATAGAAATTTCGATTTAATCATTTCCTTGATTGGGTTAAACTTAACCACATCATCTAGATATTCTCAAAGTGTGTTTTCTTCTAAACTTTGTATTTTTCGCTTTAAAGATGCATTTTCTCTTTAACAACCTACAAAACACTAAAAACACAAAACTAATACAAAACATTAAATAACGACAACAACTAAAGGATTAACTAATGTAAATAAATGGGTCCAAATATGAAATATTTGGCACTTATCAGTATCATTGGTGATGTGTAAGAGGCACCTTTTTCTTTTCTTTTTTTTTCTTTTTTTTTTTTTTTTTTTTAAGTTTTAGCTATCACTTCAGCAATATGTTCATTATATGAAACCGTCAAATCTAATATTTCAAGAAAATCTCCATGATTCTTTGAACCCACACTTTCATCATGACCTGTAAAAGCAACACCTTGAAATGCAAGCACTCAAACAACATCAATTGAGGCTTTTAACTGTAGTCGATTGTTTGCAATTTGTTCACCATGCACCACTTTTGCTTTAAACTAGATTTGACCACGCCTTGTCTGTGTCAGATCTATCATTTGAAACTACCGCCTTATCAAATCTATATTTATTTAGTAGGTTTTGTCGCTTTCGTATTGCTTGAACTAGAATAAATAAGAAACAATTATATTCAGTGTCTACATTTTATGAAAATGTGCTACTTAAACAAGATAATGAAAACAATGAGATTGTAAGAGTATGAATGTAAAACACAGATAAGAATAGTTGCATCGTATGACATGGTACATTAGTACGTGTGAGATAACGGCCATGTGCTTACTATACATATTAATTTTATGGTCAAATGTGTGTATGAATGTGATATATGGGCTATTATTCCTCTCTCATTTTCTTAAAGTTGATATGGCGTGGTTTTCCATATATAGCATTTGATGCATGGTGATTGATTTTTTGGTTGAAATGATTATGCCACATCAGCTTTGGGGGATGAGAGGAGACATGGTGACACGCCGATGTGTGCAGCTCAAGAAATATTTGACAAAGCTTGCTAGTCTGCTTCTTGTGCCCTGGAGAGAATCTTATACATTAGCAATGTGGGACAAGCCCACATATTCTCTAACAGAAGGAGATGGTGGTGAAATATGGAAAAGCCCAAAAGTTAAATGTTGGAAGTGAAATTTTCAAACACATTTTGTATGTGTTGAGATTGCTTCATCAAGTCTTCATATGACCTCTCAACAATTCTGTGAAATGAATTAGGATCTTTCCTTATATAATTGAAAAAAACACAATATTTTCCATCTTTAACTTTCTTCAAATTCTTAAATCCATTTATAGTGAATACATGTTGTGTAGGATGCCCAGATGGCTTACTAAAGTGAAAGTGTGGCAGACAAAATGCTGCATCTTTATCATGTGAATATTCAAGCCATATAGAAAATAGCTGGAACCACAAACGTTGAAAGCTATGAAGGTGATTTTCTTGTCCAAATTTTGGGTACTTTGAGATATTATGTCGGTACGGACCAACTTTAATGTAAGCTCGTCGAATTTCATCCTGTTGATTAACATTATAATCCCATATCTGACGACGTAATCTAGGATCAAATTCCAATGAACTAATATCAAATTCATTGATGTTAACTCTTCGAGATTTGTTAGGAGAATTTTCAGAAATTGGGATATCAGAAGTTGGCGATAATGCATCACTAACATTAACATATGAACTTTGTGCATTTTTTCTTTTGAAAAAGTCAAGTGTTGTGTTTGGCTTTCCCATCGTCTACAAATAAATTTACTCTGTCACATTGGAGTATCTAGTAAAGAAATAAAAAATATGCACATGTTAGCAACGAACAAACTCACGTGAAGAAGAATAGAATATAGGGGAAGCTTCACTTACCTCCCATGAACTTACGCGCATTTTGCAGACACCAATCCATTGTTCAAAATCTCTCACTTTAGTTTATCCAACTTGAATTTCCTTCCACTTACCCCCTTTCGTTAGGATTTTTTGTAAAATCCTAATGGAGCATGTGGAATTTTTTTAACAAAATGCCCATTTTACCCCTGAACCCATACCACGGGTCTTTCTTCTTTGCTTCTTCGATTAAAACCCTCTTCTTCTCCATTTCATCCTCTGAAAGAAGAGGAAAGTCACAAAAAAAAAAAACAAAGGCCTTTGATTTCGGCACTTGGGTTCACGCTCGAGTCGAACTCATGCTTGAGTTGGCAGGAGAGTTCTTGAAAAGACTGGGTAGGGGACTTCGGCTGTAGAAGGGAAAGTTTGAGGTCTTGCCGGAACAATCTGGGGCTGCTATTCTTCTTTGGGGTGGTTGTTTTGCATTGGAGTTTTGGGCTGTTCGGCAATGAAGAAGTGGGTGACGCGGTGGTGGCGGAGGTTTGGCACCGGAGGCTGGGGCTGGAGACTGGCTGAGACTGCAAGCGAGGCGTAGATGGGTTGGAGAAAAACCCGAACTTGGAGCTGATTTTTGGGCTCTGAACGGTGCTACTATTCTCGCAATGCTTCTCTGATGATAACACTTTGTTTGTTTCTTTATCTTTGGGGATGGATGTGCAGAAGGCTCTTCTCCACCCAGTCACCATTTTTTCACCGTGTCTCAAGCTCTTTCAGTCTCTCTGTTATGCTAAAGGCGTAAAAAGGAAATTTGAGGCGGTGATATTATGGAGAGGGACAAGACGGGGGCTGCTGGGCATGGAAGAGATTAAAAAGACAAACGAAATGGATTAGATAGGGACACCCTTTTCATCTTCCTCTTTTCCATGTTTCTATTTCCCTGTTTCTTTACAATTGCTGGTGTGTTTTTTTTTTCCGCTTTTCCTCTTTCCAGAGCCCAAAAAGACTAGTGTGTTTTTGGGCTCTGGAAAGAAACCAGATTGAGGAATTCGAAGCTCCAAAAACCAGAAGAGAATTTTCTATTCAAGCCACAGGATATGATCAACAAAAACTCGAAAGGATCAGCACACGAACTCCCAGAAAATCAAATTCCAAAATAAACCCAGAAGAAATAAGAGAATCCCAGGAAGGAAAATTAATAAGAAAAGCAAATTAACTTTTCTGCTTAAACAAACAAATCAATGCCATAGGGGAAAGCCCATAAAGACTCACCAGCGAAACATGAAGAGCAAGTTATAGCTGAAGCAGAGGAGGGAAATGGTGGTAGAAAACTAAACGAAGAAGCAAAGAAGAAAGACACGTGGCCTGTCCAAGTGGGTTCAGGGGTAAAACAGGCATTTCGTTAAAATTTTCCTACATGCGCGGCACGTGCAAAGGGCGCCGTTAGGATTTCATAGAAAATCCTAACGGAATGGGGAAAGTGAAAGGAAATAAAAATTGGATACACCAAAGTAAGAGATTTTGAATAATGGAGGGGTGTCTATAAAAAGCACAAAAATTTGTGGAGGGTAAGTAAGGTTTCCCCTAGAATATAATAGCTTTCATGTGTTAGATTATCCAATTAATTGTTTAGACTTCTAATAAACAATATTCTCAATACTTAATAACCATAATATCCAAATTATAATACTACTTTGATTAGGAATTGAGCTTAGAAAACCAACCTCAAATAGTGCGACCTACGTTGTGTGGTTTTGCATCGCTTTTGTGTTGCAAATTGCGTTGCATGATAGGTAATCTAAGTGGTTCTGTCGTGTAATGTGTCAATAAATATAAAAATAAATTAACAACTTTCTCAATATTTTGATTTGTTTTTTAAAAAAGATTTCGAGATCTAGTACATGGAAAATGAAAGAGAAATTTGAGAATATCTTTGTAAAAGCATATCTTAGTCGGGACTTTAATCAATGTCACAAATTTCAATAAGTATAAGGCAATAGAGATTGTTAAACCAATTGATAAATAAATATGGGCAAGTAGGCAACCAATTGATATGGGCCATTGAGATTGCTAAACCAATTGATGAATAAATATTGCTAAACTATTTGGTGGCACATGTGATGTGTTGATAAGTGATGTGTGATCCTATGGTGGAATGATAGTCATGAATCAAACTACCCGAATTTTAGAATTAACAATAATTAATTAATTGGTAAACCATAATTATACCCAAAGTTTGAAGTTTCCAACGACTTATCCTAAATTCCTAACCAAATCTCAAAAGGCAACATCAATTATCAATACCCCACTTTCCCTTTCCCGCTCTCCCACATTGATTTGAAAAAAAAAAAAAAAAAATTAAATTATCAATACCCCACCCATTGTCCACACTTGGTGTGCCCATTCTCAAACCTAAATTCTCAAACCTTTCACTTGTTTTGTCTTGAAACTTGAAAGGTTTGGGAATGGGCACCTACTGCAGTGACTGCACGGGCCACGGCAAGAGACAAAAAATTGAAACTTGAAAAATAAAAACAATGAGAAGTCACCGCAATCTGCCACTCTTGTCTCTTGCCATGCAGTGTGTGTGCCCATTTGTTCCCATTTGGGCAATTCCCCAAACCTTTCAAGACAAAACCAGTGAATAGAGTCGCTTTTCTCTCATTCTAGAAAGTTTGAAATGCAGGTTAATGGTTATGCAAGATGCAGCCCAGTGGCAGCCATAGAGCATATTTCTAGTTCCAAACAAATCTACTTGAAGAGGTATGATTATTCGGCAAAGCAAAGCAAGTTAAGCAGCCAAACGACCAAAAAAAAAAAAAAAATTGAAGCGTAATTGAAGTTAGGGTTTGTCCAATCCAATCTACTACTTCTGCTTGAGATAAAACAAATTTCTCTGAGGGAGGCTACTAGAAATTAATTCTGATGGTGGGAAATTGGGAATCATCTGAAGGTTAGGTTAGTTTTCAAATTTGTTTTTATAATTTTTTTTTTCTATTCGGCTCGCTTGTTTATGTTTTTACTAGTGTTGTGGACTTGTGATAGCGGATTATGGTAGCTGGGGCAAAGGGCTTTGAATGGGTAAGAGCCAAAAAAATTTAACGGGTAGGGCCAAAAAACATTTTTGGTAGGGGCCAATTGACTACAAATAAAATTTTACCTTATATATATATATAAATTTTTTTTCCTAATTATTTGAGGGGGCGGGTGTGGCCTACACCAGCCCCCTCTCCTTCGTCACTGACCGTTGAATAGTAGTAGATCAAATTTTTCGGCATAGTACACCAAACATTCGACTGTACACGTGCCTGTAAAAGCAGTTCATTCTTATCTTCAACGCTTTTGTCCCTTATACATACCCCACCCCCTTTGTCCCTCAATTCATTTCGGCCCTTTTTGCTCATTGTTGCCATTGAGTGAGTGTATGAGGGTGTTTTGGTGGAGGAGTGTTTCTTTGGTGGAGGAGTGTTTCTTTGGTGGAGGAGTGAGGTAATTTTCTTAGTTTAACTTGATCCTTATATTGTTGTTAAGTTGTCAAGTTCATAGCTCAACTTGTGAGTTTTAGTCCTTAAATAGAGTTGTTAGCCTTAATCCTAGTTTAAAGATAATTTAACGTTTTAATGATGTTGGGCGTGGTCACTTCTGCATTGATGTGTTATTATAGTTTTGGACTCTGTTAGGGATCACGTTAATACCTTAGGATTTGCTTAGGAGTAGTTTGGTTGTTTTTTTATTCGATTTGAGTTTTCTGCCTAGCACCGAACGTTCAACCTTCCTAGTTCGAACATTCGACCTTTCCTGTCCGAATGTTCGATGTTGTGGTCGAACGTTTGACCCTCCTGTCTGAACGTTCAATGGTTAGGCAAAAAATACCTATAATCAATCCTAATCCTGATGCTTGATGGTTAGGTATTGACGTAGGGCTTATTTTAGCTCGGGATTAGGATTGATGACACATATTTTCTTAGATTCCGAATTTGTGTAGCCTCAAGAGAATTTTGAGGAAGTACCATACGACCCAAGTGAGTAAAAAACTCACATGAATACTTGTTGTTACTTACTTTCCACATAGCATAAATATTGTATAGGATAAATACACTTTACACCCAAAAGTTTTACTCGATTTGTAATTTGACTTCTAATGTTTAAAAATTTGCAATGTACCCCAACAAAGTATTAAAAGTTTACAATATAGCCACTTCGTTAACTATTTCTGTCCAATTTAACGGAAAATTGCTCACATGTGATGCACGTACATTTTTTGGTCTAAAATTTTGGAATTCTAAAAATGTCCCCAATTCAATAAAAAAATAAAAAAATATATAAAAAAAATTTGGGGGTGGCCAAGCCAAGTGACATGGCCATAGGGGTGGCGACAACCAACCCCCCAAATTTTTTATTTTTTTTTATTATTTTTTATGTAGGGTCAATTAGGTATTTTTCATAATTTACGTAAGAGAAGACGAAAATTATTAACATATGAGTCACATTACGAATTTTTGATACTTTGTTAAGGTACATTGTCATTTTTTAAACATTGGAGGCCAAATTGCAAATCAGTTGAAACTTGGAGGGTAAAATGTATTTTTCCCTACTTTATACGTTAAACGTACATGTTTAAAACTCTCACGAAATACATTTTGGACTATTGTGAACTTTACTGGTGAAATGTATGTTGATTAAATAAGATAATAAAAAGGAGGAAATTTGAAATAAAATGCATGTAAATGACAAAAAGAATTAAATTGCATTGTATGATATGGTATACCGGTACATACGAGATAACGGCCATTGGCTTATTAAAATTATAAGGGTACTCCCATGGTTAATATATATTTATTGTTTATGTTGGCCTTAGATCCAATAATTGTTTGTGACCGGTGCACGATGTTTGTATTGTGGTTACTATAGATGGACGTCATTAGGGTGGCGTTTGGCAACCTCAATGGAGCCCGCCTAGGTACTGTTGAACAATTGGTTCTGTGCCTTCCAACACGTGACCCTTGTAAAATTACTTTTTTAGCCATTTATTTTTTTAGGTGTGGTAGTTTTGCTGTTAAATCTCCCAACGGCTGGGATTATACAGAAAACAAAGAAAAAGAAAACAAAGGCTGTGATTTCATGGAACGGTTCCTTCTCTCAAGCTTCTTCTCCTTCTTCCATTCTCTCTCTAAACCCATTCTTCTTCTTCTTCCTTTCTCTTCTTGTTTTTGTTTAATCTGAGAAGTAATCAAGACAATTTCTAACCAAACTGAGTATTTTCACGGAATTTCTCTAACCTTCTTCTCCCTCTTCTCTTCAAAACCCATCTTTCTCTCTTAAACCTC
>NC_081546.1:18473227-18490912 GCF_901000735.1 Corylus avellana
TTCCTTTCTCTCTCTCTACCCACCTGGGTTGGTGTTCTTGCAATTCATGACGAAGAACATGTTGAATGTGGAGAAAAAACTGGACCTCAAAACTGGGTTCAATTTAAGAACAACCCAAATCTTCAAGAACACCAACCCAGGTGGTCAGTAGAGAAAAAACCCAAGAAAATTCAAGCCACAAAAAACAAAAAAACAAAAAAAAAATCAAGCCACAAACTTCTCAAGAAAACCAACACCTTCCTTCCTCCCAAACCAAAAGAAAATAACCAATTAAACTCCCCTATTGATCGGCTTAGGCATAAAAAATAACCAAAATAAAAACAAGAAAGAGAAAGGAAGAAGAAGAAGAATGGGTTTAGAGAGAGAAAGGAAGAAGGAGAAGCTGTTGCAGTCGGAGAAGAATGGGTTTAGAGGGAGAAAGGAAGAAGGAGAAGCTGTTGCAGTCGGAGAAGAATGGGTTTAGAGAGAGAAAGGAAGAAGGAGAAGCTGATGCAGTCAGAGAAGAATGGGCTTAGAGAGAGAAAGGAAGAAGGAGAAGCTGATGTCGGAGAAGAACGGATTTAGAGAGAGAGAAAGGAAGAAGGAGAAGCTGATGTCGGAGAAGAATGGGTTTAGAGAGAGAAAGGAAGAAGGAGAAGTTGATGCAGTTGGAGAAGAATGGGTTTAGAGAGAGAAAGGAAGAAGGAGAAGCTGATGCAGTCGGTTAAAAGGGGGCAATATGGTAAAAAGGGTGACACATTTTGAGGTTGAAAAATCTGATGCAGTCGGTCAACGGTCAATGATAAACAGTGTCTGGGCCATTGCCTTGGCCAAACAGACCCTAGAAGTATGGGCCACCCAAAATCGAACTTGGTCGGGCTGCTAGTGAATAGACGATATGCGTATCATATTCGGGGCACCGATATTGTATTACAGATCTCTCGGGATAGCACCAACTCTACCAAGATGGAGTTAAAGGCTTGGATAGAACATATGAAGTTGAACTATGACATGATTCTTTTATTGTAACATGTATGATATCTATATTGCATTCATGATCATATTATCAAATGATGGGTTGTGATCTTGTATTGCTGTATATGATTTATAAACAACTGAATTCACTATGTAATTGTGGCGACCCTCCTTATAACACATGACTAATTTTTTTTTTTTTTGAAAACATAACGTGAATGAAACTAGTTGTCATAGTAGCATAGCAATACCACAATACACCATTAATCCATGTATTAACCTAATAGATAATATAAACATGTCTCATAGTGATACATACATCATAAACTAGGATTTATCAGTCAATATCATTGCAGTGGAAAACATACTAACATGAGAGTATAATACCACACACACAAAGCTAATATGAACATCTACATGAAATAAGATTTACAAAATGTAATGAACTACATATAAAATAATAATTATACAAAACTGTCACATGCGACATGAAGCCATATACAAAATATACATTGTCTACTCATATACATGAGTGCACTAAACAAGATGGATAACTTCTAGTCTAACACAAAAACATTTAGCACGCTATGGCCTCAATCATTATAGTAGCTTAAGTACATGGTGACCGAATCCTCATTTAATGCCTCAAAACTTGCATTAACAACATCATCTATGCGGTCATAGGTTTGACCACAACTGCACAACGAATTAATGAGTCCATGGTCTCAGTAAGTATAGAAAGTACTGAGTTTTTACAATGAGTCAACATTTCACAACTACGTAAATTTATAATAACTGCTACTAGCATCTCAAAAATATTTTGTAGTTGATAAAGTAAACACCGTAGTCTTGAAAGCATTTTGAAAACATATTAGTTAGCTATGAATGTAAATGTAAGCTCTGATTTCCCGCTCGAAAACATACACATACATACCCATCTAATTCATACGTAGTTATATACTATATAACTTATAGCTGTACTCTTAGGCATGCATTCACTATACTGGGTGAACATAAGCTTACATTCATATCAAAGCAATAAAACATATAATGAAAGTCATCATGTGCAATTTAGTTGTAATGTTATACATATGCTATGTTTTATTCAATCACAAATGCATACCGATACATCTAGCATAAAAATCTCATATTGCTTTAAAGTATCATAAAGTATCATATACAATCAAGCCATAACAATATACATATGATTTGTTCTATTCAGTCACATAGCAGCCCTCGGCCTCTCACGCTTTGTATGTATGTCTCTGATTCTCTTCGGTATGGTGCTGAGATGGGAAAGAAGGGAAAGAAATATGTTGGGTGAAGGAGCAAGAAAGGTTTCGGTGAAGAAGAGAAATAAATGTTATGGGTGATGAAAGAGGAGAAAGGAATGTTTCGTGAAAAAGAGGAGAAACAATAAAATAGAAAAAGTAACATTGCTTTAATACTAGAATACTCATTCAGTGAGCTACAGTAACAATCTAGATGTAAAAGTTTACTTTGACAACATTTTCATTTTATAGTATCAGTTGGAGAAGAAAAATAACCCATAATGGGCCATTTTGAACATCCGCTGGAGATGCTCTAAGAGAAGTTTGCCAAAAGAGGGGTAAAAAATTGTTGGTTTTGATTTCAGGGGTCATGATTTAACTCAAGAGAAAAACTTTGACAATTTTTTTGGTTAGATAGGGTTTTGCTTTTAACAAAAACACACTTTCTAGGTTTTCATCTATCTGCTTTTCCCATTTATCGCTTTACTCCTATTAAAAAAAAAAAAAAAAAAATTTAATAGTGCACTCGTCATACGTCCATTCCGCCACAATTGAGCTATTCAATGTTCGTTGTGTCACTTGTGCCACATCATCCATCCAAATCACCATTGTATGCACACATCAACTCTACACATGCAAAAAAACTCCACATTAATAGTCAAACATGTTGTTTTACTCCTTCCAAATTATAAAGCTTTCGTTGAGCGAAAATTCACGTCCTTTTTTTTTCCCCAAAAAGCGAACCCTAGCTGTATTGATTCCCTCATATTCGTTCAAGATCTTGAAGGAGGAAAGTCTTCTTCCTTCGAAATGGCAACTCCATGCATATCGAGTTTCGAAGCAAAATAAATACTACAAATTAAAAATGGGTGTTGAATATAATTGCGCATTATTGTTGTAATGATTCTGAGATAACCTAAATGAATTAAAACCTTAGAGATTTGATATGCGACTTTAATGGCGCATTAATCTCCTCGAGCAATTTTTGAAAATTGAGGCTAGTAATGTTAGTGTAAAACTGCCTTAAACTATCGTTATTGTGAAAGGACAGAAATTTCTTAAACCATCATTGTTGTGAAAGGACAAAAATTTCTTCCAAACCAGTTTGAAGAAAATTTCCTTCAACCTAGTCTAACAAGTGTCAAGTGTCATCTTCACATATTTTCTTTAATATTTTAACAGTCATTTATTGTCATTTCACTAATTTAGGGGATCTAGATCTTCTCCGGTCCAAAATGGACCAAAGAGTACCCCGTTCATGGTTAGGATTTCTAGGGCCACAAATGGGATACGTGTCATACTAATTAAAAATAATATTAAAATATTATTTAGAATTAAATAATAATAATAACAATAATAATGAAGTGGCTGACCACCCCATATTGGCCATAGGGCCGGCCACCTCCAATGGCCAAATAAAATAAAAAAAATAAAAAAAATACTAGGTTCGCCTTTAAGGGTGGTTCGACCACCCCCAAGGGCCATGGGGTGGCTTCGGCCGCCCCAAACCAGGACAAAAATGGGGTGGCCGACCACCCCCTATGGCCAAGATGGCCACCCCATTATTTTTCTTTTATTATTATTTTTTATTCTAAATAATATTTTATTATTATTTTTAATTAATGGGACACGTGTCCCATTTGTGGCCCTAAGATTTCTTCTTAGAAATCTTAGTCATGAACTAGATACTTTCCGGTCCAAAATGGACTGGAGAGTGATGATCCTAATTTAAGAACCCAAACATTAATTTTTTAAAAAACTCAAAAATATTAAATGATACTTATCACTTATTAGAGTAGATTAAAAGAAGTTTGGAGAAAATTTATGTCCGTCGTGAAAACCTCAAAAAATTTGTGATTGAAACTGTTATTGTGTGTAGGCAGCATGCAGTACAATTTTCATAGAAATTAAGGGAATTAACTGACATATGGAGTTAAATCACTATTACTTATATTTTTCTCCTTGTTGGTCCAAAACAAAATACTTTGTACAATAAACAAAAGTGTACAAACATCTTCACATACACAATATAATATATAACTATTTTTTTCCTTGTTGGTCCAAAACAAAATACTTTGTACAATAAACAAAAGTGTACAGACATCTTCAAATACACAATATAATATATAACTACTCCCCCGTCTCAATTTAAGTATGTTATTTATCATTTGGACGTTACAAACTAACTTTTTACTTCTCTGAAAATACAAATTATTTACTCTGGTATTTCTTAAACTACCCTCACCCTTTTGAAAGAAAAGAAAAAGAAAAAACAAAATTCTTCTTAAAAATCATGCACTCTAAGATACAAGTACAACGAATGACATTTTAGAAACCTTGTTTTTTCTTTTAAGCTTTTACTTTTCATTTAAAACTAGACAATAATTTTGAGACTGGGGGAGCATATAAGATATTCACAAAAGAGGATGCAAATGTTGAACAGGGTACGTACAAAAAGGAAACCCCATAATAAGCACACTATCCCTCCCATCAAACGAAGTGGAGACTCTTAGATCTTCGCGACCTGATGCAATCGGATCGCGCCCACCCGATTTTCTGGTTCACATTGTCGTATACGACCAGTTGCCCGCGCATTGAGATGTCTGCAGAGGCCATATTAGTTAGTGAACAATTGGCAAGAAAGGGGAAAGGGGGAAGTTTGGGGGGTGCTAAACCAACCAGAAAACAGAGAATTCTGTAGTAACACCTTTATCCAATAAAAAAAATTGAATCTGACAAATTATTAAGACCTTAGAGAATATAACTCAGAAGACCCAGGCTTGGTTTTCATGCGTTAGACAGAACATACCTCCAAGTATAATTGTTGATCCATCATGTACTTTGCTTCCATCAAGGATACCCAGGCACACATTGCCTTTGTTCTACAAAATTAGGAGTCTTGTTTATCAAATACTTGAACACTGTAGAATAAAATCTGATGTAAAAGGACTAAAAATACTTACATTAATGATCAAGTAGCTCTCTGGAGGAATTTGAAACTTTGTGGAAACAATCCACCATTTGCTCCCAAACTGAAGGGTTAAAGTCTTAAAGAAATGCTGAACATCCATCACAGATCTGCAAACATATGGGTGTGGCTTTTATAACTTAGCATCCATCTTGATTGAGAAAGCCTCCAAAGTAAGGTGCAATTGAGGCAAGAGAATACTAATATTAACCATATGTTTTGCATGATATCAGGCTTGTTTCACATGAGGTAACAGAGAGAAAGGGGAATGAGTGGATGCAGTTCAAAGTTACAACGAACCTAAGCTATACGTTGAGGCCATTTTCTCGTCTACGAATGGAGGGAATAGCTTATGGACAAGTAACTCCACGCAGACACCTTTCCCTTTTTTTCTTAATAAAATCGAGGAAACTTATTCCAATCATTTTAATTTAAGTAATGGCCTTTTTCTTACATCACATCAGCTGCTCAATTGTCAGATTTCAGTTGGAAGTTCATATTTTTGTCAAATTTCTACATGATTTTCTGTTAATCAAATAATCAATGCAATCTTTGTCTATAATCTTCTAAAATATTCCAAATTTGAGAAACAAGACAGCCAATATATTAGCAGTATTCCCCTGTTCAGGGAAACAAAAAGTAAAAAGTATATTTAGTTACTATGAGACAAAAGAAAAAAGATTGGGATAGGGAGTAAGATGAGAGATAGCTTTGAAAAAAGTGCCTCCCAGTCTGCCCAAAAAGTGTCTAAACTGATAGTAATAATAATGATAATGATAATAATAAGATATGTACGAGTTATCAAAAAGTATTATTATTATTTACTTCCATCAACTCTCAACTGAAATTTTTCTGTGTAACATAATATACAAAACATCATACAACTCGGTGCTAAATCGTTCAGTGAAAAAACTAAAAGACTCATCATTTTAAAATTGATACCCTATAGGGCATCAATATTTAAACCTAATAAGTGAAGTAGCAGCCCAGGAAAAAAAAACATAAAAAATTCAAGTAGCCAACAAGTTTTACAAACCAACCATTATGGCAACTCCCCCCTCCCTCCAAATGCCTTGGCATTACAAAACCAAAACCCTTCTAGGCTACAAAAATCAAACCCAAAGAGCGAAAAGTTTTAGGGTTAAATATACTTTAGCCATCTCAATTAACAACCATTTTTTATAAAGCCTCACGCACTTACAAGCCTATATCTTTAATGTCCAAAAACTGACAGATGGGTGTAGATTGCATCAAATTAAAAGTTTGGGGGGTGAAATTGAGACATTTTGAAATTTGGGGGAGTCTTTTCAAATTGCATGGTAGTTCAGGAGTCCTTTGTAAAGTTTCTCTTATAATTTTTTATTGATTAATAATTTTAAGGGATAAATTTGGTTTTTTAAGTGTCAAACAAGGGTATTTTTAGAATACTTTGGTTAAATATGATTTTTCCATCCAAACAGATGGTCAACGCTAATGGAGGGTCTTAATTACAACAAAATAGTAGTTTGATGAACCTAAGTATCAAAACTGTCCATTCATGGTGCTTTATCAAAAACAGATGTTAGTTGAAGGGATTAAAGTATATTTAACCCAAAGTTTTTTTTTTTTTTTTTTTTTTTTGATAAGTGGGTTTAACCCAAAGTTTTAATATTAAAGTAACTGACTATTTTCTAGCAATAATGCAAAAGCCCTCACAAGAAAATACTTTGGAAGGTGTTGGCAACAAATGCACCTTTTTGACATTTTCTGATGGTTTTGTTACAAAAGTAGTGGGTATTTAGTATATTTTCTCAATTTTATGGAATCTGCATTCATGGTGAAGGATTTGGGGAAATTTTATTTAACCCCCCTGAACTTTTATCATTTTAAACTCTCAATTTAGTAGTGTATTGAACTTCCAGTTTTTTGCAATGCCACCCCTCCATTCGGATTTTCTGTTAAATCTTGTCAAAATTCCTAAAATACCTCTATTTTTTTATTATAAAAAATAAAACAAAAAATTGCAAAGATCCAGGTATTGGTTAGGATTTAACGAAATTTGTAAAAATACCTAAGCACGAATCTTTGCAATTTTTTTTTTTATAAAAAATGAGTATTTTGAAAATTTTGACAAGATTTAATAGAAAATCCTAATGGAGGGAGGATATTGCAAAAAATTGAAAGTTCGATACCTAAATTGAAAATTTTTGAACTTCAGGGGGGTAATTTCAAAACGCGTGGAAGTTCAAGAGGGTTTTGTGAAGTTTCCCCAAAAGAATTTAACAGAGTACTAGTAGTGGTGATGGTGGTGGTGAAGACATAGTGGTGTGCTAGCAATTGTGCAGATGCTAGCAATGAAAAAGGTGTGAGAACATTGAAGTTGATGCCGCCATCAATTCAAATGGTTGTCGTGTAGGCTGAGAACAGTGGAACTTGGAAGAGATGGCTAAGGTGGAGTAAAGAAAATTTCAATGTTACATCTATTTTATCATAAGTTGGTTATATTGGTGACAGCAGAATAGAGAAAAGTAGAACTCCACTTTGGGTGCTTTTTTTCTTTCTTTTTTTATTTTCAGTAAATGCGTATGTTCTTTCCTTTTAAATTATTCAGATATGCACACCAAATGCACTTTTTCTTCTTCTCAATTTTAATGGAAGGAACCAACATAAAGTTAGAGTCTTTGATAACTTGGTTAAGAGAATGCCAAAAAGATAAATTAAGCTATGGAGAAAATAATTAAGCTTGACCAGGTGCAGCCCAATCAACCACACTTGCTGTCGTACCTGATTGGGAATTTAGCTCGCCAACAAACAGGCAATGTTGGATCTGATGTATCTTGGATGAGTCCTAACCCATTAACTTCTTCAAGCTGCATCAATGGGTAACAAGTAATCAGTACTGTCAGTGGAGTTGCCACGTAATAAGAAATTCTAGATCTTCCCAGGAGGCTGTGGATGAAACACTTACAGAAGCAACTAAATCAGAATATGCTTGTTGCGTAAAATATGTAAAAGAACTGCCACTATCAAAAACTACACGTCCTGCTCTTCTGTCTGTCACACCTAATTTGAGAAGACTGCTTCCGTAATTCATTCTCACAATCTCTGTATGATAAGAATCTCTGAATAGGAAAGCATGGAAGAAGAGAAAATCAAAAGTGATGCAGAATAAGATTGCATGGTAAGGCATAGAAGGTATTTAGGAAAATAAGAAGAAGAATCGTTCATATTTTAAAGATCTAAGAGGCATGTTTATAAAGATTGTCACAAATTACAGGGGTAAATCTCACAACTGCATTAGAGTTTCAAAAAATTGGTCAATACAGGATTGAGCTAACAAATCATATTAACACTAGCGTAGATGAACTTTTGCCCTGACACTAGACTCAGAACATTATATCTTCTATTATATTGCATTTACATCACAGGAATAAGACATTTCTTTTCCAGCTAAAGCACAAGATATAAAAAATAAAAAAAGAACAATCAATCATATATTATAAATATTATATTGGAACTGAAGACAATAGAAAATCAACATTTATTAGAAAAAAAAAAAAATTGAATGTCAAATATATTCTAAGGAAAACTACATTTACCCCTTCTAACTACCATCATTTTTGCATCGCCCCCCCGGCCACCCTACCCCCTTCCAGCGATCTACATTGGAGTTGCAATGTCCCCTTTTACAACCGAAAATGACAAAGATTCCCTTCATAAGTCAGTTTTTATCTTTTTTTTTTTTTTTGTCATGTTGAGTCACGAAAGGGAGACATTGCAAAAATGATGGTAGTTAAAGAGGGGTAAATATAGTTAACCCTATATTCTATTAGTGATAGAAAGAAGCGAGGAATGGGGAAGAGATGTTTACTTACATGGAAGGGCTATTAAGCATAGGGACCCATGACATACCCCACTGCGGTACAATATCATCACCTAAGAACATATATCCACCAACTGCATCAGCGGTAAGACAATGACCAACCACATTGTTAATGATTCCCTTGCTTGCCAACTGGGAAGGTAAGCTAACTTTAGCTCTGCTTAGCGCCAGGATTCCATCAGTCTTTGCCAGTGTATTTAAAAGTAATCCTTGCTGATCATATGCACACCTTACAGACAAAAAACAAATGCATAAATCAGCATTTTGGTGTTAAATTAAACACTTCAAAGACTCATCAAAAAATTAAACACTTCTAAGGAAATTCAGAGTTTGGGGATGGGAGGGAGAAAAAATAGAAAAGCATTACCCAAAAGCAACATTTAAATTGGTCCATGATCCATTTGCCATCATTAGATGAAGCTCATCTCTAGCAAGAACCCCCATAGAGGAGCTTTTATCTGCATATTGAATCTCATAGTCACATTGTTGGCAACTTTCACAATATCCAGCCTCATGATTTCTATTAACTTCCATGCACAAGAAGTCCTTGGAAGGTACTATGTTGCCTCTTGTTGGCTTGTACAAACCATTTGGTCCCTGCATTAACTATATCCATTAGAATAAAGATAATGTGTAGCTCAACAATTTAATTAAAGGTTGAGATATCATTATCTTTGATCGTTGGCTGATTTCTAAGATGGCATACTTGTTTAAGAGCCTTTTTTTTATTATTAATTTTTTTATTTTTTTTATTTTTTATTTTTATTTTTATGCCAAACAGTTAAAAAGAGTTGTAAAGATAATTCCCTTAAGTCAGATCCAGGGTTGATTGAAAACTTCCAAACTTGTTCTTTAACCTCCCAATCGATAACCAAATAAAATTAACAAAAGAAAAGAAAAGAAAAAAAAGAGTACTGTATTAAGACATGCAAGAAGAAGAAATTATTTACCACAGTGCATCAAAATGGAATTACAACCTAAAATCCCACAAGATAAGAGCAGGGAGAAGGAGATAATGTTAAAAGAAGCAGCATATGTATCATATATTGATTTATTCACTTAATACAAAGCATTTTTCAGAAAAGACATGCAAGATTAATGTAACAAATTCCAATTATCTATTGAACATCGATTAGATATGAATGAAAACCAGGGGATACAGTAGACACATACAGAAGAAGTTTGGAAAACCCATTAACTGAATAACCAATCATAATTAGGCATTACCTTAGCGCAGCTAGTGCAAGGAGCATCACACTGTATCCACGTTAAGTCACTCCCCGTATCCATGTCAAGAAAATAACGCTTTGGAGGACTACCAACAAGTATGTATGTGTAGTACAATCTGTATGTATAAGAAAATTTTTGTTAGCATCAGGAGCAGCATGACCACATACTATACGGCAATTGAAGTCAGAGTCATGATGACAAGGCTGTGATGAGTTATCCAGCAACAATGGCTTGTTTAAGTTTAAAGGAGAGGAACACGTATGAACTCCCCCACCCATTTTATAATCAGTGGATTATGAACTCCCCAAGTACTCAGGCACCAAATCATATTTCTCATCAGTTTCGGATCAAGGACTGCAATGCCCCAGAAGGCCAAATCCCACTTTTGGTGGGTAGATTGTGAAAGCATTGCATGGGTACTAAATTCTACATTAGTAAATTGAGCTTTATAAGTGATTTTGGAGAGCTTCACTGGTTCTTTTGAAGATCAATTGGTTCATAACTAGTGGTTTTGAAGACAAAGGGATGTAGCTTGCCACACAAAAACAAGAGATAAAAGTCAATTGTTATATAACGTAGTTTTCCAATGATTCCTTTTTAGCTCTATTTACTTTATTCCCCAAAAAAGCACCTTTCCCTCTCCATGACTCATAATATAATTTTAAAGGCAGTAATTAAAGAAAGCAACAAGATCCATCCATACCCATCTGGATATATATTGCCTCTGACAGGTAAAACGGAAGTGGAATCAACTTTTGCCTTGGAAGCAAAAAATTTCTTGTGGGATTCCCTCGCATCCTCAATTGGAGAAACCATATCCCCTTTATCAATACCCACAAGCCTCCCCAACTTCAGCTTCACATTTATCTGTGGAGTCCCCGATTTTGGGTACAAAGGAAAGATAAACGACGTGGGTCCATGATCATCTTCTGAGCGGCGGGATTCTCGGAGGGGCTGAGAAGATACAGAACTATAAAGGGCAAGAGCGAAAAGAGAGATACCCAGAAAGCCCAAGAGCTTTCTTGGGGTGACAAGGAAGGCTCCGCTGATCGAGAATGAAAGTTGACTCGGAGGGTTTGCAGGTGGGAGAGGAGCGCGTTGTGGGTGGTTGTTTTGATGGTTTTCTTGTTGGTGATGGGTTTGGGATTGGGGAGCGTTGGAGAGAGTGAAGGCAGTGATGGTTTTGCCAAGTGAGGGGTTGTCTGGTGGTGGAAGAGTGATTATGACAACCCCTTTAATTGGTTGGGGAGCCTCATCAGAATCCATGGCTAAAGAAGAAGCTAAGGATCAGGAGGGAGTGTGAGAGAGTTCGTACAAGTAGAGGCAGGAGAGGACTCAAGGTTGTTCTCCTATTCTTTTTCGATCTCCATAGTACCTGAGCTTGCCTCAAAGACTAGACTCTCTCTCTCTCTCTCTCTCTCTCTCAGAGTCAGTCAATGGCTCCAATGCATAGGAGCTAGAAGACTTTGGGGTAAACGGGGAAGGATCCAGGAACCTGTCAAGAGCAAGGAAACCGCCAAGTACGCAAAAGAGATAAAGCTGTATAGGGTAGAGCTATGCTATAAGCCTATAAGCTTCAATTTTCTTGATTACTCGGCAAATTTTAAAATTATTATTGAGTTTAAAAGGGTTATTATTAAATTCTAATATACTAGTAATTTAAAAAATTACATCAAATTTAAGATGACTTGATTTTTATGTTATAATTATAAGAGTAAATTGAAACTGCTAAATCAATGTTACCGAATAGTTATGGAATAAAAATATAGTTTATAACATTGCTTGTAGGCAAAAAAATATTAAGTATTGCTATTCTTCACCCTAATTTGTTTTATCATTCATTTCACGTGTTGAAATTACAAATTTTAAGGGTGTTTATTTGGATTTTGTAAGTGATTGAAATGAGAAATTACTTAAAACACATTAGCATTTTCAATAGTTTGTCTTTTAATTTTTTTAAGTGATTGCGATAAGAAACTATTTAAAGTATATAATGGTGCGATAGGACAAGAATCCTCTTTATTTCAAATAAAATGAATAGCACCTATTTCAACTTTAGGATTTAAAGTTGATATAAAACTTTCAATTCCACCCTTTAATTCAAATCTTCTATGATTAGAACAATAAAACTATATGGGAGTCATGCCACTAAAATTACTAGGGAGATAATTTTTTGGTTGGCATAAAAATGACTTGTCAATTTTGAAACTTTTCTTTATACTTTTTAAGTAAATTGGAAATGTTAATTAAAAAAAAAAAATTAAAATTAAAAAAAAAAAAAAAAAAAGATCTCTCACTCCCATCTGCGTTGAGTTCATTCTAAATTTTCAGCCAATGACCATTGACCCATATTCCGTTTTTTACTCTGTTCTAAATTTCTCTGTCGCAGTCAATTTATTTATTTATTTATTTTTTTAGTCCTCGACATAATTCTGTTTTTTACCGTGTTTTAAAGGAGTAACAAAGTCAGCGAGGGCTTGGCTGCTCAGTTAGCTACTTCCTTAGCTGCACCCCTTCAGATTGGCCTTTTTGCCCTTGAAGGGGATACCAAGTTGTGTGAAATTCATTTTAAATTTCCAGCCAATGAGGATTGCCCAAATTATCTGATGTAAGAAGAATCGGGCATTTTAACTTAATGTTTTGTGAGCAGATTTCAAATTTCATAATTATTTTACTAATTTAAATTTAAATAAAACAAATGAAAAGTGGACAAACGACAGAGTAACACGGGTTGAAAACAAAGAGAAGTAACGCATCTGAAGAATTTTGAAATCCAGATAGGAAAACAAACCAACGGCTGCAGCTGCTATGGTTAGCACATTGCCTGGCCTTTTTAGACATGATGGGACCATCCGTTACGGGCATCACGTTCTGCAGCAGGTTACATAAGCCTGTTGATGACATTACCGTTGACATCACCGAGATCATTGGTATGAAAAGTACCATAACTCTCGAGTGCCATGGCGGCACCAAATAGCTTGACCACATTTTTCCCGGAGATGTTCTAGCTACCACAAGATATTTGGTAAAGTTTGGAATAAGCATAACCATTGACACAGCAATATTGGTTGTGAGTGGAAAAGGCATGTATTGGCAGCGTCCAAATCCACAAATTGCTCAAACCCGAGCCCTGTTATAACTTCTTTCTACACAGATCCCATTTACCTAATTTGCAGCTTGAGGGAAGAAAATAGCATTCTGCAGATGTACCATCATAACCTCTGCGAGATTTTTAGTTGGATCTTGAGATATGGTGTACATGGCATATCAATCAAAAGAAAAGAAAATGTCCTAGGAAAAAAATATTCTGGCACCTCAAGTAAGATATTACATACATCTGTATATCATCTTAACTTCCAAATTGGCCAGCAAAACAAAAAAAAAAAAGAAAGAAAAGAAAAGCAAAAGTAAAAGTAAAAGTAAAGAAAAAAAAATCAATGACCTAAATCAACCTAGGTAGACATCATGACCTGATCACTTGACTGTAGTGCTTGGGTGGCAAAGAACCTGACATCAACGTCCGGATCCTCACTAAGTTCGACCAGACACGGACGGACTGTCTTCTCAACCACCTGCATTGTTCACAAAGCATCCCAATCAGTAGTCCCATCAGCATATGCTCACGAAACAGTATTGCACTTTCTTTTCCAGACAATCAATCATTATTGGACAAAATGGGTGGGATAAAAGGATGTCCACCAGAGATTTGCCTTGTCTCCATCGCCAAAAAAGAAGGGGGGCGAGGGACATTTGCAAAGACATCCTTACCCAGAAATCCTAATTGTATCTGACCATATGATATGTTATCCTAATTGTATCACCATATGATACAACATATTGCATTTTCTTTCACCTATCATTTTTAGAGCTGGATGGAGAATTATCTTTAAGAACCATAATATCCTAAACAGTTCCAAAATCACACCAGTTCTCAATTTTATACATGTTCTCTTTGCTATATCACGCCTTGCTCAATGTCGTTATCATCTATTTTCTGACTCAGAAATGTTATGTAAATCGAAAGCGAGTTACTTACAGACTGATCAACTATGGGAATAAGTGACTGCAAGACTTTAGCCACATTGAACTTGATGTTGGGAACCCTGCAAGGCGCAATTGTCAACACGGCAGTCCAAGTTATAATAAACAGAAAGAAAGACGTTCACAGCCAAGCTTCAGAATCTATTGACTTTACCTATCTTTTGAAGCGTTAATGACCACAGGCAGAAGTTTGGAACAAGTAATTTCTGGGCCCATTACAGGAGCAAGTAGAGAAATTGCATGTAGAATGGTCATCCGGTACAGATAGTGTTGGTTATTAATCATGTCTAAGACCTGTAAGAGAATATCCAAGCTATTTGAGAAAAAAAAAAAAAAAAAGCAGCACATACACCAAAGATATGTTCAGATGTGAGTATGTTATGTTAACCACTCCCAGCAGTTCAGAGTGGGAGAATAGTCTTACATAGTTTCTTTTAGCTCAATTTCATAATTATTTACGTAATTTGAGAGAAGCAACAAGTCCCCCAAAGCTGACAGAACAATAAAAAGCTCAAATTTGGAACAAAGGAATTGTTGGTGAGAGTCTCTCTGCTCTCCTTCCACAAGCACACCTCTAGGGAGAGGCACTTCTTAGGTAACAGTGGTTGAAGTCTATGCCATCAACTCACCACAAATCCTCCCAAACAGAAGCTACCATCTGATCATATGAGAGACGTAGAATCAGAAACAAGAACAGGAAAGCGGGAGAGAGAATTTCCTAAGCAATTGACACCCCAGACCAAGAAAGCTAGTCAAGACGAGGGGAAACTGTTTTTGGATTTTCAAGTCCACAATAATGGGACTCTCTCTAGGTGGCGGGTGTCGGATATGCCATTAGGGCAGAGGCATTACTGAGCACAAAAAAGGCATCACAGATAATAAAGAACAAGGCATTGGATGGTGAGTCATTGGTTGTTAATAGGCTTTTCACGGCCATTGGAGTTGCTAAAAGAAACAGAGAACCTTACCTTCTTTTTTAGTCACATTAGAGGTTGAGGATTAGAACTGAAAGATGATTCTAGTTCCTTTTCAATGCTAGAGAACAGAGCAGTATTGCTTTGGCCTCAGTTAAAAAAAAGAAAGGTTAAGGAACTTCGGTCTTTACCAGCTTATAAATTATCTTTCGTTCAAAAAATATTTTGTTCTTAATCAAAATAAATATAAGTAAACACCAGGACAAAGAATTTAGGTACTCTAGCATGTCAATGGCATGAATTTTGACAACAAAATTCCTTTCATATACAGGATATGAAGGAATGAATATAAGCTCTGACAAGGACATATACTCTCGCATTGATTGGAATCAGAAAGACGCATCAGAGATCATTTTGAAAATCTACAATCGTAAATTTATGAAATTTTCCATGTCAAACACTTCATATGCATGTCATGCACCAACATCAATCTGAGAATTCTTTTTTGCTTTTCCTTGGGAAATGGTACCATACGATAATAATGTATCAACAGAAATCAATGCAAGTAATATGTGATCAGAAGAACCTGTGGAATTATGTGCTGCATTGCCCAATCTGGGCCAAATTCTTCTGCAAGGCGTTTCACATTATTCGCAGCTGCATCACGAATTGAGTAAACCTACAGCCAGTATCAACAGAGTTAGCGAAAATAAATTTTATACCCTATCAAGATGTTAGCCAGTCAATATTGCATGATCATGCTTGTTATTGCAAGGGTCAGACATTACAGTAATTAAATCCAATATACAAGTTTCTCATTGTTGGCCCCAACAACATATATAAATTTTACTAGAAACAAGTATACTAAAAAAAATGTGCTATGGAAACCTCAAGTGGGAGATAATTGCAGAGAAAAAGCATCTTAACGTCTAAAAAAACTTAGATAATTTTCAATCCGGCAGAATTGCAACCTAGTCTAGCTACCCTTGGGAAGGAGATATAACACTGAAAACTCAAAGGAGCAAATTGCGTTAGCAAAAAATTACAAGTGACAATGTGATGGATATCCAAGAATATTCCCACCAAATTCAGCTGGGAATGTGTATAAATTGATAGGTCCACAACCTCAATTACTAATTCTCATTAATACTTTGCAATTCCAAGAAAATAGAATTCCCCACCTACTAAAAGCAAAAGTGTTCGAAAAAGCTAACAGTAAAAATGAGGAAGATGACAATTTTGAGAATAGAAGATGGATTCACATTTAATGTAGAATTTTCTACATAAAGAGGAAACTGTTAACCAAAACAGATATAAAGATCAAGTCAAAAGCATAAGCATAAGCACGTTATATTTAGTAGTCACTAACCAAAATCTATACAAACCTTATCTTTTAGCCATTGCATGCAAAGAGCACCAAGCTTGTCATCAAAAAAGCCTACACCCAATTGACTTGCCAATAAAGGTATGTATTCTATTATTGCAAGCCGAACCCTCCAGTGTCTATCCTCTGCAAGCTCAACAATCGCTGGCAAAAGAGACTGGGACAGCAGATCAATTCCAATTACCTGTTTTAACAGTTACATTAACAAGACTTGATTAAAATTTAATACTAAATGTTTACAAACACTCTTGTGGAAACTGGTACTTTCAAGATAATTCAAGAAAGGCGGCAATAAAACAACAATTGAGTTTAAGAAACAATTATGCTGCATCAACTAAAGGATCATATTTTATAAGGCAACATCAACCTCAGTCATAACTCTAGCAGAATGAAAGGCAGAAAGGAAAATAGTGCTGCAACACCATAGTGAAGATAATCATTTACAGGGCACTGAGAGATCTGCAGGAGGAGAAAAAATCTTTCTTCTTCTTTTCCTTCATTTTATTAAGTAATATGGGGAAATATAATCATTTTCAACTTTGTTACAAATCACAGAATAACTTAAAATTTTTTAATACCAGCCACTAAATGCTAAATCGGTGAAAAATGCAAAAGAAAAAGTGTTCAATTGATCAAAATTGGAAGAAATGAACTCTTTAACACTTGAATATAGACAAAACCTGGTTAACTTGATCAAGCTTGCTGATAATATTCAGCCGGACATCGGGAAACTCGTCCTTTAAAAGAGAAAGGAAAATAGGCAACAGTTGTTCAATTGTTGCATCCTGCAAACCATCAACAGAAATTACATTATATACAAGGAAATAAACAAAATTTCACTCAAAGAAAACAGTACATTATATGGTAAAATCAAGAGAGAGAGAAACACCCTCCTCTGTTTTAATTAAATGAGAACCAAAACAAGCTATCCACACATGTCAATTCCAGTGATGCATAACATAAAATGTTAGCAATTTTGAAACAGGTATCACTAATTCATGCCATGTTCAGGAGAGAAATATTATTGATGCTCTTAAGTTTATTCCACAGCAAGAAGGCAT
>NC_081546.1:18491012-18495266 GCF_901000735.1 Corylus avellana
TATTCTTGAGCCAAGGAGCAAGAGGGGCAGTGCAGAAATGCTAGGAAGCAATGGGTCAACTTCCCACGTTATCTACTATGCATGGGTTGAGGTTGGACAAGGTTGTAGCAACTGTTGTGCCAGAAGGAGCTTTAAAGGTAGCTGAAACCATGTTTAAATCACACCAAATTGCAGAAACGAAAACAGGGAAGGTTATAGAGAAAGGGATGCACGTGGGGATGGGGGGTGATAAGGCAGAAGAAGATGGTTTGGATAGTCCCATGAGGGAGGCAGTTATAGTTGGGTCAGGTGGTAGGAGGAATATGAGAACCTAGAAAAGGCATGCATGTGAAAATTTGGGTGGAATTGTCCTTACGGGGGTGGAAGGGAATAAAAGTTCAAAACATAAGGCTCCTGCTGTAAAGGGTAAATTGAGTCAGGAAGTACTAAGGAAGAAGAGCAAGAAGGAGGAAGGGGATTGTAGTGCAGTGAAGACGGGCTCACCAAACCCAATGATTCTCCTAAGTTGGAACTGCCAAGGGCTTGGAAACCCTCGGACAGTTCGTGACCTTTGTCAATTGGTAAAGGAAAAGAAACTCAGTTTATTGTTTCTAATGGAAACAATAAGTAAGAAACATCGTCTAGAAGGTTTACGTGTGAAGCTTGGTTTTGATGGGTTGTTTGTGGTAGACCCAATTAGGAGGAGTGGGGGTTTAGCACTCTTTTGGAAGGAGGAGTTGAAGCTGGAAATTCAAAACTATACAAGGAGGCACATCAATGCCATTATTAGTTGGCCGGAGGAAGGTATTAGATGAAAATTTACGAGGTTTTATGGCCATCAAAATAGTGCTAAACGTAAGAGCACTAGCAACAGCTTCCCAACCATTTTCCCTCAATTTATGGAATAAAACTACTTTTTGATTCCCTATAAAAAAACACTTCACAATAGATTCTCTTATTTTTCCTTATATGAATTAAATATTATTTCTTTTTATCATTGCAACCAATAAGAGATGAGAAATGAGAGATAATTGTTGGGACATGTGAAGGAGAGAAGAGAGAGAATGATTTGTTTATAATTTGATAAAGCATTGAGTATCTACAGTGTTTCCCAATGCATTGGGAAACACTGCAGATACCCTTTGGTGTAGGTTAAATATAGGGCTTTTGATGTGAGTGTGTTTTTATGGATTTTTTAAAATTTTTTCAAAACATAGGGAAGGGAATGACATATAGGGCATCTGCTGCTAGTGCTCTAAGGAGTCTTGGGATTTGCTCAATCACTTGAAATTGTATTCTCCCTATTTGTGGCTTTGTGTAGGAGACTTTAATGAAATCATGAGGCAACATGAAAAAGTTGGTACGGTTCTTAGAAGAGATGGGCAAATGGCGGATTTTCGTACAACTTTAGAGGATTGTAATCTAAGTGACTTGGGTTTTAAAGGTCCCAAGTTTACTTGGACGAAAGGGCATAGTGATGAGAGCTTTACGAAAGAGAGGCTTGATAGAGCAGTGGCAAATAAGGATTGGTGCAGTTTGTTCCATAAGGTAACGGTCCATGTGTTGGTTAGTCGTTCCTTCGACCCAAACCGTTGCTCACTGAATGTAAAGTTTTGGAGGAGGTTTGTAAGAAAGGAAATCGGGGCTTTAAATTTGAATCCAAATGGATTTTAGATGAGGAGTGCCAAGAGGTGATAAGGGAGGCGTGGGAAGGAGATGGAGTAGCATGTGATTCAATTGCGACAGTTTGTTCAAAATTGGAGCAATGTAAAGGGAGACTCACAAGTTGGAGTATCCGGAAATTTGGGAGCACCGAAGAGACTATAAAACAGAAAACAAAGCTTCTAGCAGATTTGCAACGTGATGAGGATTCTGAGAATTTGGCGGAAATTAAAAAGCTACAAGGGGAGATTGACTTAATTATGGAACAGGAAGATTGTCGGTGGAAAAGGGCTAAACATCATTGGTACCAACAAGGCGATCGCAACACGACTTTCTTTCATGCCTAGGCTAGTCACATGAGGAAAGTTAATCAAATTCAGACGATACGGGATGAGGAAGGGAGAGAATGGAAGAAACCAAAGGAGGTTAGTAAAGCTTTTGTCCAGTTCTATCAAAAGTTGTTTTCTTCTGAAGGGACCGTAGGGCTGGAGGAGGTGTTGGGAACTATGGAAACCAAGGTCACGTCAGAGATGAATGCATTATTGACAAGGAGATTTGATGCGACTGAGGTCGATTTTGCTTTATTAAAAATGCAACTGCTCAAGTCTCCTGGACCAGATGGTTTTGTGGCTTGCTTTTATCATCAATCATGGCTTTTGATATGGGATGAGGTATGTAATGCTGTTTTGGGCTTTCTTAATGATGGTCTTTTGAGGTCGGGATTAATAATACTCATATTGCACTCATTCTGAAAGTTAAAAATCCTTCTTGCATTTCGGAATATCGGCCCATCAGTTTGTGTAATGTGTTGTACAAATTGATCTCCAAAGTTTTAGCTAACGGTTGAAAAAGGTGCTCCCATCCATCATCTCCCCAACCCAGAGTGCTTTTATACCTGGCAGGTTAATCACCGACAATATTCTTGTAGCTTTTGAGGCACTCCACACTATGAATGTACGAATGAAAGGGAAAGAATGTTTCATGATGTTGAAGTTGGACATGAGTAAGGCCTACGATAGACTTGAAGGTGACTTTTTGGAGGCAGTAATGAGGAAGATCGGCTTTGCAGAAAAATGGATCACACTCACTATGACTTGCATGAGAACAATGACATATTCAGTTCTTATCAATGGGCAGCTGAATGGTCATATAATACCCACTACAGGTCTCAGACAAGGTGATCCTCTTTGGCTCTTTCCCCATATTTTTCCTTTTGTGTGGAGAAGGTCTGAGTACTATGCTGAATCCAACAAAGTTAGAAGGAAGAATTACTGGACTGGCTTTTTACTAGGCGGGGAGCCATAATTAATCACCTGTTCTTTGCAGATGATAGCCTACTTTTTTGTAAGGCGAGTATGCTTCAATGGTACCATATCCAAGGGGTTTTAGAGGAGTACGAAAAACCTTCGGGTCAGAAATTAAATAGACGAAAGACGTCCATTTTATTCAGTTGGAATACTGGTCAGGAAATCCGAACACATATCCTATTGGTAGCAGGGGTTAGCTCTACAGGCCGGTATGAGAAGTACTTGGGGCTACCAGAAATTATAGGATGGTCCAAAGTTAGTGCTTTTGCAGGGATAACATGGAAGGTGTGGGATCGGATTAGTGGGTGGAAAGAAATCTTGTCCCAGGCGGGTAAAGAGATCCTTCACAAAGGTAGTCATTCAAGCAATACCCACATATACTGTAAGTGTTTTCTTGTTGCTCAAAACCTTATGCAAAGACATTAATTCTATGATGTCTAAGTTTTGATGGGGGTAATAAGGAGAATGAGTCTAAGATGGCATGGATGAGTTGGGAAAAAATGTGTCGGTTTAAAGAGAGGGGTGGTTTGGGATTTCGCGATGTAGTTTCAATTTAATCCTTAGGTATTCAATTTTGATGATTATGTCTTTAGGTTTTCTTTTTATTTTAAACCAATCCCCTTTTCAACTTACCGTCTATTCAATTAACTGTATAGCATATGCTACATGGCTCTTGTTTAACACATCATGTGCCAATTGTATGTGTCATGTGACAAAGTTGGACGACTGCCTTCTTTTTATTATTATTATTATTATTTTAAGATTGATTAATTTTTTATTTAGAGTATATTTATAATATAAAGTAATTGTGTGTCGTGACACATACGGTTGGCACAAGACTCGTCAAAAAAGAGTTACTTCACATTACGATGGTAAGTTAAAAGAGATGCCTACCCACAAAAAAAAAAAAAAAAAAAAAAAAAAATTTACTTCACATTATGATGGTAAGTTGGGTGAGATGGCTATTTGTCCTAAAGTGAGAAATTTATCTGGTCATGGACCATTTTAACGTAAGTCGGCGCCACGGCCTCAATCCTCCCCTCCTCAGGTGACATTTAAAAAAAAAAAAAAAAAAGATGCATATTTAAAAGGATAATAATCATCTCAATTTCAAATGAAAAGTAACTTATTCATTTAATGATTTGAATTTAAAGTTGATGCATCTAATGGTATATATAATGCTGCTACATTTAAATTTTTATTAGACTTGTCAATATTGACTTTACACATACATCGTACGGAAACTTAAAAGACGTCATTGTTAGGCCCCGTTTGACAACCAACACCCCCTTATTATCATTTATTC
>NC_081546.1:18495366-18576708 GCF_901000735.1 Corylus avellana
CTTTGGCTATCTGTACATCTTGGTTGCTGTGGACTATGTGTCCAAATGGGTGGAGGCGGTTGCATGCAAGACCAATGACCACAGAGTTGTGGTCCAGTTTTTGAGAGACACTATCTTTGCTCGTTTTGGTAAGCCTCGAGCAATTATAAGTGATGGAGGTAAGCATTTTTGCAATCGGATTTTTGAGCAGTTGATGAAGAAGTATTTCATCACACATAAGGTTGCCACCCCGTATCACCCACAGACGAGTGGACAGGTTGAAGTTTCCAATCGTGAGATCAAGCATATTTTGGAAAAGACGGTAAACCCCAATCGAAAAGATTGGTCTATGCGATTGAGTGACGCACTGTGGGCATATAGGACAGCTTTCAAGACCCCGATTGGGATGTCACCCTATCGGCTTGTGTACGGGAAGGCATGTCATCTTCCCGTGGAGTTGGAGCATAGAGCATATTGGGCCATCAAGCAGCTGAACTTCAATCTTTTGAAGGCTGGCTCACAAAGGAAGCTCCAACTCGATGAATTAGAGGAGCTAAGGAATGATGCTTATGAGTCTGCATTGTTGTACAAGGCACAGATGAAGAAGGCTCATGACCAGAGCATTTTGAGACGATCTTTTGAGCCTGGTGAGAAAGTCCTTCTTTACAATTCACGGCTGCATCTTTTTCCAGGCAAGTTGAAATCTCGGTGGACAGGCCCATTTATCATTCAGACAGTTTTTCCTCATGGGGCCATCGAGATTGAGGATCCTCAGAATGGTAACACCTTCAAGGTAAATGGACAGAGATTAAAACCATTCTTAGAGTTGAGGAGTAAGGAGATTGAGACGACATTGTTGGAGGATCCGAGTTATTCTGAGTGATTGTCGTCTTTTGTGGAGAGTCTGGCTGAAGACTTAGAACTTAGCGCTTGTGGGAGGCAACCCTCATTCTCTCCCTTACCATTTTATCTTGTTTGTTTGTTTCTGTTGTGTTTTTCAGGGCAAGTGTCTGCCATTCAAGTTTGGGGGAGCATTCTCCTACGTTACACCCAACTTGCGCCGCGCACCTGGTATTGTATCTCTGGACCCATTGGGGACAATGTGTCATTTTAGTTTGGGGGTGGGGTAGACATTTCTCTGTCTTTTTCCTTGATTATTCGTGTTGTTTTGTTAAAATATATATATATATATATATATATAAAATAAAAAAAATAGAAAATAAAAAAAATTTGCTATGTTATTGATTAAGCAAGGATAACACCTATTCTGTGGTTTGCATGTCATTGTTCTGTTTAGCATTTTGAACACAGCATGTCAGTAGGAATCTGAGTCTTTTGACTCATTGTTGGATTAGAGAGATTTCACATGTTCGAGTTTATCACCACGAGCACACTAGCACAGAATCGGTGAGGTATAAGATTTGACTTGATTAGGGTATATTTTGAGATAGGTAGGATGAAGTGTGATGAAACCATGGCTTGAAAAAAAAAAAAAAATCAAATCAGTTTGAGCTTCTCATTGAGTAACCGGACCTCATGCCTCACAAAGCATTGAGTGTTCGCGTAAAAAGATGAGAAACCTAACATGGTTGGTTGTATGGCTAGTTTGGCTTCGTAGCCTAGTTGACTTGAGTAATTAAGCCCTTAGGGATGTTTCTACATCTAGTGCCCTAAAACCATTTGGTTTGGGAGTCGCTGGCCCAACACTCGTTACATGGGTCAATTAGAAAGCTTAAGGAAGCTAAGCATTGCACAGCCTATACAAAAAAAAACAAAAAAATTAAGCCTTGGTTGTTTCATCTGAGCAAATTCCTATCACATCTAAAGTACACCCAAGTTTGAGAATAAATTGAAGCCTCCGGATTTTATGCTAGTCTCACATTGCACTTATTGGAACATGTGTTGTCTCAAATTTCCATCTTTGAGTTGAATGATTTGTGCTTATCTTGATGATGTGATTGTGGTGTTCATTATGATAAACCTACTCATGATGTTAAAAACCATGTGTTTGTGTGGAAGTCCTTGTTTATGAAATAACATAGTGCATAAATGTTTGTGGGTATCATTCCTGTTAAACCCTCACGAGACTTCACTCGTCCTCTAGGGATACCTAGGGGTTTAAAAGGCTTGTTGCATGCGTTAAATGCAATCGTATATCCCACGAAAGATGGATTTATCTTTTGTTTTCTGTTTTTCCATTCTTGTTTTTAGTTTTGTATTGCTAAGGGACTAGCAATATGTAAGTTTGGGGGTGTGATAAATGCTAAAATATTTATATTTTCAGCCCTTAACTTGCATGTTTTAATCCTTTGGTTTTGGTTAATTAGGACATTTTACTGCCTTTTTGTATTTTCTTTGTTTTATAGGCTTTTGGAAGAAAAGAAAGCATTTTTGGAAAAATTCCAAGCTTAAAGGGGCAAATTGGGAAGACCTAGAGGATATGGTTAAGCTTAACCAATCATGGTTAAAGTTTAATCAAATAAAGGAAATGATTAATTCGAAATTTCTCAATTTGAAGTCAAATCGGATTGGATGCAAAATTGGATTCTGAATACGTCTCGGTATTTTGACCATAACTTTCATCTCAGATATCCGATTGAGGTGATTCAAGCGGCATTGGAAAGCTAACTCAAGCTACTACAATTCATTGTGAAATAGCATTTTCCCAATTCGGAGCGCCGCAAGGCCAAAATCATGCCGCAAGATAGGACCGCAATTCTGGGCGAATCCTATTCCGATTTGGGCTTAGGTTTTCTTTATCCTAATTGGGCTTGGACTTAAATCTCCGAAATTCTTAGGATTACTAGGGCTTCTAGGGCTCTCCTATGCCATATAAATAGACCTCTAAGCCTCACAATTGGAGGAGGCCGTTTTAAGCTGAATACGACGTATTGCCATGGGGAAGCTTTTGCTTTGTTTTCCATTGTAAGTTTTATTCTTTCGATGATGACAATTCAATTGGTGATTATTTTTGTTATCATGAGAGGCTAAATCTTTCAACTAAGGTTGAAGATGAAGCTTCGTCATTGACAAACTCATGTATTCTCGTATTTTGTTTATACAATTTTGACTTCAAATAAGGATGTTGTAGATTTTCATTCAATTGCTTGATTTATATCTTTTAATTGAATGTGATGAACTATTATGTGTTGGAGTTGGATATTTGATGTGTTTCATCCTTCGGATACATCAAATCATTCGATTGAAATCGGATATCCGTTGTGATTCGTTAACCAAACGGATACATAGGATGATTTAATTTCGAATCGGATATTTGTTGTGATTTGTAAAAATGGGTGGATTCATTGAATGATTTAAACTTGATATTTGTAAAACATCGAATATAGTTTTTCGATTGTAGGAACAAATACAAGAATATAGAGTTAAGATTTGGCGAAGTGAATTCTAAAACCTTAGTGTTCTTTACCATTTTATTTCATTATTTTCTTTAGTTTATGTTTTATTTTGCACGACAAAAATCACAAAATTTGGAACTAGGTTAAAATAGAGTTGGTTTAAATAGAAATTGGTTTACACAACACAAATCCCTGTGGATCGACCTCGCACTTGCACACACGCTATATTGCACACGACTCGTGCACTTGCGAGTACAATTAAATTTGTACATCAGTAGCCCTTAGGGGTATTCCGAGTAATGGACGTAGGTGTCTAACACCGAACCACTCGTAAGTTCTTTATGTTCATTCCCTCTCTTGCTTCCGCTATTATTCCCACATCATCATTATTTCAACATGGTATCAGAGCCACTTTCTTTGTGGGCTCAAATTATTTTTCTTATGTTTTGCAGTTCAATTTATCTCATATTTCTTTTCCTCAAGCATGTTTCTGTCTGTCAATCCGATTGTTTTCCATAACAATCATCCGATCCAACCTGCCATCACAAGATCAAGTCAACTGTTTGCCGACAACCACAACAAAGCCCACCACCAGTCAGCAACAGCCAATTCAGCCTACCTTCCATCCGATAGAGCCGCGCCATCGTCTGGCCTTCTCCGATGTCATCCCACTCCCAAACGACGCC
This sequence comes from Corylus avellana, assembly GCF_901000735.1. Taxonomy (NCBI): domain Eukaryota; kingdom Viridiplantae; phylum Streptophyta; class Magnoliopsida; order Fagales; family Betulaceae; genus Corylus; species Corylus avellana. Next base: position 18,499,388 of record NC_081546.1, read on the forward strand.
TTCCATAGCCATTGTCACTGCCGAACGACACCTTCCACTGCCAGCAAGTCACTCCAAAAGCAGCCGTGGCACTGCCGGCTGTCCACGGTTCCACGATTCACCGCCACAAATCTCTCTGCAACCAGTGCTTCCACCACTGCCGGCCTTAGTCTTCGGCTTCTGCGCCATCTAGATCTACTCCTCCGGTTATGCCAGCGTCCTTTCCTCCAGTCATGCATGGCCATCTTAGACAGGCGTAGAGAAACTGGTGAATGGAGGAAAGAGAAAGAAAAGAAAGAAGGGACAAGAGGCGTGAAAAAAAAAAAAAAAAAGGTGCTGCGTGTGGCGTGGAGTGAAGAGAGAGAAAAGAAAGAAAAGAAAAGTGAGAAAAGAAAAAGAAGGTTTCAGCCAAGTAAAAAAAAAAAAAAAGGGTGCTGCGTGTGGCGTGGAGTGAGGAGAGAGAAAAGAAAGAAAAGAAAAGGAAGAAAAGAAAAAGAAGGTTTCAGCCGAGTGAAAAAAAAAAAAAAAAAAAGGGAAGAAGAAGCGGTCCAAGTGGACCACATCACGCGCACCACGAGCCTGTCAGGTTCGGTGTGCCGATCTAATAACCGCCTAAGTGGGCTCATTTTTTTTAAAAAAGTTTGGCTCATTGTCAGCCTTGGCCCGTTGTCGGCTCTGGCCCGTTGTCGACCCCTTTTGAAGTTTGGCTCGTTGTCAGCCCTGGCCCGTTGTCGGCCCCCTTTTGAAGTTTGGCTTGTTGTCAGCCCTGGCCCGTTGTCGGCCCTTTTTCGAGTTTGGCCCATTGTTGGCCCTTTTGAATCTACATTCACCAGCCACCTACCGCCGTCGCTGGCTGCCCGCCAGCCTCTATCTCCTTCGGCAGTCGTCATCATCTACGGCCCGTTCCCCACCTCCACCACCGCCGTCATCATTGTTTCGGATTTCAAACTCAAGGTTCCAAAATATTCCACCTTGAGTTTGAGGGGGGATGTTAGAATATATGGAAAATATATTATATTTTCCATATATTCCATAATTATGTTGATATTGAAATATTCTCTATTTATGGGTTGATTGTAATCATATATTGAGATTGTAATCAAATCAAAGGGATTTGATTACCAAACTTGTATTTAGACATTACCCTATAAATAGGGACCTTTGTATTGTAGACAAATTAAGTTAATGAGCACAATGTAGCCCTTAGGGGTATTCCGAGTAATGGACGTAGGTGTCTAACACCGAACCACTCGTAAGTTCTTTATGTTCATTCCCTCTCTTGCTTCCGCTATTATTCCCACATCATCATTATTTCAACAAAGGAGAAGCTGATGTCGGAGAAGAATGGGTTTAGAGAGAGAAAGGAAGAAGGAGAAGTTGATGCAGTCGGAGAAGAATGGGTTTAGAGAGAGAAAGGAAGAAGGAGAAGCTGATGCAGTCGGTTAAAAGGGGGCAATATGGTAAAAAGGGTGACACATTTTGAGGTTGAAAAATCTGATGCAGTCGGTCAACGGTCAATGATAAACAGTGTCTGGGCCATTGCCTTTGCCAAACAGACCCTAGAAGTGTGGGCCACCCAAAATCGAACTTGGTCGGGCTGCTAGTGAATAGACGATATGTGTATCATATTCGGGGCACCGATATTGTATTACAGATCCCTCGGGACAGCACCAACTCTACCAAGATGGAGTTAAAGGCTTGGATAGAACATATGGAGTTGAACTATAACATGATTCTTTTATCATAACATGTATGATATCTATATTGCATTCATGATCATATTATCAAATGATGGGTTGTGATCTCGTATTGCTGTATATGATTTATAAACAACTGAATTCACTATGTAATTGTGGTGACCCTCCTTATAACACATGACTAATTTTTTTTTTTTTTTGAAAACATAACGTGAATGAAACTAGTTGTCATAGTGGCATAGCAATACCGCAATACGCCATTAATCCATGTATTAACCTAATAGATAATATAAACATGTCTCATAGTGATACATACATCATAAACTAGGATTTATCAGTCAATATCATTGCAGTGGAAAACATACTAACATGAGAGTATAATACCACACACACAAAGCTAATATGAACATCTACATGAAATAAGATTTACAAAATGTAATGAACTACATATAAAATAATAATTATACAAAACTGTCACATGCGACACGAAGCAATATACAAAATATACATTGTCTAGTCATATACATGAGTGCACTAAACAAGATGGATAACTACTAGTCCGACACAAAAACATTCAGCACGCTATGGCCTCAATCATTATAGTAGCTTAAGTACCGAATCCTCATTTAATGCCTCAAAACTTGCATCAACAACATCATCTATGCGGTCGTAGGTTTGACCACAACTGCATAACGAATTAATGAGTCCATGGTCTCAGTAAGTATAGAAAGTACTGAGTTTTTACAATGAGCCAACATTTCACAACTACGTAAATTTATAATAACTGCTACTAGCATCTCAAAAATATTTTGTAGTTGATAAAGTAAACACTGTAGTCTCGAAAGCATTTTGAAAACATATTAGTTAGTTATGAATGTAAATGTAAGCTCTGATTTCCCGCTCGAAAACATACACATACATACCCATCTAATTCATACGTAGTTATATATTATATAACTTATAGCTGTACTCATAGGCATGCATTCACTATATTGGGTGAACATAAGCTTACATGCATATCAAAGCAATAAAACATATAATGAAAGTCATCATGTGCAATTTAGTTGTAATGTTATACATATGCTATGTTTTATTCAGTCACAAATGCATACTGATACATTTAGCATAAAAATCTCATATTGCTTTAAAGTATCACAAAGTATCATATACAATCAAGCCATAACAATATACATATGATTTGTTCTATTCAGTCACATAGCAGCCCTCGGCCTCTCACGCTTTGTATGTATGTCTCTGATTCTCTTCGGTATGGTGCTGAGATGGGAAAGAAGGGGAAGAAATATGTTGGGTGAAGGAGCAAGAAAGGTTTCGGTGAAGAAGAGAAATAAATGTTATGGGTGATGAAAGAGGAGAAAGGAATGTTTCGTGAAAAAGAGGAGAAACAATAAAATAGAAAAAGTAACATTGCTTTAATACTAGAATACTCATTCAGTGAGCTACAGTAACAATCTAGATGTAAAAGTTTACTTTGACAACATTTTCATTTTATAGTATCAGTTGGAGAAGAAAAATAACCCATAATGGGCCATTTAGAACATCCGCTGGAGATGCTCTAAGAGAAGTTTGCCAAAAGAGGGGTAAAAAATGTTGGTTTTGATTTCAGGGGTCATGATTTAACTCAAGAGAAAAACTTTGATAATTTTTTGGTTAGATAGTGCTTTGCTTTTAACATAAACACACTTTCTAGGTTTTCATCTATCTGCTTTCCCAATTGATTCCCTCATATTCGTTCAAGATCTTGTTGAAAAAACTAATGAAGTTTTTTCGACAAGATGAAAGTCGCTTGAAGGAGGAATCGAAATGGCAACTCCACGCATACCGAGTGTTGAAGCAAAATAAATGCTACAAATTAAAAATGGGTGTTGAATATAATTGCGCATTATTGTTGTAGTGATGTTCAGATAACCTAAATGAATTAAAACCTTTGAGATTTGATATGTGACTTTAATGGCGCATTAATCTCCTCCTTGAGCAATTTTTGAAAATTGAGGCTAGTAATTGTTAGTGTAAAACGGCCTTAAACCATCGTTGTTGTGAAATGACATAAATTTTCTCCAAATCAGTTTAAAGAAAAAAATTTTCAACCTAGTCTAACAAGTGTCAAGTGTCATCTTTACATATTTTCTTTAATATTTTGACAGTCATTTATTGTCATTTTACTAATTTAGGAGATCCAAATCCTCTCCAGTCCAAAATGGACCAGAGAGTATCCCGTTCATGGCTAGGATTTCTAGGGCCACAACTGGGACACATATCCCACTAATTAAAAATAATATTAAAATACTATTTAGAATTAAAATAATAATAATAATAATAATGGGGTAGCTGACCACCCCATATTGGCTATAGGGGATAGCCGACCACCCCATTTTTGCACTAGGAGCCAACACTAATGGAAAAAAATAAAATAATATAAAAAAATTACTGAGTTTGCCTTTGAGAGTGGTTTGGCCGCCCACAAGGGCCATGAGGTGGCTTCGGCCGCCCCAGACCGGCCAAAGCCACCCCTAGGACAGAAATGGGGTGGCCGGCCACCCCCCTATGGCCAAGATGGCCACCCCATTATTTTTATTATTATTATTTTTTTTAATTCTAAATAATATTTTATTATTATTTTTAATTAGTAGGACACATGTCCCATTTGTAGCCCTACAATTTATGAAAAAAATTTATAGCCATGAATTTAATATTCTCTAGTCTAAAATGGACTGAAGAGAGTTCGGATTCTAATTTAGGAACTCAAACATTAATTTTTTAAAAACAAAAAAATGTTGAATAATACTTGTTACTTACTAGAGTGGGTTAAAAGAAGTTTGGAGGAAATTTGTGTCCGTTGTAAAAACCTCTAAAAATTTGTCATTGAACTGTTATTGTGCGTAGGCAGCATGCAGTACAATTTTCATAGAAATTACGGGAATTAACTGACATATGTTGTTAAATCACTATTACTTATATTTTTCTCCTCGTTGGTCCAAAACAAAATACTTTGTACAATAAACAAAAGTGTACAGACATCTTCAAATACACAATATAATATATAACTACTCCCCCGTCTCAATTTACGTATGTTATTTATCTTTTGGACGTTACAAACTAACTTTTTACTTCTCTGAAAATACAAATTATTTACTCTGGTATTTCTTAAACTACCCTCACCCTTTTGAAAGAAAAGAAAAAGAAAAAACAAAATTCTTCTTAAAAATCATGCACTCTAAGATACAAGTACAACGAATGACATTTTAGAAACCTTGTTTTTTCTTTTAAGCTTTTACTTTTCATTTAAAACTAGACAATAATTTTGAGACTGGGGGAGCATATAAGATATTCACAAAAGAGGATGCAAATGTTGAACAGGGTACGTACAAAAAGGAAACCCCATAATAAGCACACTATCCCTCCCATCAAACGAAGTGGAGACTCTTAGATCTTCGCGACCTGATGCAATCGGATCGCGCCCACCCGATTTTCTGGTTCACATTGTCGTATACGACCAGTTGCCCGCGCATTGAGACGTCTGCAGAGGCCATATTAGTTAGTGAACAATTGGCAAGAAAGGGGAAAGGGGGAAGTTTGGGGGGTGCTAAACCAACCAGAAAACAGAGAATTCTGTAGTAACACCTTTATCCAATAAAAAAAATTGAATCTGACAAATTATTAAGACCTTGGAGAATATAACTCAGAAGACCCAGGTTTGGTTTTCATGCGTTAGACAGAACATACCTCCAAGTATAATTGTTGATCCATCATGTACTTTGCTTCCATCAAGGATACCCAGGCACACATTGCCTTTGTTCTGCAAAATTAGGAGTCTTGTTTATCAAATACTTGAACACTGTAGAATAAAATCTGATGTAAAAGGACTAAAAATACTTACATTAATGATCAAGTAGCTCTCTGGAGGAATTTGAAACTTTGTGGAAACAATCCACCATTTGCTCCCAAACTGAAGGGTTAAAGTCTTAAAGAAATGCTGAACATCCATCACAGATCTGCAAACATATGGGTGTGGCTTTTATAACTTAGCATCCATCTTGATTGAGAAAGCCTCCAAAGTAAGGTGCAATTGAGGCAAGAGAATACTAATATTAACCATATGTTTTGCATGATATCAGGCTTGTTTCACATGAGGTAACAGAGAGAAAGGGGAATGAGTGGATGCAGTTCAAAGTTACAACGAACCTAAGCTATACGTTGAGGCCATTTTCTCGCCTACGAATGGAGGGAATAGCTTATGGACAAGTAACTCCACGCAGACACCTTTCCCGTTTTTTTCTTAATAAAATCGAGGAAACTTATTCCAATCATTTTAATTTAAGTAATGTTCTTACATCACATCAGCTGCTCAATTGTCAGATTTCAGTTGGAAGTTCATATTTTTGTCAAATTTCTACATGATTTTCTGTTAATCAAATAATCAATGCAATCTTTGTCTATAATCTTCCAAAATATTCCAAATTTGAGAAACAAGACAGCCAATATATTAGCAGTATTCCCCTGTTCAGGGAAACAAAAAGTAAAAAGTATATTTAGTTACTATGAGACAAAAGAAAAAAGATTGGGATAGGGAGTGAGATGAGAGATAGCTTTGAAAAAAGTGCCTCCCAGTCTGCCCAAAAAAGTGTCTAAACTGATAGTAATAATAATGATAATGATAATAATAAGATATGTACGAGTTATCAAAAAGTATTATTATTATTTACTTCCATCAACTCCCAACTGAAATTTTTCTGTGTAACATAATATACAAAACATCATACAACTCGGTGCTAAATCGTTCAGTGAAAAAACTAAAAGACTCATCATTTTAAAATTGATACCCTATAGGGCATCAATATTTAAACCTAATAAGTGAAGTAGCAGCCCAGGAAATAAAAACATAAAAAATTCAAGTACCCAACAAGTTTTACAAACCAACCATTATGGCAACTCCCCCCTCCCTCCAAATGCCTTGGCATTACAAAACCAAAACCCTTCTAGGCTACAAAAATCAAACCCAAAGAGTGAAAAGTTTTAGGGTTAAATATACTTTAGCCATCTCACTTAACAACCATTTTTTATAAAGCCTCACGCACTTACAAGCCGATATCTTTAATGTCCAAAAACTGACGGATGGGTGTAGATTGCATCAAATTGAAAGTTTGGGGGGGTGAAATTGAGACATTTTGAAATTTGGGGGAGTCTTTTCAAATTGCGTGGTAGTTCAGGAGTCCTTTGTAAAGTTTCTCTTATAATTTTTTATTGATTAATAATTTTAAGGGATAAATTTGGTTTTTTAAGTGTCAAACAAGGGTATTTTTGGAATACTTTGGTTAAATATGATTTTTCCATCCAAACAGATGGTCAACGCTAATGGAGGGTCTTAATTACAACAAAATAGTAGTTTGATGAACCTAAGTGTCAAAACTGTCCATTCATGGTGCTTTATCAAAAACAGATGTTAGTTGAAGGGATTAAAGTATATTTAACCCAAAGTTTTAATATTAAAGCAACTGACTATTTTCTAGCAATAATGCAAAAGCCCTCACAAGAAAATACTTTGGAAGGTGTTGGCAACAAATGCACCTTTTTGACATTTTCTGATGGTTTTGTTACAAAAGTAGTGGGTATTTAGTATATTTTCTCAATTTTAATGGAATCTGCATTCATGGTGAAGGATTTGGGGAAATTTTATTTAACCCCCCTGAACTTTTATCATTTTAAACTCTCAATTTAGTAGTGTATTGAACTTCCAGTTTTTTGCAATGCCACCCTTCCATTCGGATTTTCTGTTAAATCCTGTCAAAATTCCCAAAATACCTCTATTTTTTTATTATAAAAAATAAAACAAAAAATTGCAAAGATCCAGGTATTGGTTAGGATTTAACGAAATTTGTAAAAATACCTAAGCACGAATCTTTGCAATTTTTTTTTTATAAAAAATGAGTATTTTGAAAATTTTGACAAGATTTAATAGAAAATCCTAATGGAGGGAGGACATTGCAAAAAATTGAAAGTTCGATACCCTAAATTGAAAATTTTTGAACTTTAGGGGGGTAATTTCAAAACGCGTGGAAGTTCAAGAGGGTTTTGTGAAGTTTCCCCAAAAGAATTTAACAGAGTACTAGTAGTGGTGATGGTGGTGGTGAAGACATAGTGGTGTGCTAGCAATTGTGCAGATGCTAGCAATGAAAAAGGTGTGAGAACATTGAAGTTGATGCCGCCATCAATTCAAATGGTTGTGGTGTAGGCTGAGAACAGTGGAACTTGGAAGAGATGGCTAAGGTGGAGTAAAGAAAATTTCAATGTTACATCTATGTTATCATAAGTTGGTTATATTGGTGACAGCAGTGTAGAGAAAAGTAGAACTTCACTTTGAGTGCTTTTTTTCTTTCTTTTTTTAATTTCAGTAAATGCGTATGTTCTTTCCTTTTAAATTATTCAGATATGCACAACAAATGCACTTTTTCTTCTTCTCAATTTTAATGGAAGGAACCAACATAAAGTTAGAGTCTTTGATAAATTGGTTAAGAGAATGCCAAAAAGATAAATTAAGCTATAGAGAAAATAATTAAGCTTGACCAGGTGCAGCCCAATCAACCACACTTGCTGTCGTACCTGATTGGGAATTTAGCTCGCCAACAAACAGGCAATGTTGGATCTGATGTATCTTGGATGAGTCCTAACCCATTAACTTCTTCAAGCTGCATCAATGGGTAACAAGTAATCAGTACTGTCAGTGAAGTTGTCACGTAATAAGAAATTCTAGATCTTCCCAGGAGGCTGTGGATAAAACACTTACAGAAGCAACTAAATCAGAATATGCTTGTTGCGTAAAATATGTAAAAGAACTGCCACTATCAAAAACTACACGTCCTGCTCTTCTGTCTGTCACACCTAATTTGAGAAGCCTGCTTCCGTAATTCATTCTCACAATCTCTGTATGATAAGAATCTCTGAATAGGAAAGCATGGAAGAAGAGAAAATCAAAAGTGATGCAGAATAAGATTGCATGGTAAGGCATAGAAGGTATTTAGGAAAATAAGAAGAAGAATCGTTCATATTTTAAAGATCTAAGAGGCATGTTTATAAAGATTGTCACAAATTACAGGGGTAAATCTCATAACTGCATTAGAGTTTCAAAAAATTGGTCAATACAGGATTGAGCTAACAAATCATATTAACACTAGCGTAGATGAACTTTTGCCCTGACACTAGACTCAGAACATTATATCTTCTATTATATTGCATTTACATCACAGGAATAAAACATTTCTTTTCCAGCTAAAGCACAAGATATAAAAAAAATAAAAATAAAAAATAAAAAAAGAACAATCAGTCATATATTATAAATATAATATTGGAACTGAAGACAATGGAAAATCAACATTTATTAGAAAAAAAAAAAATTGAATGTCAAATATATTCTAGGGAAAACTACATTTACCCCTTCTAACTACCATCATTTTTGCATCGCCCCCTGGCCAACCTTCCCCCTTCCCGCGATCTACATTGGAGTTGCAATGTCCCCTTTTACAACCGAAAATGACAAAGATTCCCTTCATAAGTCAGTTTTTATCTTTCTTTTTTTTTGTCATTTTGAGTCACGAAAGGGAGACATTGCAAAAATGATGGTAGTTAAAGAGGGGTAAATATAGTTAACCCTAAATTCTATTAGTGATAGAAAGAAGCGAGGAATGGGGAAGAGATGTTTACTTACATGGAAGGGCTATTAAGCATAGGGACCCATGACATACCCCACTGCGGTACAATATCATCACCTAAGAACATATATCCACCACCTGCATCAGCGGTAAGACAATGACCAACCACATTGTTAATGATTCCCTTGCTTGCCAACTGGGAAGGTAAGCTAACTTTAGCTCTGCTTAACGCCAGGATTCCATCAGTCTTTGCCAGTGTATTTAAAAGTAATCCTTGCTGATCATATGCACACCTTACAGACAAAAAACAAATGCATAAATCAGCATTTTGGTGTTAAATTAAGCACTTCAAAGACTCATCAAAAAATTAAACACTTCTAAGGAAATTCAGAGTTTGGGGATGGGAGGGAGGAAAAATAGAAAAGCATTACCCAAAAGCAACATTTAAATTGGTCCATGATCCATTTGCCATCATTAGATGAAGCTCATCTCTAGCAAGAACCCCCATAGAGGAGCTTTTATCTGCATATTGAATCTCATAGTCACATTGTTGGCAACTTTCACAATATCCAGCCTCTTGATTTCTATTAACTTCCATGCACAAGAAGTCCTTGGAAGGTACTATGTTGCCTCTTGTTGGCTTGTACAAACCATTTGGTCCCTGCATTAACTATATCCATTAGAATAAAGATAACGTGTAGCTCAACAATTTAATTAAAGGTTGGGATATCATTATCTTTGATCGTTGGCTGATTTCTAAGATGGCATACTTGTTTAAGAGCCCTTTTTTTATTATTAATTTTTATTTTTTTAAATTTTTATTTTTATTATTTTATTTTTATTTTTATGCCAAACAGTTAAAAAGAGTTGTAAAGATAATTCCCTCAAGTCAGATCCAGGGTTGATTGAAAACTTCCAAACTTGTTCTTTAACCTCCCAACCGATAACCAAATAAAATTAACAAAAGAAAAGAAAAGAAAAAAAAAAGAGTCCTGTATTAAGACATGCAAGAAGAAGAAATTATCTACCACAGTGCATCAAAATGGAATTACAACCTAAAATCCCACAAGATAAGAGCAGGGAGAAGGAGATAATGTTAAAAGAAGCAGCATATGTATCATATATTGATTTATTCACTTAATACAAAGCATTTTTCAGAAAAGACATGCAAGATTAATGTAACAAATTCCAATTATCTATTGACCATCGATTAGATATGAATGAAAACCGGGGGATACAGTAGACACATACAAAAGAAGTTTGGAAAACCCATTAACTGAATAACCAATCCTAATTAGGCATTACCTTAGCGCAGCTAGTGCAAGGAGCATCACACTGTATCCACGTTAAGTCACTCCCCGTATCCATGTCAAGAAAATAACGCTTTGGAGGACTACCAACAAGTATGTATGTGTAGTACAATCTGTATGTATAAGAAAATTTTTGTTAGCATCAGGAGCAGCATGACCACATACTATACGGCAATTGAAGTCAAGAGTCATGATGACAAGGCTGTGATGAGTTATCCAGCAACAATGGCTTGTTTAAGTTTGAAGGAGAGGAACACTTATGAACTCCCCCACCCATTTCATAATCAGTGGATTATGAACTCCCCAAGTACTCATGCACTAAATCATATTTCTCATCAGTTTCGGATCAAGGACTGCAATACCCCAGAAGGCCAAATCCCACTTTTGGTGGGTAGATTGTGAAAGCATTGCATGGGTACTAAATTCTACATTAGTAAATTGAGCTTTATAAGTGATTTTGGAGAGCTTCACTGGTTCTTTTGAAGATCATTTGGTTCATAACTAGTGGTTTCGAAGACAATGGGATGTATGCCACACAAAAACAAGAGATAAAAGTCAATTGTTATATAACGTAGTTTTCCAATGATTCCTTTTTAGCTCTATTTACTTTATTCCCCAAAAAAGCACTTTTCCCTCCATGACTCATAATATAATTTTAAAGGCAGTAATTAAAGAAAGCAACAAGATCCATCCATACCCATCTGGATATATATTGCCTCTGACAGGTAAAACGGAAGTGGAATCAACTTTTGCCTTGGAAGCAAAAAATTTCTTGTGGGATTCCCTCGCATCCTCAATTGGAGAAACCATATCCCCTTTATCAATACCCACAAGCCTCCCCAACTTCAGCTTCACATTTATCTGTGGAGTCCCCGATTTTGGGTACAAAGGAAAGATAAACGACGTGCGTCCATGATCATCTTCTGAGCGGCGGGATTCTCGGAGGGGCTGAGAAGATACAGAACTATAAAGAGCAAGAGCAAAAAGAGAGATACCCAGAAAGCCCAAGAGCTTTCTTGGGGTAACAAGGAAGGCTCCGCTGATCGAGAATGAAAGTTGACTCGGAGGGTTTGCAGGTGGGAGAGGAGCGCGTTGTGGGTGGTTGTTTTGATGGTTTTGTTGTTGGTGATGGGTTTGGGATTGGGGAGCGTTGGAGAAAGTGAAGGCAGTGATGGTTTTGCCAAGTGAGGGGTTGTCTGGTGGTGGAAGAGTGATTATGACAACCCCTTTAATTGGTTGGGGAGCCTCATCAGAATCCATGGCTAAAGAAGAAGCTAAGGATCAGGAGGGAGTGTGAGAGAGTTCGTACAAGTAGAGGCAGGAGAGGACTCAAGGTTGTTCTCCTATTCTTTTTCGATCTCCATAGTACCTGAGCTTGCCTCAAAGACTAGACTCTCTCTCTCTCTCTCTCTCTCTCTCTCTCAGTCAGTCAATGGCTCCAATGCATAGGAGCTAGAAGACTTTGGGGGTAAACGGGGAAGTATCCAGGAACCTGTCAAGCGCAAGGAAACCGCCAAGTACGCAAAAGAGATAAAGCTGTATAGGGTAGAGCTATGCTATAAAAGCCTATAAGCTTCAATTTTCTTAATTATTCGCCAAATTTTAAAATTATTATTGAATTTAAAAGGATTATTATTAAATTCTAATATATTAGTAATTTAAAAAATCATATTACATTTGAGATGATTTGATTTTTATATTACAATTATAAGAGTAAATTGAAACTGCTAAATCAATATTACCGAATAGTTATGGAATAAAAATATAATTTTTAACGTTGCTTGTAGGCAAAAAGATATCAAGTATTACTATTCTTCACCCTAATTTGTTTATCATTCATTTCACGTGTTAGAAATTACATATTTTAAGGGTGTTTATTTGAATTTTGTAAGTGATTGAAATGAGAAATTACTTAAAACACATTAGCATTTTAAGTAGTTTGTTTTTTGATTTTTTTTAAGTGATTGTGATCAGAAACTATTTAAAGTATAGAATGATGCAATAGGACAAAAATTCTCTTTATTTCAAATAAAATGAATAGTATCTATTTCATTGTTAGGATTTAAAGTTAATATAAAACTTTCAATTCCACCCTTTAATTCAAAAGTCTTCTATAATTAAAACAATAAAACTATATGGGAGTCCTGCCACTAAAATTACTAGGGAGATAATTTTTTGGCTGGCATAAAAATGACTTGTTAATTTTGAAATTTTTCTTTTTACTTTTTAAGTGAATTGGAAATGTTAATTAATAAAAAAAAAATAAAAAAACAAAGATCTCTCACTCCATCTGCGTTGAGTTCATTCTAAATTTTCAGCCAATGACCCCATTGACCCATATTCCGTTTTTTACTCTGTTCTCAATTTCTCTGTCGCAGTCAATTTATTTATTTATTTAGTCCTTGACATAATTCTGTTTTTTAATGTGTTTTAAAGGAGTAAAAATGTCAGCGAGGGCATGGCTGCTCAGTTAGCTACTTCCTGAGCTGCACCCCTTCAGATTGGCCTTTTTGCCCTTTAAGGGGATACCAAGTTGTGTAAAATTCATTTTAAATTTCCAGCCAATGAGGATTGCCCAAATTATCTGATGTAAGAAGAATCGGGCATTTTAACTTAATGTTTTCTGAGCAGATTTCAAATTTCATAATTATTTTACTAATTTAAATTTAAATAAAACAAATGAAAAGTGGACAAACGACAGAGTAACACGGGTTGAAAACAAAGAGAAGTAACGCATCTGAAGAAATTTGAAATCCAGATGGGAAAACAAACCAACGGCTGCAGCTGCTATGGTTAGCACATTGCCTGGCCTTTTTAGACATGATGGGACCATCCGTGACGGGCATGGCGTGCTGCAGCAGGTTACATAAGCCTGTTGACGACATCACCGAGATCATTGGTACGAAGAGTACCAGAAATCTCGAGTGCCATGGAGGCACCAAATAGCTTGACCACAAGATATTTGGTAAGTTTCGAATAATCATAACCATTGACACAGCAATATTGGTTGAGTGGAAAAGGCATGTATTGGCAGCGTCCAAATCCACAAATTGCTCAAACCCGAGCCCTGCTATAACTTCTTTCTACACAGATCCCATTTACCTAATTTGCAGCTTGAGGGAAGAAAATAGCATTCTGCAGATGTACAATCATAACTTCTGCGAGATTTTTAGTTGGATCTTGTGATATGGTGTACATGGCATGTCAATCAAAAGAAAAGAAAATGTCCTAGGAAAAAAATATTCTGGCACCTCAAGTAAGATATTACATACATCTGTATATCATCTTAACTTCCAAATTGGCCAGCAAAACAAAAAAAAAAAAGAAAGAAAAGAAAAGCAAAAGTAAAAGTAAAAGTAAAGAAAAAAAAATCAATGACCTAAATCAACCTAGGTAGACATCATGACCTGATCACTTGACTGTAGTGCTTGGGTGGCAAAGAACCTGACATCAACGTCCGGATCCTCACTAAGTTCGACCAGACACGGACGGACTGTCTTCTCAACCACCTGCATTGTTCACAAAGCATCCCAATCAGTAGTCCCATCAGCATATGCTCACGAAACAGTATTGCACTTTCTTTTCCAGACAATCAATCATTATTGGACAAAATGGTTGGGATAAAAGGATGTCCACCAGAGATTTGCCTTGTCTCCATCGCCCAAAAAGAAGGGGGGCGAGGGACATTTGCAAAGATATCCTTACCCAGAAATCCTAATTGTATCTGACCATATGATATGTTATCCTAATTGTATCACCATATGATACAACATATTGCATTTTCTTTCACCTATCATTTTTAGAGCTGGATGGAGAATTATCTTTAAGAACCATAATATCCTAAAAAGTTCCAAAATCACACCAGTTCTCAATTTCAAACATGTTCTCTTTGCTATATCACGCCTTGCTCAATGTCGTTATCATCTATTTTCTGACTCAGAAATGTTATGTAAATCGAAAGCGAGTTACTTACAGACTGATCAACTATGGGAATAAGTGACTGCAAGACTTTAGCCACATTGAACTTGATGTTGGGAACCCTGCAAGGTGCAATTGTCAACACGGCAGTCCAAGTTATAATAAACAGAAAGAAAGAAGTTCACAGCCAAGCTTCAGAATCTATTGACTTTACCTATCCTTTGAAGCGTTAATGACCACAGGCAGAAGTTTGGAACAAGTAATTTCTGGGCCCATTACAGGAGCAAGTAGAGAAATTGCATGTAGAATGGTCATCCGGTACAGATAGTGTTGGTTATTAATCATGTCTAAGACCTGTAAGAGAATATCCAAGCTATTTGAGAAAACAAAAAAACAAAAAAAGCACATACACCAAAGATATGTTCAGATGTGAGTATGTTATGTTAACCACTCCCAGCAGTTCAGAGTGGGAGAATAGTCTTACATAGTTTCTTTTAACTCAATTTCATAATTATTTACGTAATTTGAGAGAAGCAACAAGTCCCCCAAAGCTGACAGACAACAATAAAAAGCTCAAATTTGGAACAAAGGAATTGTTGGTGAGAGTCTCTCTGCTCTCCTTCCACAAGCACACCTCTAGGGAGAGGCACTTCTTAGGTAACAGTGGTTGAAGTCTATGCCATCAACTCACCACAAATCCTCCCAAACAGAAGCTACCATCTGATCATATGAGAGACGTAGAATCAGCAACAAGAACAGGAAAGCAGGAGAGAGAATTTCCTAAGCAATTGACACCCCAGACCAAGAAAGCTAGTCAAGACGAGGGGAAACTGTTTTTGGATTTTCAAGTCCACAATAATGGGACTCTCTCTAGGTGGCGGGTGTCGGATATGCCATTAGGGCAGAGGCATTACTGAGCACAAAAAAGGCATCACAGATAATAAAGAACAAGGCATTGGATGGTGAGTCATTGGTTGTTAATAGGCTTTTCACGGCCATTGGAGTTGCTAAAAGAAACAGAGAACCTTACCTTCTTTTTTAGTCACATTAGAGGTTGAGGATTAGAACTGAAAGATGATTCTAGTTCCTTTTCAACACTAGAGAACAGAGCAGTATTGCTTTGGCCTCAGTTAAAAAAAAGAAAGGTTAAGGAACTTCGGTCTTTACCAGCTTATAAATTATCTTTCGTTCAAAAAATATTTTGTTCTTAATCAAAATAAATATAAGTAAACACCAGGACAAAGAATTTAGGTACTCTAGCATGTCAATGGCATGAATTTTGACAACAAAATTCCTTTCATATACAGGATATGAAGGAATGAATATAAGCTCTGACAAGGACACATACTCTCGCATTGATTGGAATCAGAAAGACGCATCAGAGATCATTTTGAAAATCTACAATCATAAATTTATGAAATTTTCCATGTCAAACACTTCCTATGCATGTCATGCACCAACATCAATCTGAGAATTCTTTTTTGCTTTTCCTTGGGAAATGGTACCATACGATAATAATGTATCAACAGAAATCAATGCAAGTAATATGTAATCAGAAGAACCTGTGGAATTATGTGTTGCATTGCCCAATCTGGGCCAAATTCTTCTGCAAGGCGTTTCACATTATTCGCAGCTGCATCACGAATCGAGTAAACCTACAGCCAGTATCAACAGAGTTAGCGAAAATAAATTTTATACCCTATCAAGATGGTTATCCAGTCAATATTGCATGATCATGCTTGTTATTGCAAGGGTCAGACATTACAGTAATTAAATCCAACATACAAGTTTCTCATTGTTGGCCCCAACAACATATATAAATTTACTAGAAACAAGTATACTAAAAAAAAATGTGCTATGGAAACCTCAAGTGGAAGATAATTGTAGAGAAAAAGCATCTTAACGTCTAAAAACACTTAGATAATTTTCAATCCGGCAGAATTGAAACCTAGTCTAGCTACCCTTGGGAAGGAGATATAACACTGAAAACTCAAAGGAGCAAATTGCGTTAGCAAAAAATTACAAGTGACAATGTGATGGATATCCAAGAATATTCCCACCAAATTCAGCTGGGAATGTGTATAAATTGATAGGCCCACAACAGCAATTACTAATTCTCATTAATACTTTGCAATTCCAAGAAAATAGAATTCCCCACCTACTAAAAGCAAAAGTGTTCGAAAAAGATAATAGTAACAATGAGGAAGATGACAATTTTGAGAATAGAAGATGGATTCACATTTAATGTAGAGTTTTCTACATAAAGAGGAAACTGTTAACCAAAACAGATATAAAGATCAAGTCAAAAGCATAAGCATTAGCACGTTATATTTAGCAGTCAGTAACCAAAATCTATACAAACCTTATCTTTTAGCCATTGCATGCAAAGAGCACCAAGCTTGTCATCAAAAAAGCCTACACCCAATTGACTTGCCAATAAAGGTATGTATTCTATTATTGCAAGCCGAACCCTCCAGTGTCTATCCTCTGCAAGCTCAACAATCGCTGGCAAAAGAGACTGGGACAGTAGATCAATTCCAATTACCTGTTTTAACAGTTACATTAACAAGACTTGATTAAAATTTAATACTAAATGTTTACAAACACTCTTGTGGAAACTGGTACTTTCAAAATAATTCAAGAAAGGCGGCAATAAAACAACAATTGAGTTTAAGAAACAATTATGCTGCATCAACTAAAGGATCATATTTTATAAGACAACATCAACCTCAGTCATAACTCTAGCAGAATGAAAGGCAGAAAGGAAAATAGTGCTGCAACACCATAGTGGAGATAATCATTTACAGGGCACTGAGAGATCTGCAGGAGGAGAAAAAATCTTTCTTCTTCTTTTCCTTCATTTTATTAAGTAATATGGGGAAATATAATCATTTTCAACTTTGTTACAAATCACAGAATAACTTAAAATTTTTTAATACCAGCCACTAAATGCTAAATCGGTGAAAAATGCAAAAGAAAAAGTGTTCAATTGATCAAAATTGGAAGAAATGAACTCTTTAACACTTGAATATAGACAAAACCTGGTTAACTTGATCAAGCTTGCTGATAATATTCAGCCGGACATCGGGAAACTCGTCCTTTAAAAGAGAAAGGAAAATAGGCAACAGTTGTTCAATTGTTGCATCCTGCAAACCATCAACAGAAATTACATTATATACAAGGAAATAAACAAAATTTCACTCAAAGAAAACAGTACATTATATGGTAAAATCAAGAGAGAGAGAAACACCCTCCTCTGTTTTAATTAAATGAGAACCAAAACAAGCTATCCACACATGTCAATTCCAGTGATGCATAACATAAAATGTTAGCAATTTTGAAACAGGTATCACTAATTCATGCCATGTTCAGGAGAGAAATATTATTGATGCTCTTAAGTTTATTCCACAGCAAGAAGGCATAATGGTAACTAGCTCACTCTCCAATTGCATTTCAATTAGATGACTAGTTATAGAAAGAACTCTCTCGCACGCGTCTAACAAGATACACCCAAACAAGTGAGAACAGAAAATCACATGTAGGAAATAAAAGCAGGAACATATTCTACACCACAATTACTCCTGATGTCAGAATGAAAGACAATAAAAGGTGTTATAGACAAGATGCTAGAAACATTTTTTTTTTAAAAAAAAGTAATCGACACATATTATTAAAAGCGTAAGGCACCTATAAATACAAAAAAAGTATACAAGAAGAAGCACCTAGCTAGAAGGAAGAAAAAAATGATGATGATGCTAGAAACATTGCATAACCTAAGCTATATGCCTTTCTACTGTTGCATGGAAATGAATAAGTAAACTTCTATATTTTCCATCTAAGATGAGAAACAACATATGTACCTAGACAAGATATTACCTTTCCTAAAACTGGCGCCATTCCCATTATAACAGAAGCCAACGCAGAACGAACATGCTGAGACGAATCTGTTGACAGTTCCTAAAAAAGACAAACTTTATAAGTCATAAGTTATCAAACAAGCAACATCTGAACAAGACTACAAGTGAATAAACACTACACAATCTACCGTCAAATACATAACACCAAATAGCTAACTAGTTGGTGAGCACATGTACCTTCACACATGGAAGGATATGCTGAATTGCGAGTTCTGGATTCAGAATCCGGCAAAACTTAGTAACTTTTCCAGCAGCAGCTATGCGTACTTCAGCCTCGTTATCACGAAGTAGCCGAACATATGCAGGTACCAGGTCCGACCTAACAGATATAAACGTTATGACAACCATCAATTAGAATTGAAGCTAATTCCTTAAACCATAGTAAAATATCTACATAAATCATGACACACTATGACAAGTACATGATTTCTAAAGACGGTTTTGAGATTATTGCAACATAAAAATCAAGATCTCTCAAATTCTGCAAGAGATTGTTTGATAATGCCAGGGAAAAAAGTAAAGTATTTAAAGCATAGAAAAAAAAAAAAAACCAGACCTGGCAATAGATTGGTGAAAATTGAATTACTACGGAAACATTCAAGATAACTGCTCCTCTGCAGGAAAAGAGAAAGTACCTGGTTGGTTCAGGACCTACAGCTTCACATAATTCGTATAGTTGATTTGCAACCATGTAACGAACACGCCAAGACTTATCCTGGTTAGAAAAGACTTTGCATCACATAACAGCAAATGCACATATTGTGTTGCACTTCATGATTCAGTTATAATAGTTAACAAAATAAAGAGATGCAACTCTCATTTAGGATTATTTACAAATTATACATTCTCCTCCAATAACATATTCAACCAGAGTCTTAGTGTGAAAGCAATCAAAAACTTTTTTAAAATTGAAGGAAAAACTTCCACTTATAACATCCCACCACATACTCAAAGAGTTGATCCTAAGATTGTAGTCTGCCTAATTTTTATTTATCATGAATTTGACCCTAGTCATTTTTTGTCTCCTTCAATTTTTCCCTTAGTTATAGGAGTCAAGTTCTAGATAGCTGGGTCTCTCTTGAATACATCCAATGTACTTGGGTAGTGCCCCTTTCTCGGCCCTTTTGGTCAGTAGAAGTAAGAGATTCTATTACAAAAGAGGGAAAAGTTCAATGAAAATTAGCTATTAAAACTGACCTGTCCAAATGCCCTAAAATACAAGAAAATGTAAATACGGTTAAAGGACAGACATTCATCTCAAGAGCAATCCTAGGAAAATGTACATATGTATTTATAACTTAAAAGCAAAGACCAATGAAGACAATGGCCAAAAAGGATATTGAAAATCAGAATAGCATGTTAGAAGCATTTTAGCACAGTTAATGGTAGAAACATGGCTAACATTTAGTTGCCCAACAGATTATAGAACCTTTTGTAGGGAAACTGCAACAGAAAATGCTTTATCAAATTAGCATTAATATTTTAATTACAAAAAGGTTATAAGCATGTTAAAAGCAACCAAAGGAGTATGCCAGAGATTAACGTTACTGATTTTTCATTAAAAATTTACTGATCATTTAATAAAGAAAAAAGGTTTCCACAAACCTTTAAATGCAACCAAGAGTGTTTTTTTTTTTAATTAGTAAATGAACTTCATTAAAAACACATATGGCATATCTAAGTACACATGAAGTATACAAGATAAACACCTAACAAAAAAAGGATAAAAGGTTTATAGTCTCTATATAAATCTTTTTTCCTTTTTTCTGGTTTATATAGAGATTAACAGACCATACAAGCTGCAGGTTAATTTTAGAATGTAATTATTAACAACATAATCCATACCTGTGAGAAACTAACTATGACAGGAAGAATATGTGCCACACAATCTTGAGGTTCCAACAACTTTCCAAGTGCTGCACAACCTTCAACAGCCAATAACCGAACAGAATCTTGATCTGCAATGAGATTAGTATGAGCAAATTCTTGTTGTCATTAAAAACTCTAAGCCAATGCATATAACATAATAGGTTAATAGCAAATCCAAGTAGATGAATAAATATTGCAAAGTTTTTAATGGAAATGGACTTGACGATTAACCCTCAGGGTTAGGCATCCAATAAGTCACCTAGGTTACTTAGAAGTCTAAACAGAATCAGGATGATGCTCAACTGGGAACACTCGACTCCAACAACAATAAAAACAAAGTTTTATTTTCCTCCAACATCACTATTTAAAAATTATGTTGATTCAAAAAATAGAAATTGAATGCAATATACAAGCAATTTTTTATTTTTTATTTTTTTATTTTTTATTTTTATGAATAATGCAAGATACAAACATGAATGACCAAGCACACACCATCTGGAACTGAAATGGATAAAAGAGAGCAATAGCAGAAGCATAACAATTCTTTCCTAGAATTAGTTATTCATCTTATGCCTCAGCTTTCATCTGGTCAGGACAAAAAGGGGTCTGCGCTAAATTGACCCATAAATTTAATTGGGAAAAAACTATTAACAACGGTCCATTCTTTCAAGAAAAATTAAATACAAGAAGTTAACATAAGGTGTTATTTGATGACAGCTTAAATTATGTTCTCAAACTGCAGAATTAAACAGCTCCAAAGGGCATTTACATACCGTCCTGAGTCAGATCCTCAAATATAGACATGATGTCAGTTTTCAAATGGGCAGCTTCAACAGTAGCAGCAAATTTTCCAAGGTTCGTTGCAGCAGATCTCCTGACCATAGGCATGTCATCTTGACACAGCTGACCGTAAATTGTTCGTAGTTCAGTTTTTGATGTCTCTGGGGCACTTGGGTAAGCAATATGGAACAAGCCACATGAGGAAACTCGAGCAGTAAACCACTCACCAGCAGCCAGTCTCTAAATGTTGGAGATTATGATGTGTTAAAATAAAATTGAGTCTCATTCTAATTGTAAGAGGTATAACAAGATCATGCATTAGGGGATATCAGAAAAGAAGTATGATCAAAGGACCAAAGACTTTGAGAAGTCTTACACTGATTTTTTTGAAAAGTAATGTAGAATTTATAAGAAGAGTTTTACATTTATTAAAGCACAGAAAACAGATATAAAACAAATCAACAATCAAATGTTTGACTTTGAGACTACTATCCTAGTTGCCTGCAAGTTTCCCCAAGGCATAAGTAATGCGTGTCAAGACACAAGAACACATGACCAGGGTGAAAGTTTCAAGTGCTGATGCAACGAAAGAGATATATTCAACAAACATGTTACCTCAGGTTGTAAGGCAGCCCTCAGGTAAAAAGTGAGCAGTCGGTTTTCTAGCTGCCAAGTGTTTATCAGATCGCCCTTAACCAGACATTGGTGGCAATGACGCTTTGCAAAACTAACCGCCAAAAAACTAACTTTTCTAACGAAAAGATCATATAGACTATCTGAGCAGATAATTTAGTCTATCTAATCAAAAAACTGGCAAGCACAATCTGTAAAAGCCTGTAATTGTTCATCGGCATCATAAAACATGCAACACCTAAGACACTGACCCATCCACTATTACGTCTTACAAAACTTTCTAATTTGTACAGCTCACTTAATATTCATAGAATATGATACATATGAATAAAAATAAACACAAAAACCAATTCGGAAAAATCAAAAGCAAACAACAAAGGAAAAAATTCAAGCATCTGACCTTAACCAGAGGAATGAAGTACTCAACCAAGTCCTGTTCCCTCATCTGTGCACCAATTCTACACAACGACTCCACAGCTTTGTCCCTCACGCAGGTTTCCTCAACCGTGCAAAGAGTTTCCAATGGCGGGAGCAGCACATTCGCATACTCAACGCCTCCAACATAGGGAATGAAAACCCCCAATTCCTCTGCCATTGCAAGAAGCACTTCATCGTCATCATCATTGTTCTCGCTGAGAAAAGGAATCAGCTCCTTCCTGGTCCTCTCCTCTCCAAGTGCGCGAGCAATCGTGGAGAGCCGGCGGATCGAGTTCAATCGGAGTTGAATATCTTCATTTTTTAGCTCGTCAATTAGGACGGCAATCGGATAGAGTGGCTCATCGACCATAGCCATCGTGTCTCGAAAGATCAACGTACCTGGAAACCAAAGAAACCATGTCTTAGAAAAGATTCAACTCGAATCACAACACCCTAGTTTGATTACTAAGAAAATCAAGAAAAAAAAAATCAATATTTCAAATCTTCAAGACCCAGAAGGAAAACTAATACATGATAACAATTTATAAATCAATTCCTCTTCACTTAGCTAAATTGGAACTAATCTTTCATTTCTAAATTACAAAGGTAGTAATTTAGGCAACTTCAAAAAAAATTACCAAGAAATAATCCGCTAAAACAACATTTTTGAGTGGAAAACTAAATGTGAGAAGAAAAAATCATAAAAAAACCATAGATATGACGGAACCCTAGAAGGAGAATTTGTGTCCACAAAAAAGGAGAGCAAAAGTGAGATAACGACGAAGCAATATACCAAAAACACACACAAGAAAAGCGAGCGAGCGAGCGAGAGAGAGGAGGCGTGGAATACCTTGAAGGCGATTCGATCTGTCAGGGAGTGGTGAAATAGGACAGATCTTTGCGGGGGCGGAGGGAAGTGGGAGATCTGGTAAGTTTTCCTGGAATTATCGTCCGCGTCGGGGTTTTCTTTTTGACCAAACGGCCCGATACTTCTTTGGACCGAAATTTTAGATCGGGTATTGGGTTAACGGTTTTGAGGAAATGAGGGGAGGGGGCGTCGGGTGGGGTGGGAAATAAAATTTAGTCGCAAGATTTTCATGCTTTTTTATTTTATTTTTTCGAGTAAAATGTTTTTAAAAAAGAAAATTAATTTCAAAAGAATCAATTTTCAAGAAAATGTTTTTGGCACAATTTTCAAAAATCATAAATATTTTTATGAGTTTTAAATTTTTTGTGAGAGAAAAGTAAAGAAAGATATTTGATAATACTTTTAAAAAGAGGTTGGACTTTTTTTTAAGAATAAATGATAATAAGGGGGAGTAGGTTGCCAAACAGGGCCTAACAATGACGTCTTTTAAGTTTCTGTACGATGTATGTATAAAGTCAATATTGACAAGTCTGATAAAAAATTTAAATGTCGTAATATTATATATATCATTAGATGTACCAACTTTAAATTCAAATCATTAAATGAATAAGTTACTTTTCATTTGAAATTGAGATGATCATTATCCTTTTAAATAGGCATCTCTTTTAACTTACCATCATAATGTGAAGTAAATTTTTTTTTTTTTTTTTGAAAAAAATAATAATAATAATGTGAAGTAACTCTTTTTTGACGAGTCTTGTGCCAACCGTATGTGTCACGACACACAATTACTTTAGATTATAAATATACTCTAAATAAAAAATTAATCAATCTTAAAATAATAATAATAATAATAATAATAATAATAAAAAGAAGGCAGCCGCCCAACTTTGTCACATGACACATACAATTGGCACATGATGTGTTAAACGAGAGCCATGTAGCATATGCTATACAGTTAATTGAATAGACGGTAAGTTGAAAAGGGAATTGGTTTAAAATAAAAAGAAAACCTAAAGACATAATCATTGAAATTGAATACCTAAGGTTTAAATTGAAACTGCATCGCGAAATCCCAAACCACACTTCTCTTTAAATCGACACATTTTTTCCCAACTCATCCATGCCATCTTAGACTCATTCTCCTTATTACCCCCATCAAAACTTAGACATCATAGAATTAATGTCTTTACATAAGGTTTTGGGCAACAAGAAAACACTTACAATATATGTGGGTATTGCTTGAATGACTGCCTTTGTGAAGGATCTCTTTACCCGCCTGGGACAAGAATTTTTGTTTCCACCCATTAATCCGATCCCACACCTTCTATGTTATCCCTGCAAAAGCACTAACTTTGGACTATCCTATAATTTATGGCAGCCCCAAGTACTTCTCATACCGGCCTGTAGAGCTAACCCCTGCTATCGATAGGCTATGTGTTCGGATTTCCTGACCAGTATTCCAACTAAAAAAAAAAAAAAATGTCTTTCTTCTATTTAATTTATGACCCGAAGCTTTTTCATACTCCTCTAAAACCCCTTGGATATGGTACCATTGAAGCCTACTCGCCTTACAAAAAAGTAGGCTATAATCTGCAAAGAACAGGTGATTAATTCTGGTTTCCCGCCCAGTAAAAGGTAGTTCAGTAATTCTTCCTTTTGACTCTGTAGGATTCAGCATATTACTCAGACCTTCTCCACACAAAAGGAAAAAATATGGGGAAAGAGCCAAAGAGGATCACCTTGTCTAAGACCTGTAGTGGGTATTATATGACCATTCGGCTGCCCATTGATAAGAACTGAATATGTCCTTGTTCTCATGCAAGTCATAGTGAGTGTGATCCATTTTTCCGCAAAGCCGATCTTCCTCATTACCACCTCCAAAAAGTCTCATTCAACTCTATCGTAGGCCTTACTCATATCCAACTTCAACACCATGAAACATTCTTTCCCTTTCATTCGTACATCCATAATGTGGAGTGCCTCAAAAGCTACAAGAATATTGTCGGTGATTAACCTGCCAAGTATAAAAGCACTCTGGGTTGGGGAGATGATGGATGGGAGCACCTTTTTCAACCGTTAGCTAAAACTTTGGAGATCAATTTGTACAACACATTACACAAACTGATGGGCCGATATTCCGAAATGCAAGAAGGATTTTTAACTTTCAGAATGAGTGCAATATGAGTATTATTAATCCCGACCTCAAAAGACCATCATTAAGAAAGCCCAAGACAGCATTACATACCTCATCCCATATCAAAAGCCATGATTGATGATAAAAACAAGCCGCAAAACCATCTGGTCTAGGAGACTTGAGCAGTTGCATTTGTAATAAAGCAAAATCGACCTCAGTCGCATCAAATCTCCTTGTCAATAATGCATTCATCTCTGACGTGACCTTGGTTTCCATAGTTCCCAACACCTCCTCCAGCCCTACGGTCCCTTTGGAAGAAAATGATAGAACTGGACAAAAGCTTTAATAACCTCCTTTGGTTTCTTCCATTCTCTCCCTTCCTCATCCCGTATCGTCTGAATTTGATTAACTTTCCTCCTGTGACTAGCCTAGGCATGAAAGAAAGTCGTGTTGCAATCGCCTTTTTGGTACCAATGATGTTTAGCCCTTTTCCACCGACAATCTTCCTATTCCATAATTAAGTCAATCTCCCCTTGTAGCTTTTTAATTTCCGCCTAATTCCCAGAATCCTCATCACGTTGCAAATTTGCTAGAAGCTTTGTTTTCTGTTTTATAGTCTCTTCGGTGCTCCCAAATTTCTGGATACTCCAACTTGTGAGTCTCCCTTTACATTGCTCCAATTTTGAAGAAACTGTTGCAATCGAATCACCTGCTACTCCATCTCCTTCCCACGCCTCCCTTATCACCGCTTGGCACTCCTCATCTAAAATCCATTTGAATTCAAATTTAAAGCCCCGATTTCCTTTCTTACAAACCTCCTCCAAAACTTTACATTCAGTGAGCAACGGTTTGTGGTCGAAGGAACGACTAACCAACACATGGACCGTTACATTATGGAACAAACTGCACCAATCCTTATTTGCCACTGCTCTATCAAGCCTTTCTTTCGTAAAGCTCTCATCACTATGCCCGTTCGTCCAAGTAAACTTGGGACCTTTAAAACCCAAGTCACTTAGATTACAATCCTCTAAAGTTGTACGAAAATCCGCCATTTGCCCATCTCTTCTAAGAACCGTACCAATTTTTTTATGTTGCCTCATGATTTCATTAAAGTCTCCTACACAAAGCCACAAATAGGGAGAATACAATTTCAAGTGATTGAGGAAATCCCAAGACTCCTTAGAGCACTAGCAGCAAATGCCCTATATGTCATTCCCTTCCCTATGTTTTGGAAAAATTAAAAAAAAAAAAAAAAAAACCATAAAAACACACCCACATCAAAAGCCCTATATTTAACCTACACCAAAGGGTATCTGCAGTGTTTCCCAATGCATTAGGAAACACTGTAGATACTCAATGCTTTATCAAATTATAAACAAATCATTCTCTTTCTTCTCTCCTCCACATGTCCCAACAATTCTCTCTCATTTCTCCTCTCTTATTGGTTGCAATGATAAAAAGAAATAATATTTAATTCATATAAGAAAAAATAAGAGAATCTATTGTGAAGTGCTTTTTTATAGGGAATCAAAAAGTAGTTTTATTTCCTAAATTGAGGGAAAATGGTTGGGAAGCTGCTGCTAGTGCTCTTACGTTTAGCACTATTCGGATGGCCATAAAACCTCGTAAATTTTCATCTAATACCTTCCTCCGGCCAACTAATAATGGCATTGATGTGCCTCCTTGTATAGTTTTGAATTTCCAGCTTTAACTCCTCCTTCGAAAAGAGTGCTAAACCCCCACTCCTCCCAATTGGGTCTACCACAAACAACCCATCAAAACCAAGCTTCACACGTAAACCTTCTAGACGATGTTTCTTACTTATTGTTTCCATTAGAAACAATAAATTGGGTTTCTTTTCCTTTACCAATTGACAAAGGTCACGAACTGTCCGATGATTCCCAAGCCCTCAGCAGTTCCAGCTTAGGAGAATCATTGGGTTTGTCGAGCCCGTCTTCACTGCACTACAATCCCCTTCCTCCTTCTTGCTCTTCTTCCTTAGTACTTCCTGACTCAATTTACCCTTTACAGCAGAAGCCTTACGTTTAGAACTTTTATTCCCTTCCACCCCCGTAAGGGCAATTCCACCCAAATTTTCACATGCATGCCTTTTCTAGGTTCTCATATTCCTCCTACCACCTGACCCCACCGTAACTGCCTCCCTCATGGGACTATCCAAACCATCTTCTTCTGCCTTATCACCCCCAATCCCCGCATGCATCCCTTTCTCTATAACCTTCCCTATTTTCGTTCCTGGAATTTGGTGTGATGTGAACATGGTTTCAGCTACCTTTAAAGCTCCTTTTGGCACAACAGTTGCTGCAACCTTGTCCAACCTCGACCCATGCATAGTAGATAACGTGGGAAGTTGACCCACTGCTTCCTGGCATTTCTGCACGACCCCTCTTGCTCCTTGGCCCAAGAATAAATTATGTTGCCCCCTATTTTCTCCATGCAGCAGTAATAAACTCTCCCCCACCTCCGCCTCATTGCCCACACTCCCCGTAGGATTAGATTCACTAGAGTCCGAAATACCCTCCCCTAGAAAAGGAATAAAATCTCCTCGAACGTTCGTTGCTTTTTTCTTTGTTGTACCCCCTTCACTACCCTATCTACGTGATTAGTCCCCATGTTTAGGGTTTCCTGATGATCTGTAACTTACCTTACTGACCTGTTTCTCATTCTCCTCCCACCCGGCATGTTGCACTTCCTCTTCCGGGGACTTCGTGACTTAGAGAGCTTCAATTTGGCACTACTAGCAAAGCAAGGGTGGAGAATTCATCAAAATCCGACTTCGTTAGTGGCCAAGATTTTCAAGGAAAAATACTATCCTCATGGTAGTTTTTTGGAGGCCCTTTTGGGTTGATCACCTTCCTATGCTAGGAGGAGTATTTGGACTGCTCGGAAAGTGCTCAAGAATTGGTTGATTTGGAGGGTGGGCGACGGTTGTTCTATAAACATATGGGGGGATAAATGGGTGGAGAAGCCGATTACCTATTCCATTCAAACACCTGCCCGGGTGCTAGATAAAGAAGCAAAAGTAAGTGAGCTCATTGATGGTGACACTAATTGGAAGAACATGAATCTCTTGGCAGAGATATTCACGACTGAGGAAGTGGAGAATATTGGAAGGTTGCCAATCTGTCCGAATAAACAACCGGATCATCATGGATTAGAAATAAAAATGGGATCTTTTCAGTCCGAAGTGCGTACCATGTGGAGTGTGATAGAAAGGAAATGGAGAAGGGTAGCAGCTCATTGATTCCTAGTACGTTTACTATTTGGAAGTCCATATGGAATATAAAGTTCCTAGGGCGGTGGCTATGTTTCTATGAAAGCTAGCAAAAATATATTGCCTATAAAGGAGAACCTATTTAAGCGTGGCATTGCTCTAGATCCTTTATGTCCAATTTGTGGCAGGGAAACATAATTGGTTGGGCATGTTCTTTGGAGCCGTTCGGCATCGAAGGATGTGTAGTTGGGTAGTTCCAAGATAATTCAAAAAAGTACGAGTGATGAAGTCGGTTTTCTTAACATATTTGCAAAGCTCTTGGGGACGTGGGAGGATGAGGAGATTCAAAGATTTGCTTTCGTGGCTCGCCAGGTGTGGTTCAAAAGAAATAAGTTTGATTTTGAAGAGGAGTTTATTACTCTTGCAGCAGTGAACCGTATAGCCACTAAACAGATGGATTTGTTTCTGTTATCTAATGCCCGGCCAATTAGTGAACGTCTACGAAGCCCTCAAGTCCAAGAATCAAAGTGGGAAAAACCTTTGGAGGGATGGTTGAAGGTTAATTGGGATGCCTCTGTTGATAGTATGAGGAGGAGAATTGGTGTGGGAGTAATGGTACGTGACTTTGAAGGTGTTTTGGTGGCAACAAAATGCATTACACGGCCCTGCATCTCGGACCCATCTATGGCGAAAGCAATAGGTGTTTGGTGTGCTATTGACATGGGACGCCAACTGGAGCTTAGACACGTCAAGTTGGAAGGAGATTCTCAAGAAGTTATCCAAGCCCTTCGGTAGGAGGGTAAGTGTTGGGCAAGTTATGGGCATTTCAATAATGATGCCAAAAACCTACTACATGGGGAGCCAAACTGGGAATTAAATCATGTAAAACGATTAGCTAACATGGCTGCTCATAGACTAGCATGAATGGCTTTATCTATAGGGGGGATCACATGTGGGTAGATGATATTCCCATTTATCTTCACGATATTGTAAGTGACGAGTTAGTTATTTTTGAGTAATGAAAGAAGGGAATCCACTTTCAAAAAAAAAAAAAATAATAAAATTGAAACTGCATGAAAACATGAGGACTAAAATTTATATTCCCCAACGCCTCCTCACCAAAAATAAAATAAAATAAAATAAAATAAAAAATAAAAAAATAACCATCGACAAACGATCTTAAACACAGATGATTTCTCAAAGACGCATAATATTTTTTTTAAAATATTTTTACACTTTCTTATAACTTTTTTTTAAAGAAGTTAAAGAAATTAGTGCTTAATTTTTCATATAAAGGTACTAACTTATTACTTAAAAAAAAAAAAAAAAAAAAAAGAGATGACCACATACTCCAACAAAGAAGAAGGGTGGTCCTGCAACCATCTATTTCAGGATTAATGCCACGTACATAATTTTGCTGCAACACATGCCACATGTTAAAAAAAAGAAGCCATCCATTGTAATACCCCTAAAATAAATATATTTATTTATTCAGCAATTACGATTTATAAATCAAAACCTCTCTTGTGTGGACATGTCCAAATAAATAAATAAATAAATCAAAACCCCATATTTGTAATTAACATATGAAAGGATTCCAATAAATACTAAAAATTATAATTCCTTAAAAACACCTTTGATATTCTACCATTCTTCATTTCCAAATGTTCGACGTCCCAGTTGAATGATTGATATTTGTTTCTGACCGGATGTTTGAAGCACCTCTTGGACGTTCAAAGTACCTCCCGAATGTTTGATCTTGTCAGAGAACATTCTATCTTTTTCGCCACCTCAACCCTTAAGCATCCAAAACGCCCTCTAAAGCCATCCTCATTCTCATAAAAACACAATTTTGCCATTTCTTTCCACCAGTAGCCCTAGAGGAGAGAGAAAGAGAGTAAGTTTTGTGAGACTTCATCCTCAAGAGGAGATGACCCCTAAACTGCAATCTCGTTTTAAGATGTATTAGCATGTTTTCCTTGGTTTTAATCTATTACCTTTATTGTTAACAAGTATCATGTGGGTTTTTGTTTCAAAAAAAAAAAAAAAAAAAAGTATCATGTGGGTTTTAAAGACATCTAATCATATTACATTAGGATTTTCCATGCATGGAATAGCTAAACTTCCAAAACATTATAAACTCGTTTGTACCTTTCATCTTATATCACGTTATTATAGTATGTTATGTCTTTTTTGCGTTATTACGGGTCTAGGTTAAATCGGGTAGTCGGTTTAAGAAATAGCTTTGGGCTTTTCATGCATTACTGGCAGTCATCAAATTTTTCGTTGTTTCTGCTGAACATTTGATCCTTATTGACCTGGATGAAAGATGTAATTTGCATGATTAAGCCTCATTAGCAAGCTTAATTAGCTTCCTTACACAAGTTCAAAACAACCTTAAATGCCTTGGCATTTACCACAGACCCCTGAACCCTATAACCCTCACCAACATCAACAAGAAAACTTGGGTTTCAATTAATGTCAAACAATTCACAAGCTTTACTATACATGAAGGGGCTATGCCTATACCCGGATTGAGTGCCAGCCCGAACGAAAAAACCTATGACCCATTTGGGATTGATTTGGGTGGCATCTATGTAAGACCTCAGTGACACATTTGGAGTCCAATTTGGCCACAACTGTGGCCAGGGTTTTCTCTATGTTTTGGGCACTGTTGTTCCGCAGGTGAGTTTAGAATTTCTCGGCAGAGGAAGCAGTGGGGGACTTTTGGGGATGTGAGAATGAGAGGAATTTAGAGATTGAAGAAAGTGCCATTGAAAGGTTAAGGCTTTGGGTGAAATTGTGAAAATGCTTGAACACTACCGTTACAATAGAGAAAGCGTTACCTTGGGTTCGACTGGTTTTGGTGCTTCGGATACGGTGTCGTTCTGGTTTAGAGCTGAGGCTATAAGCCAGCACTTGACCTCCGTTTGAAATTTAGAGAATTCTACCACTTGCAACTTACAAACACTAAAACATTCATTAAATTTCTCTTTCATGTCTTTGGCAACAGAACTTGATTCATATTTTGTTTAACACGAAATTAGATTTCTCAACATAAAACTTTGAATATAGTGGAGTAATATTTGAAAGAATATTTGCACAAGACTCAATTTATTTAAGCCAATTACAAATGGTTCTGAAGGTCAGACATGCCCAGTTCTAAGACCTGCAAAACCAGATGTAAGTTGCTTGTCAATAGTTTAACTCTACAAAGCCATGAAGCAATTCTAGAAATGATCAGATTATATTGGAAAACACATAAAAGTGCACACTTGAAAAGAGAGAATATTTATATTATGATGTCCAAGTGTATTCTACATTGTCGATTTATAGAGTTAGTCAAATACAAGAGTTCAGTCAGATCTATTATCAGCATCCAGTTTTTGGGCACATGGATTGCAAGTTCTCCATCAGAATCTCTCTCACAGAGCATTGGCAACAAGAAAGCATATTAATTTTCCGAGTAAAGAACTGCTGACTAATGCAGATTTCAATTTGAGAGAAATCTTTTAAGGCATAGATCCTGAATGATGACAGACTAATAGGGCATCAGTTTCATGATCTTTAACTGAGCAGAACACATTGAATTCTAGAACTTTAGCCAATTACGCAATCTGTTCCAAAACCCATCAGTCTCAACTGCTGGCGGTTGCTCATCAGGATCTTTAAAATTTGCTTTGTTACTTAATTCTTCAAATGAGTCAACAAGATTTTGAAGCCTTGCAACAAATTCAATCAAAAGGGATGTAAACGTCGCTAATGCTAACGCACTAGCATTTTCATAAGTTTTGGATTCTTCCACCATTGGTACTGCATCGGCATTAAATGAAATTCGTCGAGGCCATGATACTTGTTTCATGAACCTGTTTTCTGGAGGAACACTAGAAGGCAGGGTAGAGTCCACGCAAGTTGGGATCTGGCCATCCCAACTCTTTGGAACTGTAACTGACCGGAGATCGAGTATGGCTTCACTACGGGACTTGTGTTGCAGAATTTTATTTTCATCTTCATCCAAATTCAGAAAGTCCTGGGGCTCTCCCAGCTCGTGTCGGTTTCCAATTTCCCAGCTCTCAGAATTGACAAGAAGGTACGATTTCTGGTCAACCTTCTTTTGCAATTCTTCTGCGGCTTCATGCACTCCATCAAGTATGTCTACAGTACCTAATTTCTCCATCTTTTTCACTTTGTTCCCAATTTCACGCAACACTTTAGCACCTTCATAACCTACTCTCCGAAGCTCACTTAGAAAAACCCGTCTTCGTTCAGGAGGGGCCTACATATACCAACAATGGAAGTTCAATAGTAGACATGCACACACCCACACATTTGTTTTTGCACTTGGAATTTAACTTCACGTAAGCAACTGGCATCTGCTTTCACTCAAGTAAGACATGGAAGAGCACAACCACAAATACTGGAGAATGTAAAAGCAGATAATATGAAATTATGTGTCGGCGAATTGTACAGGTTATTATTGAAAACAAAAGCAAAAAGAAAAATGAAATGATTAGCAGTAGAATGTGATAACTCAATCCTGGGACCTCTCTTCAAAGAATTTTTTGAAAACTCTGAAGCAAATACTACAAGAACATGCATTTACTATATGATCCTTCAAATTGGAGTGAGAGGATTATTATAAATCAATGAAACTAATTCTGAAATAAACAACCATGAAGCAGATTTCCTCCAGAGCCCAAAAAATCAATGTTGTCAAACCCACCCCAGTATCTTTTGCAATAGGAAAAAAGAAGATTCAGTAGTCTTTCTTCCACTGAAAAGTGGAAACCATGTAACAATGAAGATAGAGATAAAAATATACCTGTATTTCTGAAAGTATACATCCATGCAAAGCCATGACCATAAATGCACAATGCCTCAGTGCACCACTTACTTTGACATAGTTCTTCCATGGATATCTAAGCATTTTGTAACGACCATGAGGTGGCTCCCAGATAGCAAATCCCATCTTCAAACAAAAGAATGAGTCAGAAATAACCTAAGGACCAATACTGTCACCACAATGAATTGCAGATGCAGCATAATTGCAATAAACTATACCAGAGCATCCTCTTGACTTGTAGATTCTACAGCTGATCTGTAGCCACTGTACAGTGGGTCATCGGAAGCTTGATAGGTAAGAATTTTTGAAGGAATCCTTTCATATTCAACACAATTAAGGTAATAATTAACACAACCTGAAATATAAGCCCATGGAAATGAGTCAAGAAAGAATGAAGATGAAAAAACAGGAATTTCAATACCAAAATTTTACTTAGTCAAGCAATTTAGAAATATCAACCTTCCAAAGATGTTGCAACACCCATGAAATTCTTTGCCACCAAATTGTGCAGATCCTCGCCAGCCCAGATGGGATAAATGCATATGTTTACTACCAAACAAACAGCAGCACCAAATAGGATGAGAACGAACCGGGTCACGGCTGTATTAATAAATTCCCCTGTCCTATACCCAGATACAGTAATGAAACAGTACGTAATCAAGAATACCCGGAACCCATATTCATAAGGCTTCATTGTGGGGTATAATTTTGCATAAGTTGCACAAAATCCTGGAAACCACATAACATGTAAGAAAGAAATACTAGTAGCAAAAAAGGAGACAGAGGACTACTTTTCCAACAACAGAAGAAAGAATACTGACTACAAAACCATACCTACAATGAAGATACTCAAAACAATAACAATTTCTTCCCATTCTCCAGCCAATTCTGACAACTCTGCCATTCCTAAAGCAAGCCCTCCAGCTGACAACGTCCCCAATCCACGGTTAAATCCTTTGCTAAGAGTTGCTCCTGCAGAAGAACATTGTCACCATACACATAGGAAAATACAAAAATACATATACCTCAATTCACATTAGAACAAAAAATATTGAGAAAAATATGAGAGAACACCCACTACCCCCAAAAAAGAAAAAATTCCAGGTTGAACCAAAGTTGAGAGCTTTTTGAAAAGGAAAAAGAAAATTGACCCAAATAGACAGTGAAAACCTACGACTAGTCACTTCAATATGCAGGCCAAGATTACAAAAGGAAAATTGTTAAAAGTTCGATTGATTCAGAAATATTGAAAGACATGATGATGGCCCATGATATTCTATTAACAAAAAGGAATCAACCAACTTGGTACATTGTGATGCTTTTTGACTTCACTTTAGAGCGGAGTTTGGCACTGCGATTTTGCAAACAAAAGAGTGCAATTTTAAAATGTTAAAAAAAAAAAAAAAAATACCCACAAATTAAAAGGCCATACATACCTATACTGAACTCAAAGACGACGACGACGGTGAGAATAGCCCAAACGGAGTAGCGGCTGAGCTCCTTGACCGGCTCTTTCAAGAAAATGAGCAATGAAATGAGCATCAAGGCCAGGCCCATTTTGGCTGCGAAGACGATCTTCCTCGGGTCGGACTGACCCATCTTGCAGGCCTCGTAAGCCACATCTTGCACCGTCCTCCATGACCTCGAAACTCTATCCGACACCGACCGAAACGAGCAACAGCAACACCTGTTTGCAGCTTCTCCTTCTTCTTCGCCTTCTTCCTCGTCTCCTATAGGGTTGAACCCTGCGAGCACGGAGTAGCCCTTGGATGAGAGCAGCCGCTCCCTTCTCTCCGCGAAACTGTACTTGAAGGAACCCAGCTTGGCCGCCATATCTCCTCCCCAGCAACAAATCTCAGGTAGACGGAGGAGATACGGAAATTGAAGAGCAAGAAAGGAAGAGAGGATTCAGAGGAAGAGAGGGTATGTGAATGTAAATATCTCGTAAATGGAGGTTTTTTTATTTTCATTCCGTAGTTTTACATGGGAACTGATTCTGCGGCGTAGCTTTAAGATCGGGGAATTTCTGTCCTTTATGAGATGCCAATAACAATAATATAATAGAGTGAAAAAGATCATCCCATGTGGTGGTTCAACCTCGTAGGCCAGTTTGCAGGGGCCCCCTAACGGTGTCGTTTCTATACCCTTAGTCACTTATTGGTCGTTGATGTGACATCTCCCTTACCTGTAACGTCACGTGGCATCAGTGAGAGTAAAGGATATCAACCAACATTTTTTTTTTTTTTTTTCAATTTAGAGAATTAAATTATATTTTGGTTTAAAATAATAATTTTTTTTTTAAAAAAAAAATCACATTTTTATCGAATTAACTTTCAATTGAGACAATATTCATTACAAACTACTAAGTAGATACTATATACAATTTGAATTTAATTTTCTTTCATAGTAGTCATTGCTTGAAACGTGTAGAGTAAGGATCGTGTTAGAGTGATAGTGGAGAATTTCGTATATACCAATTTTGTAATTCCATTTATAGTTAGTTTTGTGAATTATGTTTCTCAATTTATTTATTTGCATGTTTCTTTTAAATTATTGTTACTTGGTTGTTATTTTATAACTATAGTTATGTGATTGCAGATTACAATATCTTCTAAATATTATTTGATAACTATAGTCTAAACTCTAAAGTAATTATTAGTTCATGAGAAACAACCAAACGAAATAAATTAAAAAGAATAAAAAAGAAAAACCCAAAGACGAGAACATTGAAAAAAACAAAGAAAAAAAAGAAGAAGAAGAAGTTGTACAACTAATTGGAAAATTTGACATACCAAAACTATTATATTCATTTAATCTTTTCGTAGCTAACTTGTCCTTTTCTTCTTCTTTCTTTTCTAAAGATTCCCGTATGACTATGTAAATTTTTTTGTAAAGAATAACAAAGTCAAATAATTTGACTTTAAAACAAAAAAAAAAATGCACAAAGTTTAGAAGTTCATGTTGGTGACATATTGTCGCCAACCTCTAATATTATAATTTTTGAAAATTCTTCTAAAATCTTAAAAGTTGACGTCAATGAATTTGATATTGGTTTATTGAAGCATGTGAGATTATTCCGTAAAGGACAAATGCACAATGAAAAATAAAAATCCTAAGCTAAAATTGAACTTTAAGAAGAACAATGTTATTTTAATTAAACAACAAAAGTATGAGCACATACTTGGTTGTATGTATAGAAATAGATAATATGATAAAAATAAAGTGGAATAATAATAAAGACAAAGATTAAAGTAGTTCGGCTTATAGTCTACATCTACACAGTAAAGCCTTATAGATTACATTTTCTTTATATTTGATTTGAATACAATGCTCTATTTATAGAGCTTTATATGCGAATTGAATAATTTCAAATACAAACATATCTTTTAAATTAGGGTTAAGAAATATCATCTAAATTCCTTAATTTAGAGAATACAAATCAATATTATTTACTACAAATGATTTATATCCTTAACATGCCCCTGCAAGATGAACCGTTCGTCGTTGATCTTGAACATCGAGTGGCTAGAGTTGATGGCGCCTAATTTGAAAATTGGTTGTTCTTGAAACTTGAACTTAGGCTACTGTGGCCAGCATCTACTATTAAGGTTGGGATTTGAACATCGGATACCTTTTGGCCAGCATCGGCTATATGACAATCTCCCCCCCCTCCCCCCTCCAAAAAAAAAAACTATTAATTGCGACAATTTACTCCCCAAACCACAAAAACAATGACAACGTACCCCCCAATGGTAGTAAAATGACAAAATTACTCTTACTAAAATAAAAACAAAATACTAAAACTTACAAAAAAAAAATACTAAAAAAAAAAAAAAAACTAGGGGTGCCGAACCACCCCTGGATGGTGGCCGAACCACCCCTAGATAACTGAGGATGGTCTAGCCACCCACCAGGGGTAGCCTCGACCACCCCTTTGGCCCAAATTGAAGTGGTCGAGCCACCCCCAAATTAACCCAAATGGAGGTGGTTTCAACCACCCCCAAAAGGGCCAAGGGGGTGGCTGGCCACCCCTATTAGGCCATGGGGTGGCTCCAACTGCTACTGTAATTAGGGATTTTTTGTTTCATTTTTATTTATTTATTTGGGGTGAAGTTTGATTTCTGGGTATTGTTGGTTTGGGTTTAGACGTGGATGTTTTTGAGGCTCCAAATGGTGATTTAATTCTCAAGGGCTTCTATTTCAGGATTCTGTATGTTGCCGATTTGGTACTTTTGGGTGACTACTGACCTATGCAAGTGTTTTTAATCTTCAAGTGTTTATGTAATTACTGGTTTTCTGTGTTCTTGTGTTGGGTTTAGCTTTTGGATTGTGTTTGGTGGGTTTTAAAGTTGTTCTTTGTGTTTTTAGTTTTTGTAGATTGCTTTAGGAGAAGGGTTTTGGGGTTTATTTTTTGTCTGAGGGGGACTAAGGAGTTAATCACGATGCTGAATTATGGAGAGTAGAATAGTTTAGGCCGGTGCAGAAGATGAGACTGGAGCAGCCAAGGTCATGTCGAGCTTCGATTCTCAATTACCTAGTTCCAATGAACTATATATTACTTCTCTCCACTCTAGGGCCCAATGGGGGTGGCCAGGCCACCCCAAACCCTTTTAATATTTTAATAGTTTTTGTTTTTAATTTCAAATATATTTAATTGATTTTTTTCAAATTTTAAGGGATATATTTGTCTTATTGAAAATTTTATAGGGGCAATTGTGTCATTTTACTAGCATTGAAGGGTATATTTTCAATGTTTTGGTAGTTGATGGGGTAAATTGTCGCAATTGATAGTTTGGGGGAGAGATTGTCATTGGGGTGGTAGTTTGAGGGGGTTAAGAGGACTTTACCCTTTATTTTTTTTTGGTTCTCGGTTTCAACTTTTCTCTACCTTTTTCTTTGTTTTGTTTTTGTTTTTCTGAATAATATCCTATTCTTATATTACATAAACTGGGATAAGGATTACCTGAATCCCGTAACCAAACACCACTTGTCTTCTTCAAATCTTTCCCACCTTACCGTACAAGCCATTGGCGCCGGTTATGGGCATGGGTTGCAAATGACGTAGCTGAGCGGTGGCTCTGTAGTCATCACAGTGCTTGGTTGGCAGTGGGTTGGTTGAGATCTGGCTGGTGAGAAACTTGTGGCATTGCATCTATTATGCAGGATGCGATGGCGAAGGTGGTTGCACCGCTATACTTCGTGGATTTGTGGTTGGACGCGGTGGGCTATTCTGTTATCTTCAGTGTGATGGTTGATCGTTGGCAACCTCCATGTCTACTGAACATGATGGCGCGTGGATTGTAGATGGCTAGAGAAATGTTGCTTGTGATGGGCCAGGGATGGTCAAAATGAGGATGTGGACAACAGTGGATGCTTGGTGATGCCAGGGAAGGGATGAAATGCTGAGAACGACACCGGCGATAGGCCGTGGATGAAGGTGTGGCTCTGCCATGGATCTGATTTGACTAATGACAAATTGATTATTTTTTTTTAAACAAAAATAAAATAGTATAGACAAAAGGGTTTCGTGATTGTGAAATCAATCCGAAACAAAGGATAAGAAACATAATAAAAAAAAATTCCAATTCAGGATCGAACAATTAGCGTTAGCCTGTTAGCTCTAATACCATATAAAAACAAGTAATATGATAAAAATAAAGTGGAATAATATATAAAGACATAGAGATTAAGGTGGTTTGGCCTATAGTCTAATTCCACACGATAAAGCCTTATAGGCTATATTTTCATTGATATTTGATTTGAGGACAATGCTCTATTTATAGAGCTTTACATGTGATTTGAATAATTCAAATATAAACATAACCGTCAAATTAGGTTAACAAATATCATTTCAATCCCTTGGTTTAGGGAATACAAATCAATATTTATGACAAACGATTTATAACCTTAACAGTACAACCACTCCTTAGCTATTGGGCAAAACTTTTCTTCTTGCTCCTCCAATGAAAATCACATGTAACTTTAGAGATTATGAGACCTTCAAGTTTTCTCACCAATGACT
The DNA here is from genome assembly GCF_901000735.1 of Corylus avellana. Taxonomy (NCBI): domain Eukaryota; kingdom Viridiplantae; phylum Streptophyta; class Magnoliopsida; order Fagales; family Betulaceae; genus Corylus; species Corylus avellana. Next base: position 18,538,671 of record NC_081546.1, read on the forward strand.
AAGAATAACCAAGAGTGTAGGCTCTTAACTTGCACAAAAATTTAACTTATTCTTGAGAATACTCAAGAATATAATGTTCTTAGTAAATATTGAAGAACTGTAGTTATTTGTGAAAGTTATATGCTTATCTATTTATAGGCTGAGCATACTAGGAGAGATGGGAGAAAAGTCCATGTGGGACTATTAGGGTGGATGGCTAGGGTTAGGAAAACCCTTAGTCTCCACTCCTTATATAGCTACATGGCTTGGGTTGGATTATTAGACCAAGTCCAGGCGCCTATTATAGTTTGGTATGGGCTTGGGTTTTATCCCAAGTCCAATCTCATACATGCATATCATGCACTATTTATTTCTAGCCCATGTTTTAATAATTCAAAACAAACAGCCTAATAAATAAAAAAGCACAACCATGGTTAATTTACATTAGCTCGGTACGAGACCTAAGGGAAAAATAAAACTAGCTTCAAATAGGTTTGTGACACTTGTCATTACAAGTTACTATTTAATTACAATTAATTCCTATTGTTCACAATTACCTACCTAAATTAATAGACAAATAATTGGATGTTTTACCTGCAAGTGCACGAGGTCAATATAGTAGTATAGTGTGCAAGTACGGGGTCATTCCCACGAGGATTGCTGAATCTTATCTAAAATCAGTTCTCAAAGTAAAATAAAACAAGAGATTGGGTTTAAATTGATAATGATAAAAAGGTAGGGCTTTGATATCCACCGCTAATTATATTAAGCTAATATATCAATATGCCAATGTTTTGATCAAGTTATATCTACCTAACGTTTGTCAACCTAAGGGCATGGGTGTATACTCCTTAAGCAATAGATTTTCCTAAGCAACGAGTTAGGCATGGGTATATACTCAAACTCTTTTCTTCCCTAAAAGATTTAGCATAGTGTATACTAAGTTGTTCTCTAGGAAAACATATATTCTGTGGAAATCGACAAATACATGAGGCCTAGAGCAAGGGTGTATACTCCCGGTTCCCCATGTTGATTAACCCAAGAACCCGATGTGGATTACTTTTGTTACTTATGTTAAACCTAGGACTCGATTGTTGTGCAAATTTATTTAACTCGCAAGTGCACGAATCAATTGTAGTTTAATGGATTGCAAGTGCGAGGTCGAACCCACAGAGAATTATATTTTTGAAAGAGCAATTTAAATCTAAATTGATTAAATCCTAACCTAGTTCCAAAAGGGTTTCGAATTTTGGTTTTAAAAATTAAAAGATAAACATAACTAAATAAAACAAAAGATAAAGACTAAGGTTTGAGAATCCACACTCACCGAATCATAACATCATACTCCATATCCATCAATATTTATCTGAAGTTCTTACAATTTAAATCTTATATATGTTTTACCATGCTTCAAAGAATTAATCAAAACCATCCCATGTATCCATTCATTGCCCAAATCACAAAAGGAATCCAAATTCAATTGAAACACCAGATGTATCCGTAGAACAAATCACAAGGGATATCCAATTTTTATGAGTTAAAAACCAAGCAATCAATCATATGAAATTATCTTAAATCATCACATGTATCCTTGAATCACAAGAGATATCCAAGAATCACTCCACACAATTGATTAGAAGTAAAACAATTGAAATATAACACTCAATAAAATCGGGTAAATAAAGACTTACATAAAAGTGATGTCGTTCTTCATCAGTGAGGCTTTATCCCCAACCTTAGTTGGGAATTTAGCTCCACATAAAAATAAAATCTAAACCTAAACCTAAAGAAAAACTAAACAAAAGAATTTTGCTCTCTAGGATTGTGTCTCTTTTCTTGAATGCAAAGAAGTCTATTTATAGGCTTAGGGAAGTCTTAGAAGCCCAAGTAAACCTAGATAATTCGGAGGTCTGTCTCCCAGTCAAAATAGAAGTCTGAAATCGGAATAGGATTCGTCCAGATTTGTGTCGTTTAATTGCGGGGCGATTTTGGCATAGAAAACGTCCGAATTACGAAAATCCTATTTCATAACAAATTGTAGTATTTTGAGTTAGCTTTCCAATTCCATTTGAATCACTTCAATCCGATATTTGAACGGAGAGTTATGGTCAAAATACTAAGACATGTGCAGAATCTGAATTTGAATCCGATCCGAAATCTTATCCAATCTGAACTTTAATCTGATTTAACCTTTTCTTGGATTTGGTTAGACTTAACCACATCATCTAGGTCTTCTCAAAGTATTATTTCTTCCAAACTTTGCGTTTTTCCCTTTAAAGCTGTAGTTTTTCTTCAATGACTTACAAAATACTAAAAACACAAAACTAACACAAAATATTAAATAACGACACAGCTAAAGGATTAACTAATGTAAATAAATGGGTCCAAATATGCAATATCTGGCACTTATCAAATACCTCCAAACTTACATTTTGCTAGTCCCTTGGCAAAACAAAACGAAAAATAAAATGAAAGCAAGAAACATAAATCCTCTTTCGTGGGAGAGACGATTGCATTTAGCATATGCAGCAAGCCTTTTAAACCCCTAGGCGTCCCTAGTGGACGAGTGAAGTCTCGTGAGGGCTTAACAAGAATGATACCCACAAACATTGTGCACTATGTTGTTAACAAGAAAGAAGTTTCACATAAACAATGGTTCTTATTCATGAGTAAGTTTAAAAAGACAAACACCATCATAACAGTCAAAAATAAAATCCATAATCAAATCACTCATAAATGGACAATTGAGGAATCATATGTTCTGAAAAGTGTAAAGTGTAATTAGCATACAATCATGAAGCTTTCAGTTTAAACTCAAGATAAGTTCCATAAAATTTGAAAGAATCCCTAACAAATGAAACAACCAAGGCAAGATATGCATTTTTTTTCTTTTTTTCTTTATTGGCTTTGCAATGTCTAACTCTCTTAAGCTTTCTAATTGACTCATGTAACAAGTGTTAGGCCAATAACTCCCAAGCCAGGTAGCTTTAGGGCACTAGATGTAGAACATTCCTAAGGGCTTATTAACTTAAGTCAAAAAGGCTACGAAGCCAGACTAGCCATATCATAAATCAACACTGAACTTCACACCTTTTGACGCGAACACTCAATGCTTAATGAGGCAAGAGGTCCGGTTACTCAGTGAAAAACTCAACATGATCTTTCTTTTCTTTTTCCTTCTCTTTTTTATTTATTTTTTTCTCTTTTTTTTTTTTAATATCTTGCAAGCCAATGGTTATTCATCAATAGGTCATCCAACAAATCTCAAAGAGAACAAGCCTAAGCTCAAACATCATACCTCACAGAAAACATGCCAATGTGCTCATGAAAATTTATCTCAAAACAAGTGAAATCTCTTTTACCCAAAAATAAGTCAAGGGACTCAAGCTTCAAAATGACATAATGATGCGTTCAACTCTTTAAGTAAGCTAATGAAATGCAAATCACAGTTACAGTTTAACTCAAACTTGACAACAACATAGCACAATTTTTTTTTTCCAATTTTTTTTAACGCAAAAAGACAAATCAAATTAAACAAATAAGAACAAAAATAAATAGACAAAGTGTTTTTCCATACCCCCAAACTTGAATTACACATTGCCCTCAATGTGTAGTAAAGAAATACATTACCGGAAGTAAGGAAATCTGAGTGTGAACAAGGCTAGGGCGTCCCCCAAACTTAAACACCAAAACACCTGTCAACAAAAACTAACAGCAATATTTTTTTTTTCACAGAAACAGAACATCAAAAGATTAATTTCTGTTAGAAACAAAAACAAATAAAAAGAAATGCAATATAATGAAAAAGGAAAGAAAGAATTTGTGGAGTGAAATGCAGAAAATAAACTGGAGGAGAAAACTTTACAGTGCTTTCCCCGATCATGCGGATGTCCAACCAATTCCTTCCACCCCTTCTTCTTCAAAACTTCATACCCCTTTGGAAGGAGATTTCGCCATCTTTTGTAGAATCTCTTACTTCGAAGGATCTTTTTAAGAAAGTGGTTCCTAGATTTGTGTACTTGAGTGCACAAGTCTTTGGGCTCTTGATATGTCGCAGGAGCTTCAGTACTCACTTCCATATCACTGGGTAGATTAGGATCCATTGGGGGCTCACTATTTTCATGGTGCTCAACTTGCTCAGGGTGCTCAACTTGCTCATCTTTCTCTTCCTCCTCTTTGTTATCCACAATTTCCTCACTCTCAAGTATGATGGTGACTTGGGCATGCTCATGATAAGAATTTTCGGAATCATCCTCATCAATCATGTAGTGCCTTTCAACCATCAGCTGACTTTGGAGCTCTTCTTCCTCTATTCTGTTGAAGTCAGCAACTAGGTGACCGATCTGTCCTTCTGTCTTGGTCATGGCCTACTTAAGTTCTTGTATGTCTTTGCCATTAGCCATGTTGGAATTCCTCAGCTCTTGTACAGCTTGATTGGTAAAACCTTTTAGCTCTTGTATAGCTTGGGAGTTGGAATTCTTGAGCTCTTGTATAGCTTGGGAGTTGGATTGGTCAACTTTTTCTATTAATGTTTTCATCATGTATTCCAGTGATGATTGTGGTGCAGGCTGTGGCACTTGAGTGGTAGACTGATAAACAGGAGGTTGAGCATGATGATCGAATTGCGGATATTCTGACTGGTGCAATTCATCAAATTGGTGAGCATAATTTCCGGTAGCCTGAGCTGATCTTGAGAAATCATATTGGTTGCTCCAGTCCGAGTTATAACAATTGAAATTTGAATCAAACCTCGGGCTGGAGAAACTGGTGTTCATTTGTTCATATGAAAAGTTAGATCTAGTTGCTCTGATTTGGTATAATTTGTCCCATAAGTCATCGAGCTCAGCTCCCAGATCTGGACAATTGTTTTCCTCATGATAAAGATTGAAACAATATGAACATGGTTTATGTGGGTAAAAATTTTGAGGGTAGTTAGGTTGGTGTCCTATGACTAGGCGAGGCATTAAAATCATTAAAATGAAAATTCATGCTTCCCCCTCACTTTTTAGCATGCAAATATCCCACATAAAACATTAACCAATTTTATTTTTTATTTTTAAATATATAAAAAAAAACGACTAACTAACTAAAACTAAAATAAAACTAAAATTTAAAAACTCACAAAAAGGACCAAAAATAAATTTTTTGCAAAGATCTACGGAACTGCTGCAGTTGTTGTGACTGCGATCGATCGCGCTAATGTGCGGAAGGTGCTGCGGCAGAACTATAAAACAAGCCAAACAAAACAAAAAACAACAAGAAAAATCTTTTTTTTTTTTTTTTTAAATTTTTTTATTAGTAACACGAATAAAACAAAAAAAATTGCAGAAAAATAAAATCCTAATTATAAGTAGTAGAAGAATAAAACTAATTTAGAAATAAATTGGTTTAAAACATTGAACAATTCCCCGGCAACGGCGCCAAAAACTTGTTGTGCAAATTTGTTTAACTCGCAAGTGCACGAATCAATTGTAGTTTAATGAATTGCAACTGCGATGTCGAACCCATAGAGAATTATATTTTTGAAAGAGCAATTTAAATCTAAACTGATTAAATCCTAACCTAGTTCCAAAAGGGTTTTGAATTTTGGTTTTAAAAATTAAAAGATAAACATAAACTAAATAAAACAAAAGATAAAGACTAAGGTTTGGGAATCCACACTCACCGAATCATAACATCATACTCCATATCCATCAATATTTATCCGAAGTTCTCACAATTTAAATCTTATATATGTTTTACCATGCTTCAAAGAATTAATCAAAACCATCCCACGTATCCATTCATTGCCCAAATCACAAAAGGAATCCAAATTCAATTGAAACACCAGATGTATCCGTAGAACAAATCACAAGGGATATCCAATTTTTATGAGTTAAAAACCAAGCAATCAATCATATGAAATTATCTTAAATCATCACAAGTATCCTTGAATCACAAGAGATATTCAAGAATCACTCCACACATTGATTAGAAGTAAAACAATTGAAATATAACACTCAATAAAATCGGATAAATAAAGACTTACATAAAAGTGATGTCGTTCTTCATCAGTGAGGCTTCATCCCCAACCTCAGTTGGGAATTTAGCTCCACATAAAAATAAAATCTAAACCTAAACCTAAACCTAAAGAAAAACTAAACAAAAGAATTTTGCTCTCTAGGATTGTGTCTCTTTTCTTGAATGCAAAGAAGTCTATTTATAGGCTTAGGGAAGTCCTAGAAGCCCAAGTAAACCTAGATAATTCGGAGGTCTGTCTCCCAGTCAAAATAGAAGTCTGAAATCGGAATAGGATTCGTCCAGATTTGTGTCCTTTAATTGCGGGGTGATTTTGGCATAGAAACCGTCCGAATTACGAAAATCATATTTCACAACAAATTTTAGTATTTTTAGTTAGCTTTCCAATGCCGTTTGAATCACTTCAATCCGATATTTGAACGGATAATTATGGTCAAAATACTAATACATGTGCAGAATCTGAATTTGAATCCGATCCAAAATCTTATCCAATCTGAACTTTAACCTGATTTAACCTTTTCTTGGATTTGGTTAGACTTAACCACATCATCTAGGTCTTTTCAAAGTATTATTTCTTCCAAACTTTGTATTTTTCCCTTTAAAGCTGTAGTTTTTCTTCAATGACCTACAAAATACTAAAAACACAAAACTAACACAAAATATTAAATTACGACACAGCTAAAGGATTAACTAATATAAATAAAGGAGTCCAAATATGCAATATTTGGCACTTATCCTCGATCATCCAAATTGATTTAACTAACTAGTCCATACCACATTCACATGTTGATCAGGCACACACATATGAGGAATTCATGAAACTAGGTATTAATCAAGTTAGATATCATAACAAGATCATCACAAAGGCACTAATATTGAATATTAACAAAACATAACTAGGGCTTCAATCTAGCCCTACTAATTAAATTAGTTACACATAAAGTTGATGTTAAACATCTTCATAAAATAAAAGAAAAAAAAGGAAAAGAATAAACCCGAAACTTGAACTTGAAGAGCTCCAATTCTTCTCCTTATAAAGCATACCTATTCTAGAGGTTTAAAGAACTATTTATAGGTTTTAGAAGTCCTTGGCAAACTAGTAAACCTAGGAATTTCGTAGGATTTCAAAACCTATTACAATTGGGAGTTGGAAAACCCTAATATGGAAATACTAGCATTCTGGCCGCAGCTTTGGTGTGTCTCTTGCGAACGGGTGCGATCAATCACAACCCGTGTGCGCTCAATCATAGGTTTGCGATCGAGCCGCTTTTGTTGTGTGCTCAAGCGCTCGTGGCCTGCTTAATGCTTTGTCTTTTCTGGTACGGCGCTCAATCATAGGGAACCTGTGAGCGATCGCAGTGTCAGGGGCTCCCATTTTTTCCATCTTCTCTCTTTGAGCCCAAATCTTCCAGATTTACTTTATTTTCTTCCTAAAGCCTGCAAAAATATGGAAAACACAAAAATGAATTAAAATGCCCTAATTAACTAAAACCAAAGGATTAAAACATGTAAGTTAAGGGCTGAAAATATGAATATTTTAGCACTTAACACACCCCCAAACTTACATATTGCTAGTCCCTTAGCAATACAAAACTAACAACAAAAGTGAAAAACAGAGAACAAAAAGATAAATCCATCTTTCGTGGGATATACAATTGCATTTAGCATATGCAACAAGCCTTTTAAACCTCTAGGAATTCGCTAGAGGACAAGTGAAGTCTCGTGAGGATTTTTCCAGAAATGTTACCCACAAACATCATGCACAGTTCATATTATCCCAGAAATTAAAGTATCACTTCAAGATTATAATTTTCATTCATAAGCAAGCTTAAAAAGATGAACTCCATCTTCACAATGAATTGGAACCTCAATGTGTAATTACTCACAAAGGACATACTAAATCATCACAAGTTTGAAATTTGTGTATAGTGAATTAGCACAAAATTATGAGACTTCCAAATATTTTCAACATGTAATGTCTCCATCTCTCAAAATTAATTGAAATCCCTATTAGAATGAACAACCATGGCATATTTCTTTTTCTCTCTCTCTTTTTTTTTTTTTTTTAGTCAGGTTGTGTAATGCTTGGTTCGTTTAAGCTTTCTAATTGACCCTTGTAGCGAGTGTTAAGTCAATGACTCCCAAATCAGATGGTTTTAGGGAATTAGGTGTAGAGACACCCCTAAGGACCTACTAACTCGAGTCAAAAAGGCTACAAAATCAAACTAACCATGACATTGATCAAATCAACATTTTTCATCTTTTGACGTGAACACTCAATGCTTTAAGGCAAGAGGTCCAGCTACTTAGTGAAAAGCTTCTCAGTGATCATTTACTTTATATTTTGTTTTTTTTTGTTTTTCACAATATATATGCCACAGTGTCATCTAATAAGTCATCCAATTTCATCCAAGATGCAGAAACACACATATGAGACCTCATGTCATAGCTCACAAATTATGTGCTAATGTGCTTGTGTGATCAGATCAAACATGTGATTTTTCAACTGACCTAAACAAGTAATCAAATTAATAGATTCACTCATCAGATCATGTGAGTTCAAAATTTTAAGTTCACTGATGAATTCAAGCCACCATTCTTTTAGATCAACTTAGAATTTTAGGACAAACATGAACATGCATATATATATTTTTTTTTGAATATGAAAAAGCAAATACACAAACAAATAACTTGAAATTGGGACAAAGTGTGAACAATCATGTGTGCCCATATCCCCAAACTTAAATGACACATTGTCCTCAATGTGTCTATAAAGGAAAGAGTGTACCTAGGAGATGGTCGACATGATCTTGGAAAGCATGGCTCATAGGATACCCCAAACTTGAATTGAAGCACACTTGTCCCTGCAAAATAAAAAACACAAAAACAAGTAAAAAGGAACAAAACAAAAGATAAATAAAAAGATTAACTGAAACACACTTAAACAAAACAAAATAGAAGGATAATTATGGGGTGCCTCCCATGAGCACTAAGTTTTACGTCTTCAGTCAGACGGTGGTCCCTGCTCAGTGTTGTCCAGAAGTAGATGCTCCAGATGGTGGTGGCAAACGGCTAAGTATGGACCGCATCAATTCTTCCAAGGTAGCTAATCGTTGATCCAGTAGTGCTTTATCTTCCGGAGCTTCCCTTTTTTGATCAGCCAATTCTCTTCAAAGGCCCGCCATCTCTTCACTAAGGGAGCGGTACTGTGCTACTCAAAAAATGATCGGGGGCTCCTCTTCGTCTGCTGTTGCCAGTTCATCTTCGGCCATTGGCTCAGCCTCACTCTCTTCTTCATCAGCTATTGGTGCTGGGAGTACCCGGGGCATATGGGAGCAGCTCTTGTTCCATTGGCGAATACCAAATATTAGAGTAGTAGTGGCTGGCTCATTAGCTGCGATGCCCTTGATGCCCTTTTTTTGAAGAATGTAGGTGATTAAGTAGGGGAAGGGCAACCCCCATGAGTGTGTGGACTCTGCTCCTCCAATGTGTACTCTATTCCAAAATTTATGAATTTGGTTCCAAATGATGTCGGGAATGGAGTACCAGACATCGTTGTGGAAGGCGTAGAGGGTTTGGAGAAAGTGATCACGCCTCTGAGTTTTGTGTCTTAAGGGGAAGGCATTACGGTGCAATATGGAGTCTACAAACCAAAGCAGTTGGGGTAGCTTGGATCGGCTACTGGCATTATGATGGGCATCGGCATATTGCCATTGGCAATTGTCCTCAATGATTTTCGCCACATAGTATCGGGGCGGTTGCTCGGCAAGATGTGCGGTTTCTAGAGGATGCTCATCATTGCATTGAAGAGCAACGGCAATGTCGGCCCGTGTCACATCAACAACTTGGCCTTGCACCTTGGAAGAAAGGGCAGCTGGCCTGTTGCAATCATGGGATAGGCGGGCATAGAACTCGATCACCAGCTTCCGGTAGGCAGTGGAGGTGACCAGTTTGAATAGCTTCTTGAGCCCCCGACGCTTGAACTCGGCGACCACCCATTGAGTCGCCTCATGGTTTTGAAAGTCTTCGCGAATGGCGAAGGTGGTCTCAAACAGCAGCTCCCGCTCTTTAAAAGTGGGCGGGGGAGAAATAGCTTGGGCCTCGGATGTAACATCCCCAGCCCGTTAAGGCTGAGTTTGCCACTTTTCTTCTTTTACAACAAAAGTTTTTGCAAAGATCTATAAGGTCTATCAGAGTACTTGATTTTAAAGGATACGATAAATGTATAAAACATTCTTCAAGTGATTTTATTACAAGCGAAATTAGAAAACATTAAACTTTAGTTGCGGAGTATCATATTATTACAATAACTGGTATGAAAAAACTTTGAAAATTAATAATTATTCCCGCCCCAATTCCGGCCTCCTATTCCAGTGTCATTTCTACCTGAAAACAAGAAATAAAACTGAATGAGCCCAAAAGGGGCCCAGCAAGTAAAGTCCACAATCATAAATAGTTTTACTCCTTGTCCTAAGTTTTGAAAATCATTTTCACAAATAAATATATATCCAGCCATAATAATACATGTATGTACGGTTGCATCTCCCGCAGCATATACATACTATTACATCTTGTAATAAATCATCGTCATAAATCATCTTTATAAATCATTATTATAATGCATCATTATAAATCATCATTGTAAATCATCATAGTATATCATCATTGAAATTATATTATCATTTTCTCATATTAGGGCAAATGTACACTGTTACCCATGTGTACGAGGGTTGCGGGTCCTTGTGACCATGGCACTGAACTGTGTCCTCAGCCATGCTTGACCGTCAATTAACTCTTTCTTGGTGCACTCAGCGGTCATGTTGATGGAATATCACCTTCTTGCATAGCCTCCTTCAGTGGTTTCGCCTTGATCCGAGTATCGGTACCGAACTCCTCTCATCCTTACTTATCTTGGGGCCAAAAATACTCTCCTCCATACATGTGTCCTCATTTCATAAACATTTAACTCATTTCATGTACTTTTCTCTGTACATTTTTTTTTTCGGATGCATCTTAGGGCAACATGTAAGAGGGTTTTTCATCATTCTTCTTTCTTATAATCATCATCATTTCTCAACTTTATTTTCTCAAAATGGAAACTTTTCCAAATATAAACTTGTTGTACTTAGAAAGCGTTTAAAGAAATAGAAACTTTCTAAATAATTCTTTTAGAAATCCTTCATGCCCGCAACATATCTCCATAACATGTAAATAAAATAATCATTTACAGTTTGATACAAGAATGAATAAATAGCATGACATGAAGTAATTTTAGAAAGGGTAGTGAATTTACTTACTTCTAGACTGAAGCTAAAAGTGGCCTGAAGGAATCTAGTTGCTCCAATCCGACTAACACCATTAGTATATCTTTTGAAACTAATTTCTCAAGTCCGCTATCTCTCGTGTTCTTCTTTCTTGCAGCGCTTTATCTCGCCCTTTCTCTCTCTACTCTGAGTAAACACTCAGAAAGAAGAAAGACCGAGTAGAAAGCGGAAGAATGATGAATATGTGTAAGAGAAGGGTGATGACTTGTGAAATTTGTGAAGGGGAAGAGCTCTATTTATAGGAAAAAAAATGAAATACTATTCTACCTTCAATTTACAATTCTACCTCATTTTACTATTCCACCTACCCACTTAGTATACCTACCGTTGACTATTCTACATTCTTATTTACAATTCTACCCTCCTTATACCAATACTATTACACCTACCATTGACTATTTTACCTTTCATTTACAATTTTACCCTTCTTATACCTATACTATAAGACCTACCATTGACTATTCTACCTTCCCTTACTATTCTACCTACCAATACAATTCTTCTTACCATTCACTATCCTATTATTTCACCAATTACCATTCTCTAATTATCACTCTCTGTAGCACCATAAATTTTCCCAAAAATCATTGGCTAAAATTGATATTAAAATAACATCATCATCAAAATAATCTATTTAAATATCTTTGAAAATTCTAGGGTGCTACATCGGATCTCTGGGAGGATGAAGTACGGGTTCTTGGCATTTTGTGCTTGATTAGGGACTTTTGTCAAACACCTTGTGTGTGCTGGAGATAGTCATCTTTGCAATACAAGGCAACACCGCTCAAAACCCCCTGCAAAATAAGAAATCCCGACCACAGAAGGCAATGTGGGTGGATAAACTCCAATAATTGCAGAAAAAATAGGAAAAACATTCAGATTGGGGTTTAATCGGAGTTGGGTTGTTGATGGTAAGGTGTGCGTGAGATGTGATGAGGGTGGTGGCCGTGGGGCATAATGGAGTCGTGCAAGTGCTGGTGTGGTGCGGTGGTGGTGGTTGAAATGGTATAAAATGGTGGAGGTGTGGTAGTAGTGGAGGTGGCTGGAGTTGGGTGATTGGAGAACTTGTACGGCGCCGTGAGTGTGTGTGGGAGAGTAGGGGGGAAAGTGACCTAAAATAGGTCACGTGCTCTGCCGTCCGAGTGCGCTTGATCGCACACATGGTGCACTCGATCACATTCGGCCAGGGGTGCGAGTGTGTGCCTGAGGTGCGCTCGAGCGCACCCAAGGTGCATTCGATCGCACTAACAGAATGTGCAAAGCCAACATTCGGTTATTGCGCTCGATCGCATGCTGGCTGCGATCGATCATAGTAACAGAAAGTAATTTTTTTTTTTTTAATACATAATGTACAACGATGAAAAAGAAACACAAAGGATAAGTGAGATACATGTAAAGTAAAGAAATTGATATGATGAAAAACAAGATGAAAAAAATGTACCGCCTTCAGTGGCCTCGATACCATTGTTTTGAGTAGATGCACTTGAGCTCCTGGATTGCTCAAACGCTTCTACTTGTGACTGTAATGTCCCTAGTGTAGAGAGCTACACTTGAGCTATACAGAATGTGGCTCAAGTGCCCTTGGTGGTGCAGGAACAAGACCTTCTTGATAGGTTGACAATTTCAATTCCACATGGGACGCCTTCTTGATATGCTTTTTGTGGTAGTGGTCCTTGGGTCTTTTCTTGTGGAGCTTATTGTTGTCCAATTCATCCAGCTGCGGCTTTCTTTTGGTACTTGGGTATGGTGGACTAGCTTGAAGAGGTTGTTCTGCTCCACTAATATCCTCAGCAACATATGCATAGGCTGGCCCAATGTCTTGACTTGTAAGACTATGGGTGAGGGTGGCCTCCAATGGATCTTTCTGTGGTTCCTGCAAAACTGGCTCACTAACACTTTGGATCATACAAGCATCAAAACATTCTAAATCATCATGAGGTAATTTCATTGCATTAAATATTTTAAATTCTATTGTCTCACCATCCACCTTCATACTTACTGTACCCTTTTGTACACCTATTGTAGTATCATCAGTTCTCATAAAGGGTCTTCCTAAGATGATAGGTAAGGGTGATGGCATAGAGGATTCTTCCACATCTAACACAATGAAGTCAGCAGATAAAATAAATGTACCTACCTTTACCAACTCATCCTCAAGTATACCTCTTGGACTTTTGATGCTTTTGTCTGCCAATTGCAAGGTAACAGAGGTTGGTTGAAGCTCCCCCAAACCCAGCTTTTCATATACCATGTAAGGCAGCAAATTGACCCCTGCCCCCAGATCCAGTAATGCATGCTCAAAAAGATGGTCCCCTATCCTGCAAGGAATGGTAAAACTCCCCGGATCTGTTAGCTTAGGTGGTAATTTTCTCATTAAAACTGCACTTACCTCTTCTGTTAGGGCCACAGTCTCATGCTCCTGAAATCTTCTTTTGTTGGTGCAATAATCCTTTAAAAATTTGGCATAAGAATGAATCTGTTTAATTGCATCTAACAAGGGAATATTGATTTATACTTTCCTCAGAGTCTCAAAGATATCCATGAGTTGTTTTTCTTTCTTTGGTTTCACTAACCTTTGAGGAAAGGGAGGTGCATTTACCTTCTCCATTTTGTTTACCTTAGAAATTGATGGTTCATCTGGAGTTGCTTGCGGTGGCTCTTCGGTTCCAATGACTTTGCCATTTTTGAGCACTGTGACTGCTTTCAGCGGCTGGTGACTCTTTGGGTTAGGTATTGTTTGAGCTGGAAATTCTCACTGCTTCCTCTCACTCAGCTCCTTTGCCATCTGCCCCAATTGCAATTCCAGTTTTTAAATGGCTTGATCAGTCTTTGTATTGAATTGTTTCTGATCAACTGAGAATTGCTATTGTGAGGTCACCAGGTTGTGTATCATATTCTCCAGTTGGTTCAATTTTGACTCTTGAGTTGGTTGGCTTGCTTGTTGGGGCCCCTTCTGCTGTCCTTGATTGTTACTCCAAGAAAAAATGGGATGATTGTGCCATCCTGGATTGTAAGTGTTGGAGTACGGATTGTTCTTGTGGGGGTAATTGTTTTGTCCCACATAATTCACCCCTTCTTGCTCTGCAAATGGAGATAAAGGACACGTCTCAGTAGTGTGATCTAGATGGGAACAAATAGCACATACCTGGATTGGTGTGTCTTGTTGCAGAGGTGAAATTTTCTGAGCAGTCATGGCCTTGACAATCAAGTCTAACTTCTTTTCCACAGCGGCCATCTGATTGGGCGATCCCCCATTGAAGTTTAATTCATACATGCCCATGCTCTTGGCTCCTCTCCTTCCTCTAGAGCAAAATTGCTGGGAATGCTCACTTAATGTTTGAAATAGCTCCATTGCTTCCTCACTACTCTTCTCCATAAGTGCTCCTCCACAAGCTGAATCAACCATCCCTTTGTAAGTATCATCTAAACCTTCATAGAAAATTTGTACCTGATCATTTTGAGGGATGTTGTGATGTGGGCACTTTAGAAGCAATGAATTGAAGTGATCCCATGCCTCGAAGAACAGATCTCCATCTCGTTATTGGAACATTTGAAGTTCCCTTTTACATTGTCTTGTCTTTTGAGCTGGGAAAAACTTCTTCAGAAACTTGGTGGCTAATTCTTCCCAAGTATGGATAGAATCTGCAGGCAAAAAATTATACCACAGTTTAGTATTATCTTTCAAAGAGAAAGGAAAGAGGATTAACCTGATTCTCTCTGGAGTTAGGCCTTGGACATGCTGCAACTTGCATAAATCAAAGAATTCTTTAAGATGCAAGTTGGGATCCTCAGTAGCCGTGCCTTTGAAGTGAGTCAATGCATTAAGGATTTAAGGAGAAATATTATAGTTGCCTTCCACCTCCGGTTGATATGCTATGCACGAAGGTTGATGGAGGTTTGCTGAAACGAATGTCTGCTTCATCGGTCTCCGCACCGGTGGTGGATTTGCCTCTAATGGTCTTGGCCCAATTGGATTCTCTTGCAAATCTTCCATCTTAATTTCTTCCTCTTCTTCTTTGTCTCTAGGTCGTTGTCGAATTGTCCGCTCAATTTCAGGATCAAATGGAATGACGGTTGAGTCTTGAGATCGACGACCTTGCATCAATTGAATTGCTTCTTCAGTCAGGCAGCTTCAGTGCTACTGGTTCGGATGCTCCCTGGAACTGCGCTCGATCGGAATCACAGAATGCTAGTCCGCAACCTGAAACAGAAAATAGAAAAAATTAAGAATCAACAGAAAATATTTTTGAGAAAAACAAAACTGAAAATTAAAAATTAAAATAATACAACTAAAGGAAAATAATTTTAAACAAAATTCACTGCAATCCTCGGCAACGGCGCCAAAAACTTGTTGTTCACAATTACCTACCTAAATTAATAGGCAAATAACTGGATGTTTTACCCGCAAGTGCATGAGGTCAACATTGTAGTATAATGTGTAAATACAGGGTCATTCCCACGAGGATTGCTGAATCTTGCCTAAAATCAATTCCCAAAGTAAAATAAAACAAGAGATTGGATTTAAATTAATAATGATAAAAATGTAGGGCTTTGATATTCACCGCTAATTATATTAAGCTAATATATCAATATGCCAATGTTTTGATCAAGTTATATCTATCTAATGATTGTCAACCTAAGGGCATGTGTATATACTCCTTAAGTTATAGATTTCCCTAGGCAACGAGTTAGGCATGGGTGTATACTCTTAACTCTTTTCTTCCCTAAAGGATTTAGCATGGTGTATACCAAGTTGTTCTCTAGGAAAGCATATATTCTGTGGAAATCGACAAACACATGAGGCCTAGGGCATGAGTGTATACTCTCGGTTCCCCATGTTAATTAACCCAAGAACCCGGTGTGGATTACTTTTGTTACTTATGTTAAACCTAGGACTCGGTCATCCAAATTGATTTAACTAACCAGTCCATACCATATGCACATGTTGATTAGGCACACACATATGAGGAATTCATGAAAGTAGGTATTAATCAAGTTAGATGTCATAACAAGATCATCACAAGGGCGCCAATATTGAATATTAACAAAACATAACTAGGGCTTCAATCTAGCCCTACTAATTAAATTAGTTACACATAAAGTTGATGTTAAACATCTTCATAAAATAAAACAAAATAAAGTAAAAGAATAAACCCGAAACTTGAACTCGAAGAGCTTCAATTCTTTTCCTTACAAAAGCATACCTATTCTAGAGGCTTAAGGGTCTATTTATAGGCTTTAGAAGTCCTTGACAAACTAGTAAACCTAGGAATTTCGTAGGGTTTCAAAACCTATTACAATTGGAAGTTGGAAAACCCTAATATGGAAATACTAGCATTTTGTCCGCAACTTTGGTGTGTCTCTTGCGCACGGGTGCAATCGATCGCAACTTATGTGCACTCGATCGCAGGTCTGCGATCGAGCCTCTTCTGTTGTGCACTCGTGGCCTGCTTCATGCTTTGTCTTCTTTGGTACAGCGCTCGATCGCAGGGAACCTGTGAGCGATCGCAGTGTCAGGGGCTCGCATTTTTCCCATCTTCTCTCTTTGAGCCCAAATCTTTCAGATTTACTTTATTTTCTTCCGAAAGCCTGCAAAAATATGAAAAACACAAAAAGGAATTAAAATGACCCAATTAACTAAAACCAAAGGATTAAAACATGTAAGTTAAGGGCTAAAAATATAAATATTTTAGCACTTAACAATTCCACTGAACAATTTTAATTACACTATAGTTTATATTTTCGATTAATTCAATTAATCCTTTAGACAATTCTTAATATTGACTTTTGATTCATGTAAGAGACTTTTCGTAGTAGTTTATATTTTTGTATTGATAATAATTGCTATATTTTACTTACGGCTTCCCATTACATTCTAATGGAGATCCTAACGGGAGCAACACTGCTGGAAGGGTTGAGTGAAGCTGAGTTATATCCTATCTATGCGAGGAAAAGTTCATTAAATAAATGTCATGGTTTCACAACGTTTCTAGGAATAAAAGCCACTTTTTATGTATGGCACTCAAAGCTAGGACACTTTGTTGATTCTATTGTTCACTACTAAGTGTCTACCATTTGTTGGTGGTTTAGTGCAATCGCATGTTTGTCCTTCTTGCCAATTAGGAAAAGGCAAGAAATTGCCCTTTAGTGAGTCTTGTTAAGTGCCAAAATATTCATATTTTAGCACTTAACTTATATTTGTTAATTCCTTAGTTTTGTTAGTTTATGCTATTTTATTTTCTTTTTGTATTTTCTTTGTTTTATAGCTTTTGGAAGGAAGAAAGCATTTCTGGAAGTATCGGGCTTAAAGGAGAAAATTGGGAAAAAGCTAGAAGATTTGAGTCAAGCAAAAGCATTCTGGTAGTGCCATCAATCGCAGGGGACCTGCGATCGAGCACACTTCTAGAGAGGTCCAGATGAGCGAGCAAGGTGTGCGCTCATGTGCACAAGAGGAGACTCGATCGCAGACTTGCGATTGAGCGCACACGGGCTGCGATCGATCACACTCGTGCGCTAGAGAGAAGACAGTTGCGGCCAGACTTCTTTTGCTTTCCATATTAGGGATTTTCTAGTCCTAGTTGAACTAGGACTAAACCCTACGAGTTTACTAGGGTTTCTAGGATTTCTAGAGTATTCCTAAGCTTATAAAATAAACCTCTAAGCCTCATAATTCAATCGACTATCTTTAGACGCAACTTTGGGGAGAGGAATTGGAGGCTACTTCAAGGAGTTGTTTTTGCTTCTTTCTTTCCCTTTTCTTTTTAGTTTTATTTTAATTATGTGTAACTAATACTTTAGAAGGGTTAGATTGAAGCCCTAATTATGTTTATTTAATATTTCAATGTTGGCGCCTTTCTGATAATCATATTGTGATGCTTAACTTGATTAATTCCTGCTTTACTGAATTCCTTATATGTGTGTGATTGGCTGTTATATCCATGTGGTATGGATTAGTTATTTAAGTCAATTTAGATTATCGAGTCTTAGGCTCAATAAAGTAACAAAAGAACCTCACCACGGGTTCTAGGGTTAATCAACATGGGGAACCGGGAGTAGACACCCATGCCCTAGGCTTCATGTATTTGTCGATTTCCACAGATTTATGCTTTCTTAAAGAACAACTTAGTAGACACCCATGCTGAATCCTTTAAGAAAGAAAAGAATTAAAGTAGACACCCATGCGAGCCATGCCAAATTCGTTGCTTAGGGAGATCATTAGCTTAATGAGTAGACACTCATACCCTTAGGTTGGCAAACATTAGGTATTCATAATATGATTAAAGCATTGACATATTGTTATATTATTTGAGCATGATTAGTGGTGGATATCAAAGACCTACCGGTTATTTATCTTTATTTCCTTTCAATATATCAATATCAATTTCGTGACAAAGTTGATATTTTAATCAATTCTAAACGAAATCAACAATCTCCGTGTAAATGATCTCGTACTTGCTGCACTATACTACTGTTTTGATCTTGTGCATTTGCGAGTTAAAACATACCAATGATTATCTATTAATTTAGGAAGTATTTGGCACAACAAGTCTACTCGTGAGTATGTTTCTCCATTAAACCTTATCAATTATGATGTTTGGTCTTCACTTATTTTGTCCAATGGTTGTCGATATTATCTTCTTTTTATCGATGAATTTTCTAGGTTTACTTGTATGCATCCCATTACTTTGTTCAATTTGTTCAATTTAAGAGTCTTGTTGAAAATTTATGTTTTTGCAACATTAAGAAATTTCAAAGTGATGGTGGGGGTGAAAATCTTTCATGACAATTCACCTCATTTCTAACAAATAATGAGATTTATCACCAAGTAACTTGAACTTATACCCCTGAGCAATTGGAATTTGGGACAGAAAACGTAGACATATTATGGAAGTTAGTTTGTCTCTTTTGGCTTAATCTTACTTAAGCTCACAATCTTGGGTAGATGCCTTCAAAACAAAAATCTACTTAATCAATCGGTTACCTTCACCAACTCTAGAAAATGTCTCAATATTCCAAATTGTTTAAAATGAACCGAATTATTCCAACTTGTAAGTCTTTGGGTGTGCTTGTTACCCTCTTTTAAGACCATATGCACCATACAAACTTAATTTTCGGAGTAAAAAATGTATATTTATGATTTATAGCTCCAATAAACGTAGCTATAGGTGCTTAGATCTTATCTATAAAAGAATTTATGTTTCGTGACATGTGATATTTGATGAAGGATTTTTTCCCACAAAGGATACACATATAGCGTCTTAACAGCCTTCCCTGGTTCCTCCAGTTTTTGTATACTATCCTATTCTCCATTCTCATCCTGAGTCTCATTTAAATTCTATACCCACTGATCCACCTATCATAGCGTCAGGTCAAGTATCCTACTTTATTCTCTGGTTTGATTCTCCTTCCAATTCCATGCCAAAGGGTCCATATATCTTGGCTCCCCATACCATGGCTTCCTATAATTCCCATTCCACGCCACATTCACATTTGACCTCACATTTGCATGAGAATCCTACTTCCAACTCATCTATCCCGCCCTCCTAACTTGATGCAGATGTCGAGTTGGCCTCCACTTTTACCCCTATTGCTAATGTGTTGCCCAATGACTCTCACGACACTCTTTCCTCTTTTGGACCTTCCCCTATCCATGCTCTACTCCTCATCCACAACTAATGCACTCAATGGTCATCAGGTCTCAGATTGATCCCTTAGGAATAGACAATTTTCACTCCTTATTCTACTGCTCTAAACACCCATATCATGCCTTGAGTTCTCTCCTTATCGACATTGAACCGTCTAGTTTTAAACATGCTTAATCATCACTTGAGTGGCGTTTAGCTATGTAGCAGGAATATGATACACTTACAAAAAACATGTAGAAACTCTGTCCTAGACCATCGAATCAGAATCTGATTCTCAACAATTGGGTCTATAAAATCAAAAGAAAACCCAATGGTTTAATCGACAGATGTAAGGCCAGACTTGTGGCCAAGAGGTTTGATCAAAGGAGTGGCATTGATTATATGGAGACATTCAATCCAATAATCAAACAAGCCACTATTCGGTCGGTCATAGCCCTTGCTATGCAATTTGACTAGAAAAGTGAAGCAACTGGATGTGTCCAATGCCTTTTTGCATGGGACACTTGAGGAGGATATTTTCATGGAGTAACCATGTTGTGCAAATTTATTTAACTCGCAAGTGCACGAATCAATTGTAGTTAATGGATTGCAAGTGCGAGGTCGATCCTACAGAGAATTGTATTTTTGAAAGAGCAATTTATATATAAACTAATTAAATTCTAATCTAGTTCCAAAAGGGTTTTGATTTTTGAGTTTTGAAAATTAAAGGATAAACATAAACTAAATAAAATAAGTAAATCTAAGGATAAAGGTACTAAGGTTTGGAAATTCACACTCACCAAATCATAACAACATACTTTATGTTCATCAATATTAATCCGAAGTTCTCACAAATTAAATCATAGATATGTTTTACTATGCTTCAAAGAATTAATCAAAAACCATCTCATGTATCCATTCATTAACCAAATCACAAAAGGAATCCAAATTCAATTGAAACACCAGATGTATCCGTAGAACAAATCACAAGGGATATCCAATTTTTATGAGTTAAAAGCCAAGCAATCAATCATATGAAATTATCTCAAATCATCACATGTATCCTTGAATCACAAGAGATATCCAAGAATCACTCCATACAATTGATTAGAAGTAAAACAATTGAAATATAAAACCCAATAAAATCAGAATAATAAAAACTTACATAAAAGTATTGATGTTCTTCATCAGTGAGGCTTCATCCCCAACCTTAGTTGGGAATTTAGCTCCACATAAAAATAAAATCTAAATCTAAACCTAACCCTAAAGAAAAACTAAACAAAAGAATTTTGCTCTCTAGGATTGTGTCCGTTTTCTTTAATGCAAAGAAGTCTATTTATAGGCTTAGAAAAGTCCTAGAAGCCCGAGTAAACCTAGATAATTCGGAGGTCTGTCTTCCAGTTAAAATAGAAGTCTGAAATCGGAATAGGATTTTTCCAGATTTGTGTCCTTTAATTGCGGGGCGATTTTGGCATAGAAACTGTCAGAATTACGAAAATCCTATTTCACAATAAATTGTAGTATTTTGAGCTAGCTTTCCAATACCGTTTGAATCACTTCAATACGATATTTGAACAGAGAGTTATGGTCAAAATACTAAGACATGTGCAGAATCTGAATTTGAATCCGATCCGAAATCTTATCCAATCTGAACTTTAATCTGATTTAACCTTTTCTTGGATTTGGTTAGACTTAACCACACAATCTAGGTCTTCTCAAAGTATTCTTTCTTCCAAAATTTGCATTTTTTCCTTTAAAGCTGCAGTTTTTCTTCAATGACCTATAAAATACTAAAAACACAAAACTAACACAAAATATTAAATAACAACATAGCTAAAGGATTAACTAATGTAAATAAAGGGGTCCAAATATGCAATATTTGGCACTTATCAAATCACAAGGCTTTGTGGACCCAAATTATCCTACCTTTATTTTAAAACTCTATAAGGCCTTATATGGTTTCAAGGAGGCACTTAGAGCTTGTTTAATAGGCTAATCTTTCTTCCCGCAAAGTCTCGATTTTTCAGGCTCATTGGTTGATTTCTCACTATTTGTATTTCACTCTAATGGTATTCTAATGTTTGTTCTGGTCTACGTTGATGACGTATTACTTATAGGAAACAACCAAGCTATTGTTTCCTTTCTTGTCTCTACTGTGCAACTTGAGTTTCCCCTTAAAGACCCTGGGAATTTAAATTAATTCTTGGGTATTGAGCCTTCATGAGACACCGGTGGTCTCCACCTCCGCCAGACAAAATACATCAGTGAGCTACTCCATAAGTCAAGTATGATTAGTGCCAAAGCTTTTTTATTTTTTTATTTTTTTTGCATCGTATATCTCTAGCTCCAAACTCTCTTCCTCATCTGGTGATCCTTTACCTAATCGTAGTGTGTATCGACAAGTGGTGGGTGCCTTGCAATATTGTACTCTTACACGCACTGATATCGCTTATTTCATAAATCAATTTTGTTAACATCTTCATTCACCCACAACTCTCCATTGGACAACAAGTGCTTCAATATCTCACAGGTACACCTAATCATGGGTTGACACTCCCCAAAGGTCCGTTGTGTTTGGAGGCATTTTGTGACTTAGATTGGGCAGGCAACCTAAATGACTGCTGCTCCATGACAGGTTTTGGCATTTATTTTGGCTCGTGCTTAATTTTATGGTGTGATAAAGAAGCAAACGGTAGTGTCAAGATCCTTCACTAAAGCTGAATATCATCCTTTGCTATGACAACAACTGAAGTCTATTAGCTTCGTATCCTTTTTCAAGAACTTAAGATTCACTTATCATCTATGCTTCCCACCATCTGGTGTGATAATATTGGTGCACTATCCTTTGCTACCAATCCCGTCCACCAAGCTAGAACCAAGCACATCAAAGTGGATCTTCACTTTGTTAGAAAGAAGTTTATTAACAAGGATATTTCAATTCGATATTTGTCCACTCATGATTAGATAGCTGATAAATGCCAAATATTACATATTTGGACCCCTTTATTTACATTCGTTAATCTTTTAGTCGTGTCGTTATTTAATGTTTTGTGTTAGTTTTGTGTTTTTATTGTTTTGTATGTAGTTGAAGAAAAACTACAACTTTAAAGGAAAAAATGCAAAGTTTGGAAGAAAATACACTTTGAGAAGACCTAGATGATGTGGTTAAGTTTAACCAAATTTAAGAAAATGTTAAATTGAATTAAATTTCAGATTGGATAAAATTTCAGATCGGATTCAAATTCAGATTCTACACACGTCTAAGTATTTTGACCATAACTTTCTGCTAAAATATTGTATTGAGATGATTTTAGTGGCATTGGAAAGCTAACTCAAAATGATACAATTTATTGTGAATAGGATTTTCCGAATTTGGATGGTTACTCTGCCAAAATCACCCCGCAATAAAAGAACACAAATTTGGATGAATCCTATTCCGATTTCAGACTTCTATTTTGATTGGGAGACAGACCTCCGAATTATTTAGGTTTGTTAGGGCTTCTAGGACTTCCCTAAGCCTATAAATAGACCTCTTTGCGTTCAAGAAAGGATATACAATCCAGAGAGCAAAATTTTACAGTTTTTCTCTTTAGTTTAGTTTAGGTTTAGATTTTAGTTTTATTTATGTGGAGTTAAATTCCCAACTAAGGTTGGGGATAAAGCCTCATCGATGAAGAACATCAATACTTTCATGTAAGTCTTTATTTATCTGATTTTATTGGGTTTAATATTTCAATTGTTTTACTTCTTTTTAATGTATGGAGTGATTCTTAGAGATCTTTTGTGATTCAAGGATACACATGATAATTTAAGATAATTTCACATAATTGACAAGTTGATTTTATTTTCCTAAATAATTGGATATCCCTTGTGATTTGTTCTACAGATACATTTGGTGTTTCAATTAAGATTGGATATCTTTTGTGATTTACGGATACATCTAATGATTTAATTAATATTGGATTCCTTTTGTGATTTGTGCAATGAATGGATACATGTGATGGTTTTGATTAATTGTTTGAATCATAGTAAAACATATCTAAGATTTTAATTATGAGAACATATCTAAGATTTTAATTATTAGAACTTCAGATTAATATTGATAAATATGGAAGTATGTTGTTATGATTTGGTGAGTGTGAATTCCCAAACCTTAATATTTTATCCCTTAGTTTATTTTAATTAGTTTATATTTGTCTTTAAATTTTTAAAACCAAAATCAACATTTTGGAACTAGATTAGGATAATTAGTTTAGATATAAATTGCTCTTTCGAAAACACAATTCCCTGTGGATTCACCTCGCACTTACAAAACATTATATTGCAAACGATTCGTGCATTTGTGAGTATATTAAAATTTACACAACAAGTTTTTTTGCGCCGTTGCCGGGAATTGTTCACTTTTTGAAACCAATTTATTTTTAAATTTGTTTTATTCTTCTACTAGTTATAATTAGGATTTTATTTTTCTGCAATTTGTTTTGTTTTGTTTTTTTTTGGCTTGTTTTACAGTTCTGCCGCAACACCTTGCACACACACCTACTAGTGCGATCGATCGCAGCCCTGCTATGATCGAACGCACTCGAGGCCAAGACAGCAAGCTCAAGCGCACCTGTGCTTGTTAACTGCCGCATCTTCACTTAAGTGCGATCGAGTGCACATCATCGCGATCAAGCGCACTCACAGCAAAGGCAGTAATTGCAGCTGTCCCGTAGATATTTGTCAAAAATTTATTTTTGGTTATTTTTGTGAGTTTTAAATTTTCTTTTAAATTTAATTTTTTTTTTTTTGTGTGTGTTAGTAATTTTTTTTTAGTTTATTTTATTGAAAATTATATATATATATATATATATAAATGGTTAATGTTTTATGTGCTAAAAAGTGAGAGTGATCATGGATTCTCAGGCTGAGATTCGAGCTGAGATTAAGTACTTACGTGACAAATTAGAGCACTTCAAAGTAGTTAGATCTACCCCAACCCATTTTTCTCACACTTATACACCTTATAAACCATGTTCATCCTGCTCTAATCCTTATCATAGTGATTGTCCATCCTGAGACAATTTTCCAATTCTTCATATAAGCAGATGAACACTAATTTCTCTAGCCTGGGGTTTACTTCAAATTCCAATTATTACAACCCGGACTGGAGCAACCATTATGATTTCTCGTGGCAAACTCAAGCTATAGGAAATTATGCTCACCAATTTGATGAATTGCACCATTCAAACTATCAACAGTTCAATCATCAAGCTCAACCGCCTGCATATCAAACCACCACTCAAGTGCCATAGCTTGCACCACATACGTCACTAGAAGACATGATGAAAGCATTCGTGCAATCAACTGACAAGAATATCCAAGAGCTAAAGAATTCTAGTGTGAACTTGTCCCAAGCCATACAAGAGCTGACGAACTCCACCATGACCAATAGCAGAGACATACAAAAACTTAAGAACTTCACTCATCAAGCTATGTCAAGGTTGGAAGGACAGATCAGTCATCTAGTTGCTGAATTCAACAGAATAGAGGAAGAAGAGTTTCAAAATCAATTGATGACTGAAAGGCACTACATGATTGATGAGGATGATTCCGAAAATTCTTATTATGAGTATGCGCAAGTCACAACCATGCTTGAGAGTGAGGAAATTGTGGATAACATTGAGGAGGAAGAAAAGTTGAACAAGTTGAGCAAACTGAGCACCAAGATAACAGTGAGCCCCCAACAGATCCTAATGTGTCCTGTGACATGGAAGTGAGTATTGAAGCTTCTGCCTACATCACTGTCCCTCTTGAGACACATCAAGAGCCATCTTATGTCAAGATATTCAAGGACGTGTGTACACAAGCACACAAATCTAGGAACCACTTTCTTAAGAAGATCCATCGAAGAAAGCAAGTCTATATAAGATGGCGAAACATCCTTCCAGAGGGCTATGAAGTTTTGAAGAAGAAGAGGTGGAAGAGATTGGTTGGTCATCCGCATGATAGGGGGAAGCGCTGTAAACTTTTCTTCTCCAGTTTATTTTCTGCACTTCACTCCACAAATTCTTTCTTTCCTTTTTCATTACATGATGTTTTTATTTTTGTTTTTGTTTCTAACAACAATTAATCTTTTGAAGTTTTGTTTCTGTGAAAAAATATATTGCTGTTAGTTTTTGTTGATAGGTGTTTTGGTGTTTAAGTTTGGGGGATGCCCTATCCTCGTTCACACTTAGATTTCCTTACTTCCGGTAATGTATTTTTAAACTACACATTGACGGCAATATGTAATTCAAGTTTGGGGGTATGGAAAAACACTTTATTTGTTTATTTTTGTTCTTATTTGTTTATTTTTATTTGTCTTTTTGTGCTAAAAAAAAATTTGAAAAAATAAAAATAAAATTTGTTCTATGTTGTTGTCAAGTTTGAGTTAAACTGTAACTATAATTTGCATTTCATTAGCTTGCTTAAAGGGTTGAACACATCATTATGTCATTAGGAGTCTGAGTTCTTTGACTTATTTTTGGGTAAAAGAGATTTCACTTGTTTTGAGATAAATTTTTATGAGCACATTAGCATGTTTTCTATGAGGTATGATGCTTGAGCATAAGCTCGTTCTCTTTGAAATTTGTTGGATGATCTATTGATGAATAACCATTGGCTTGCAAGATATAAAAAATAAATAAAAAAATAAAAAAAGAGAAGGAAAAAGAAAAGAAAGATCATGTTGAGTTTTCCGCTGAGTAACCGGACTTTTTGCCTCATTAAGCATTGAGTATTCGCGTCACAAGGTGTGAAGTTCAGTGTCAATTTATGATATGGCTGATATGGCTTCGTAGCCTTTTCGACTTAACTTAATAAGCCCTTAGGGATGTTTTACATCTAGTGCCCTAAAGCCACCTAACTTGGGAGTCATTGGCCTAACATTTGTTACATGGGTCAATTAGAAAGCTTAAGGAAGTTAAACATTGTAGAGCCTGTTAAAAAAAAAATAAAAAAAAATCCATATCTTGCCTTGGTTGTTTCATTTTATAGAGATTTTTACAAATTTTATGAAACTTGTCTTGAGTTTATACTGAAAGCTTCATGATTGTATGCTAATTACACTTTACACATTTCAGAACATATGAGATCTCAATTGTCCATTTATGAGTAAGTTGATTCTGGATTTCCTTTTGACTATGATGATGGTATTTGTCTTTTAAAGCTTGCTCATGAATAAGAACAATGGTTTTTGTGAAACTTTTTTCTTGTTAACAACATAGTGCTACAATGTTTGTGGGTATCATTCCTGTTAAGCCCTTACGAGACTTCACTCGTCTACTAGAGATGCCTAGGGGTTTAAAAAGCTTATTGCATATGTTAAATGAAATCGTCTCTCCCACGAAAGAGGATTAATGTTTTTTGCTTTCATTTTATTTTTCGTTTTGTTTTGCCAAGGGACTAGCAAAATGTAAGTTTGGGAGTGTTTGATAAGTGCCAAATATTGCATATTTGGACTCCTTTATTTACATTAATTAATCCTTTAGTGTCGTTATTTAATATTTTGTGTTAGTTTTGTGTTTTTAGTGTTTTGTAGGTAGTTGAAGAAAAACTACAGTTTTAAAGGGAAAAAATGCAAAGTTTGAGAGAAAGCACACTTTGAGAAGACCTAGATGACGTAATTAAGTTTAACCAAATCCAAGAAAATGTTAAATTGAATTAAATTTCAGATTACATAAAATTTCGGATTGGATTCAAATTCAGATTCTGCACATGTCTTAGTATTTTAACCATAACTTTCCGTTAAAATATAGGATTGAGATGATTCTAGCAGCATTGGAAAGCTAACTCAAAATTATACAATTTATTGTGAAATAGGATTTTCCTAATTCGGACGGTTATTATGCCAAAATTGCCCCGTAATAAAAGGACACAAATCTGGACGAATCCTATTCCGATTTCAGACTTCTATTTTGACTAGGAGATAGACCTCCGAATTATCTAGGTATACTAAGGCTTCTAGGACTTTCCTAAGCCTATAAATAGACCTCTTTGCATTTAAGAAATGATATACAATCCAGATAGCAAAATTCTACAGTTTTTCTTTTTAGTTTAGTTTAGGTTTAGATTTTAATTTTATTTATGTGGAGTTAAATTCTCAACTAATGTTGGGGATGAAGCCTCATCGATGAAGAAAATCAATACTTTCATGTAAGTCTTTATTTATCTGATTTTATTGGGTTTAATATTTCAATTGTTTTATTTCTTTTCAATGTGTAGAGTGATTCTTGGATATCTTTTGTGATTTAAGGATACACTTGATGATTTAAGATAATTTCACATAATTGATTGTTTGATTTTATTTGCCTAAATAATTGGATATCCATTGTGATTTGTTTTACGGATACATTTGGTGTTTCAATTAAGATTGGATATATTTTGTGATTTACGGATACATCTAATGATTTAATTGATATTGAATTCCTTTTGTGATTTGTGCAATGAATGGATACATGGGATGATTTTGGTTAATTGTTTGGAACATAATAAAACATATCTAAGATTTTAATTATGAGAACTTCATATTAATATTGATAAACATGGAAGTATGTTGTTATGATTCGGTGAGTGTGAATTCCCAAACCTTAGTATTTTATCTCTTAGTTTATTTTATTTAGTTTATGTTTGTCTTTTAATTTTTAAAACCAAAATCAAAACCCTTTCAGAACTAGATTTGGATTTAATTAGTTTAGATATAAATTGCTCTTTCAAAAACACAATTCCCTGTTGGTTCGACTTCGCACTTACAAAACATTATATTGCAAACGATTTGTGTCCTTGCGAGTATATGAAATTTGCACAACAATAGCTGATATATTTACCAAGGGTCTTTCTTCCTTCCACTTTACGTTCCTCTGTGACAAGTTCATGGTGCTTGCTTTCCCTGTTAGTTTGTAGGTGGTTGTAAACCAGGTCAATAACAACACACAATCAGCCACCAATCATGATGCAAATTAGGCTATAGATGTAGCAAATCATGAGAATCACATCTTGGCTGATGTCGTGAATCAAGAAGCAATGACTATACCAGCCAAGTCAAAAAGTTGCGTTCGTAGAGTTTCAATTGAATTAGGAAAGACATCCAACTGTATGAGCAAGAAGAGTTCACACCCAAATCACACATGAAAGGAAATCAATTCAGCCAACGCATTGTTTATCTCTCCGCACAAGGAAACTTGAAGCCAAGCTCAATAGGAAAGTACTCCACAAGGAAATATGCTTAGTTATCTATAATTAATGTGTTTCTCTTTTGAATATATATTAACTGTATATATTGTAGTGCTCAACACAATGTACATCATTGAAAGAAGTCCATATGATAATATCATTTCTTTTTTTTTTTTTTCTTTTTTTTTTCACTCATTAGGTAGAACTTGAAATCATGTCACGTGTTATTGATAGTATTAGTAATACAGTTGTTAGGGCTACAAATAAAGGGCATCTTGAGTTCATCTAGGATTTTGTGAAAGAACTAGGAGGTGTCATAACTAGCTCGGATTGACAAATTGTCTTTAGGGACAAGGGAGAGCCATAAAGAGAAGCATGGCATTCCCACTCTGGCTTTGCGTGGTAGAGCATAAGGAAGGAGCTACGAGTCAAGGTTGTTCTATATCATCGATATGAGATCAACTGTCAAGATTTTGTGTGAGGCCAAGACTTGCAAGAACACCTTGGACTTTGTTTGCCCTTCATTGTGTGGATCCATCCGAGTCGATGATATGGAGAAAAAGTAAGAGATATGAGACCTCAATGACGTTGATGAGGAAAAACAAAGGGGAAGGAGAATGACGGCGTGGTTGGAATGGAAAGTGAAGCCATTGATGTAATTTGAAGCATTCATTTAAAAGGACGAGGAACATCATTTCCATATACAGCTCGATGAGTATTTTTTTTGGGTTGGATTAAGTCATGAGCACTTGCAAAAAAGGGAAAAGTCCAACCATATGACATCATCGTGGAGAGGCTTTGATGGTTATGTTAGATGATTTTGTGAGATAAATTTAATAGAGTTTTTAAGGCTATTTGAAGCCACACATTTTTTTGAGTTTTGTGACTCTTCTTATGCAAGATTTTTTTGAAGGTGATCCCTGGATGATGCTTCTTGTTTCTTTGTCACGCAATGGGATCATAGTTGTTGCAATACCTCGAGTAATTACTAGGACGTAATTACCTTAAGTGGGAAGGGGTTAATAATTTTTCCACGTTCACTAGGGTCATTAAGTTCTATGTTGACTTTTAAGCTTTTAACTGAACGTTTGAAGCTTGTACAATGAGCGCTCGTTATAAAGCACAGTAAAGAACATTCGATCATGGACCACCGAACGTTCTCCCTTATCCTCACTCACAAACGTTTGATCATGGACCATCGAACGTTCTCCCTTAACCTCATTCATGAACATTCGATCATGGATCACCAAACGTTTGTCTGCACCCTTAGAATCGTTGGGTGATAGTACACCGAACGTTCGATTATACGCAGTTCTGAAAAAGCGGCTCAATCTTATTCTCAACTTTTTACCCCTATAAATACCCCACCCTCCTTCATTCCTAAACCCATTTTTCCGCCCCTTTTGCTCTGTGAAACTCATGTTTGTGTGTGTAAAAGATTTGGAGGAGAATGAAGTGTTCTTGTTGTGTTGCTCTAAAGGATGGTAACCTTCTTAGCTTAGCTGATTTCTTACCTTGTTGTTATGATGTCTAGATATTATTCATAGTTTAGTTTGTAAGTTTTAAGCATGTAGTTATGTTATTAGTTTTAATCTTGGTTTAAGGATATGTTAACATTTTGATGATGTTATACGTAGTTTCTTTTGCGTGGAGGTGTTATTTTGCGGTAGAGTTTTGTTAGGGATCATGATAGGACCTTAGGACTTGCTTAGAAGCGATTTACGGCTTTTTGGTTCGAAATGGGTTTTATGCCCAGTACCAAATGTTCGTCCCTTCCTATCCAAACGTTCGTTGTCGTGTTCGAATGTTCAAACCCTCTTGTTTGAACGTTCGATGGTCAAGTAGAAAGTCTATTTGGGACATGTTTTAGTCTATGACTTGTTTTAGCTCGAGTTTAGAACTGATAATAGGTCTCTTCTCAAATTTCGAGGGTGTGAAAGTTTTGGAGGAATCTGTGGAGGAGCTTTACGACTGAAGTGAGTACAAACTCACATGAATACTTGTTGTTATTTTCCTCCCATAGCATAATTATTTTATGTGTACCAAACGTGCATCATTAGAACTCTCATGAAATACATTTTGGGTTACTGTAAACTCTATTTTGTGAAAACGTATGTTGATTAAGCAACATAATGAAAATGATGAGATTTGTAAAAGCATGCATGTAAAAGATTGTTGTGCAAAAATCTACCTAAATTAATAGGTAAATAATTGTACGTTTTACCTGCACGTGCACAAGGTCAACATGATAGTATAGGGTGCAAGTACAAGATCATTCCCACGAGGATTGCTGAATTTATGTTTAAAAATAGATTCTTTAAGCAAAAGCAAAATAAGAATTGATTGTTGATGTGATGATAACAAAGAGTAGGGCTTTGATATCCACCACTAATTATATTAAACTAGTATTTCAATATGCCAATGCTTTGATCAAGTTATGCATATTTAATATTTGCCAACTTAAGGGCATGGGTGTATACTCCTTAAACTATTGATTTCCCTAAGCAATGAGTTAGGCATGGGTGTATACTCTAACTCTTTTCTTTCCTAAAGGATTTAGCATGGTATATACTAAGTTGTTCTTTAGAAAAGCATATGTTCTATGGAAATCGACAAACACACAGGGCCTAGGGCATGGGTGTATACTCCCGGTTCCCCATGTTGATTAACCCAAGAATCGCGGTGTGAATTCTTTTGTTACTTAAGCTAAACCCAGGACTCGGTCATCCAAATTGATCTAACTAACAAGTCCATACCACATGCACATGTTGATCAGGCATACACATATGATGAATTCATGCAAGCAAGTATTAATCAAGTTAAATAGCAGAACATAATCATCACAAGGCGCCAATATTGAAATATTAATTTAACATAACTAGGGCTTCAATCTAGCCCTACTAAGTAAATTGGCTGCACATAGAGTTGATGTTAAACATCTTCATAAAATAAAAGAAAAGAAAGGAAAGAATAAACCTGAGACTTGACTCGAGAGCTCCTATTCTTCTCCCTTCTCCAAGCCTGCTTATTCTAAAGGCTTAGGAGTCTATTTATAAGCTTTAGAAGTCCTTGGAAAAGTAGTAAACCCTAGGGTTTCGTAGGGTTTCAATCCTATTACAATTTGGAGTTTGAAAAACCCTAATATGGAAATAGGGACATTATAGCCGCCACTTGGAATGCCTCATGCGCACGGGTGCGCACGGGTGCGCTCGATCGCAGCCCGTGTGCGCTCGATCACAGGTCTGCAATCGATCCTTCTTTTGGCCTGGGCTCGATCGCTTCTGGCCTGGCTCGTGCAGCATCTTCTCTGGTATTGCGCTTGATCGCAGTACCAAGGAGCTCCAATTTTTCCATCTTCTCTTTTTGATTTAAAATCACCCAATTTTACTTCACTTTCTTTCAAAAGCCTGTAAAAACATCAAAAACACAAAAAGGAATTAAAATGGCCTAATTAACTACAACCAAAGGATTAAAACATGTAAGATAAGGGCTGAAAATATGAATATTTTAGCACTTATCAAATATGGACAAGATTAATTGCATCATATTACATGGTACACCGGTACGTGCAGGATAACGGCCATGGGCTTACTATACAAGTTAACCCTTTGGTCAAATGTGTGTGTGTGTGTTTATGTTGGCCTTGGATCCAATGATTGTTTATGACTGACGCATGCATGTTTGATTGGCAGGTCATTACCGGACATACATCATTAGTAGTATGGGCCGCTTGAGGTCGGACTCGATCGGACTGCTAGTGCTATGGAAGGTAGTGTGCAATATCCGAGTACTAGTATTGTATTACAGGTCCTTCGGGAAAGCACCAACCTTACTGAGAATGAGTAATATCTCGGGTAGGCCATATAGAGTTGAACTATGACATGATTCTCATATTATAAAATGTACTATATCTATATTGCATACATGATCATATAATAAACTATAACTTCATAATGCTACATGAGATATACAAACAATTAAGTTTACCATTTGATGACGTGTACGTTATGTGCATTTTTACTCACTAAATCGTCGAACTTACTCTTATATTTCTTTTTCCCCTATATGTATTCCTATGTTGTTATTAATAGTTTAGCTGAAGCCTGATCCCGGGAGGCATCTAGTCATTGTGAAGGACTTGATCCAGATCATTTTTGAAGACCTAGATCCTGTTTGACTCAAGTCCCATTGGGACGCTAATGAAGCTATTCGTCAGGATATAATTGAGATTATTTTTATGTTATATCTTGTTAAGTGTAGGCTTTGTTATTTTCGGAACAATTAAGTTTGGCCTGTAATATATTTGGATGACTAGTCTTTGACCTCAGCACTTGGAAGTCTATCTATATTATGTTGCTTTAAGTTTCACTCTGGTTATGTATGATTGTAGATTTAAATTATACTTATCTCTATCCTTTAGTGAAAAGTCTTCTGCTGCAGACTCTCTTCGGAAAGAATGAGATTCCTAAGTTTTGTTCCTTATGAAATAAGGCTGGTAGGTGAACCATGGAGTCAATTGCTAGTTAATTGATTTCACAAGGGCATTACAGTTGTATAGTAGCTGTCCAAAGAGCACCTAGCTATGGAGTAGCCGCCTAATGTTGTGCAAATTTTAATACTCGCAAGTGCACAAATCGTTTGCAATATAATGGATTGCAAGTGCGAGGACGAACCCAAAAAGAATTGTATTTTTGAAAAAGCAATTTAAATCTAAACTAATTAAATCCTAACCTAGTTCCAAAAGGATTTTGAATTTTGGTTTAAAAAATTAAAAGACAAACATAAACTAATTAAAATAAACTAAGAGATAAAATACTAAGGTTTGGGAATTCACACTCACCGAATCATAACAACATACTTCCATGTTTATCAATATTAATCTGAATCTCACAATTAAAATCTTAGATATGTTTTACTATGCTTCAAAGAATTAATCAAAACTATCTCATGTATCCATTCATTGCACAAATCACAAGAGGAATCTAATATCAATTAAATCATCAAATGTATCCGTAAATCACAAAAGATATCCAATCTTAATTGAAACACCAAATGTATCCGTAGAACAAATCACAAGGGATATCCTATTATTTAGGCAAATAAAATCAAGCAATCAATTATGTGAAATTATCTTAAATCATCAAGTTTATCCTTAAATCAAAAAAGATATCTAAGAATCACTTCACACATTGAAAAGAAGTAAAACAATTGAAATATTAAACCCAATAAAATCAGATAAATAAAGACTTACATGAAAGCATTGATGTTCTTCATCGATGAGGCTTCATCCCCAACCTTAGTTGAGAATTTAGCTCTACATAAAAATAAAACCTAAATCTAAAGAAAACCTAAACTAAAAAGAAAAAAAAATTGTAGAATTTTGCTCTCTGGAATTCTATATCTTTTCTTGAATGCAAAGAAGTCTATTTATAGGCTTATGAAAGTCCTAGAAGCCTTATTAAACCTAGATAATTCGGAGGTCTGTCTCCCAGTCAAAATAGAAGTCTGAAATCGGAATAGGATTCATCCAGATTTATGTCCTTTAATTGCGGTGCGATTTTGGCATAGTTACTGTCCGAATTAGGAAAATCTTATTTCATAACGAATTGTAGTATTTTGAGTTAGCTTTCCAATTCCATTTGAATCACTTCAATCCGATAATTGAACAGAAAGTTATGGTCAAAATACTGAAATATGTGCAGAATCTGAATTTGAATCCAATCCGAAATTTTATCCAATTTGATCTTTTATCCAATTTAATCTGATTTAACCTTTTTCTTGGATTTGGTTAAACTTAACCACATCATCTAAGTCTTCTCAAAGTTTGCTTTCTTCCAAACTTTGCATTTTTTCCTTTAAAGCTCTAGCTTTTCTTCAACGACTTACAAAATACTAAAAGTACAAAACTAACACAAAATATTAAATAACGACACAGCTAAATGATTAACTAATGTAAATAAAGGGGTCCAAGTATGCAATATTTGACACTTATCACCTAATGGGTGAGATTCTCAAGTTTTTACAACCCTTTAATCAAGTCGGGGATGGAACAACAACAAACGTTCGGGGCGGTAGTCCTCCCAAAATTTTTTAAAATGCCCCTAAAATTATATGTTTTTATGGGACAATCTCTTTAAAATTTAATTTTTTTACCCACAACAACTTTTTTTTTTGTCTGTCCACTTTACCTAAAAGTCTAATTCCGCCATTGATAATTGTTTACATTTTTAATTGGCTCTAATGTTTAACTAATGCAAGAGGTGCACATAGCCTCCGTAAAACAAGTTGTTAATTGTTGACTATTTGGATAACTAGTCATTTGTGAAAGGATGATATTGCATTTACTTTTTTAATCAAAATATTGTCATCGTCCACAAAATAGACCCTTTCATAAATTTCAAGGGAGCTTCTTTCAAATGCTTTTTTAGCCTATGACCCTAATTGCTGTGAATCGTCATTGCCATCCAATACTACGAAACGTTGAGTTAAAATTGTAGAAAATATAAGAAAAATTGTACCTCAAAAAAAAAAAAAAAAAAAAAAAAAAACTCTTGAATAGTTACAATGTTTGAGGTTGCGTACTTTATCATAGGTTGTCATTTTCGGAAATAAAAGTGGTTTACATTATAAATATCAATAGTTATCAATACTATTTCCATAAGCACATGGGAAAAGAATGTATAAGACTATTAGATTAGCAAACTTATGTGTCATCTTTTTTATTTGCACCGTCCTTGTACAAGCAGGTGACATTTTTCCCTCACTTTATCCATCTTATTATTGCCATTAAACATAATCTGACATCAAATCCTTTAGTTAGAGAGTAAATCATATTAGTGCTTTAACATGCCACATTGTTAAAAATATAGTCTAATTATTTTGGAGGAACCAATTTTAAGTATGAATAATAGGGAAAATGAATTTTACCCTCCTAAAGTTTCACCCTATTTGCAATTTGACCTTTAATGTTTAAAAATTTACAATATACCCCAATAAAGTATAAAAAAATTTGCAATGTGACTTATTCCCAATGGGTTTGGGGGTGGTTTCAGCCACCCCCATTTGGCCTCTTGGGGATGCCCGAATCACCCCATTTAGCCCATTGGGGGTGGTTAGTGTCCTTTTAATATTCACTTGACATCGAACAACCCGCTCAGATGGGGGTGGCTGTAGCCACCTTTTTTTTTTTTCTTTTTTTCTTTTTTTAGGTTTTTTCATTTGGGTATTTTTGGAATTCTATCAAAAAATATGGGGCAATTTGGAAAGTAGAGGCAAAAAAATGAACGTGCACCGCATGTACGAAATGTTCAGTCGAATTAGACGGAAATGGGTAGCGAATGGGGTAGATTGCAAATTTTTGATACTTTGTGGCAGTACATTGCCAATTTTTAAACATTGGAGGCCAAATTACAAATTTTCTCCATGAATAATTCTAAATACTCATCTCCTCATCCCACTCCCATACCACTAGCTTGATGAGGCAATGCCCATTATTTATTGAATTTTTTTCCTCTTGTAATAAAGGTTGATCCAATAGCTAATGGAAACTGCTACATCATTCTAGTGGTCTGAGAGTGAGAGTGCATTATTTAGTTGAAAGAGCGTGTTTTATTTTTTACTTTTTTCTGTATACCTCTTGGTCCATCATTATCATAACATTTTGATTTTTCTTTATTCTAATGCTTCATATAGCACACCTTCGAGGATACCGCAGGCGTAGAAGCCAAACGTAGTCTGGCCTATGCATCTTTGATGATGCATGTGACAAGCAATGCATGGAATGGGAGAATGCAGAGTTTGGAGATTGTCATTGGAGGTTCTTTGCATGCTTTTGCTACTTTAAAGACGCTTGATGAAGCTAGGAATTCATAATAAGGCAGTTTATAACAGAGTAATGCTATAAACTACATTTTTATCTTATAATTATCATATAGTGTAGATATGGCAGTCTCAACTAATTATTATATCAGTCCTTACAAAAAAAAAAAATCAAGAGTTAGTTAGGATTGCCACATCAACATTGTGAGATAAAAATATAGTATATAGTATTACTCCAATTTATAGCCTATAAAATATCTATAAATTTTATCTTATTACAAAATTCTATGACCTTTCAATTTTAATATACATAATATTGAGTTTGTTCTAGGTAGTGCTGTTTTGTGAAGTGAAACACCAATTCAGAAGACTCATAACACTATTTGCCATAATAAGTCTTACCGTGAAGTGTGTTTGACAAAGAGTTCTTCTCATTTTCTTAAAACAGGGAACCTCATTTCTTCATTTTTATCTCAAAAAAAAAAAAAAAAGGAAAAAGGAAAAAGAAAAAGAAAACTCAAAACTCATTTCTACTTGATATCTCATCAATAAATCCCTCATCATTTCTCCTAGGGGTTGGTAGATTAACCGTTTACCACCTACTGACTACATTAACTATCCACCACCAACAGTTGATCCGTAATCGGTTAAGGATTTTTATATTGACGTCGATTTGGTTCGGTTAATCGGTATAAACATTTTTTTGTCGGCTAACTGAATTAACCAATAATAAATATTTTTTTAGTAGAATGATGATTACAAAGGCATTAACTAGGTTTTTTTAGTAGAACATATTAGTTGGTGGATTTTAGGACCAATTTATTAGTAGAACATATGTATGGTGGACTCTTACTGTATTAATTAATTGGCACATTTAAAATTTGTTTGGTTCAATAAGCTATTTTAGTTCAAAAAAACAATTTAAGCCCCAAAACAATCAATTTTTTGCCCAATAAAAAAATCACACGGTTAACCGATTAACAGAACTGATTTTAACCGAAATATCCGTTTAACCGAAACTTTCGAAATAAATCCTTATCGAAATATAATCGGTGAATTAACTTATTTAACCGACAATTTCGG
>NC_081546.1:18576808-18654515 GCF_901000735.1 Corylus avellana
TATCCTATTATTTAGGCAAATAAAATCAAGCAATCAATTATGTGAAATTATCTTAAATCATCAAGTTTATCCTTAAATCAAAAAAGATATCTAAGAATCACTTCACACATTGAAAAGAACTAAAACAATTGAAATATTAAACCCAATAAAATCAGATAAATAAAGACTTACATGAAAGCATTGATGTTCTTCATCGATGAGGCTTCATCCCCAACCTTAGCTGAGAATTTAGCCCCACATAAAAATAAAACCTAAATCTAAAGAAAACCTAAACTAAAAAGAAAAAAAAATTGTAGAATTTTGCTCTCTGGAATTCTATATCTTTTCTTGAATGCAAATAAGTCTATTTATAGGCTTATGAAAGTCCTAGAAGCCTTATTAAATATGATAATCAAAACAGAAGTCTGAAATCGGAATAGGATTCTACCTCTGTCTCCCAGTCAAAATAGAAGTCTGAAATCGGAATAGGATTCATCCAGATTTATGTCCTTTAATTACGGTGCGATTTTGGTATAGTTACTGTCCGAATTAGGAAAATCTTATTTCATAATGAATTGTAGTATTTTGAGTTAGCTTTCCAATTCCATTTGAATCACTTCAATCCGATATTTGAACAGAAAGTTATGGTCAAAATACTGAAATATGTGCAGAATCTGAATTTGAATCCAATCCGAAATTTTATTTAATTTGATCTTTTATCCAATTTAATCTGATTTAACCTTTTTCTTGGATTTGGTTAAACTTAACCACATCATCTAGGTCTTCTCAAAGTTTGCTTTCTTCCAAACTTTGCATTTTTTCCTTTAAAGCTCTAGCTTTTCTTCAACGACTTACAAAATACTAAAAGTACAAAACTAACACAAAATATTAAATAACGACACAGCTAAATGATTAACTAATGTAAATAAAGGGGTCCAAGTATGCAATATTTGACACTTATCACCTAATGGGTGAGATTCTCAAGTTTTTACAACCCTTTAATCAAGTGGGCCCTTAATAAGTGAAGACAAGACCATGGGTAGTTATTCTTTGTATCTCACTCCCAATGTTCTTTATACAACTGTTATGCTAGCACATTAGTTTACATGGCCTGATTGAAGCCTATGGTTTATGTTTGATCAACCCTACCCAAACCTTGCCCTTAGGCCTGCATTCTTTACCAGGGCTAGCTGAGTTGGTATCTAGTATATCAAAAAGTTACAACTTGTAACGACCTAGGGAAAAAAGCTAGTCACATCTGCGCTATTACCCCAAAATGACTAGTCAATTTGAAACTTCCTTATAATTCATTATAAAACCCAGTTTTACCTAGTAACTAGGCAATATGGGACTTAGCACCCATGACTATCTTTACAAACCACCCACTCTATGTGGACTTCTTCTCATCTTCCTAATATGGGACCAGGGTGTTACAAACTCCCCCTCTTAAATTCCTGACATCTTCTTCAGGGTCACGTCATGCAGTGATCCAGTACCACATGACCTGTTGTTACAAGGTGGCTCTGATACCATTTGTAACGACCCAGGAAAAAGCGCTAGCCACATCTACGCTATTACCCCAAAAGAACTAGTCCATATGGAGCTTCTCTAGAATTTATTATAAAGCCCAATTTCACATAGTAATTAGACAATGTGAGACTTAGTACCCATAACTATCTTTATAAACCACCCACTCTCTCTTCCCAATATGAAACCGGGATGTTACACAACTCTAACATAGTAGGGAAATTAATTTTCTTATGCTTGATAGACAAAAAAGAAAAGAAAAGAAAAGAAAAGAAAAAAAAATGAATGCCTATTTTAGTTTTCATTAGGATCAATTATAGAAGTTTCCAATTCTTCGTTTGGAAAACAAACCAAAGGAAATGAGTTGACTAAGATTCGTGCTTTATATCTCTCAAAATGCATGGAGACATGCTTTATTAAAATTGCTTTTTGTATGCTCTTCTATTTTTCATTGTTGATTTGTCACAAAGTTAGTGTTAAATTATTCTCTAAATTTTTGAAAAATATCCAATAAGCAATCATTCTGAGTAAGGCATTTAAACTAAAAGCAAATTTATGTAGAACATGAAAAAATCTAAACAAATTGAATTAATACGTCTTAAACAATGAGATTTGTTATAGTATGATAATTGTTTTTTAGAATGCTTTTGGTGTACCACACATTAAAATTCTTGGGAATGGACCTCCCCCAGCTAAGTTGGCCCGTCTTCGGTGTAACTTTGAGCCAAGCCAACTAGCAATGAAACATGCAAGCTGGCCGAATGTTATCCATCCTAAATCGACCCAACATAACTTGATCTAGGCTAGCTAGACCTAACTTAATTTGGTCATCCAGACCTAGTCGAACTCAAAGAAACGAGTGCAGAGGCCATAAAGAAAAGATGCATCTACAATATATTAGCTCTTGCCACCCAGACTACTGACATTTTGTTATAGTCCGGAAATGACAAAAGTGTGTCTAAGGGAGTGGGGGCCATAGATTCAAATTTTGTTAGCCCTTGTCTCTCCCTCATCTAAAAATGAGTGGGAAAACACTCTTTACAAGAGAAGGAAGTTGGGTCATTTGGAGGTGCGATCATTCTTCTAGCCAAACATTTTTCCTTCTTCAACTTACTTTCATTCTCAGAAAAAAGAATAACTTAAGCATCGGAGTGACTCGCCGCTAGACTACTAGCGAAACACTTTGATCTGTCCTTTTTCTTTATCTTGCATGTGCTCTTGATCAAGGGCTTGACATTTAACCAACTAACTCTTCACTCTTCATTCCTAGATCTATTTCTATATAAAAAAGAGTTAACAACAATTAATAGGGGAAAACATTAAAAGAGGAAAACTGAAAAATTAATCAAGACCATGTTGGTAAATTGTAAAAAGTGTTAATACAATCCACTGAAAAGGGGGAGTACATAAAAAGACGAAGAAAAGAACAATCGTCTTGGCCTAGGCCAAATATCATGTCAACTACAGTCGGGGATGGAACAACAACAAACGTTCGGGGCAGTAGTCCTCCCAAAATTTTTTAAAATGCCCCTAAAATTATATGTTTTTATGGGACAATCTCTTTAAAATTTAATTTTTTTACCCACAACAACTTTTTTTTTTGTCTGTCCACTTTACCTAAAAGTCTAATTCCGCCATTGATAATTGTTTACATTTTTAATTGGCTCTAATGTTTAACTAATGCAAGAGGTGCACATAGCCTCCGTAAAACAAGTTGTTAATTGTTGACTATTTGGATAAC
Organism: Corylus avellana; assembly: GCF_901000735.1. Lineage (NCBI taxonomy): Eukaryota > Viridiplantae > Streptophyta > Magnoliopsida > Fagales > Betulaceae > Corylus > Corylus avellana. Next base: position 18,580,056 of record NC_081546.1, read on the forward strand.
TAGTCAATTGTGAAAGGATGATATTGCATTTACTTTTTTAATCAAAATATTGTCATCGTCCACAAAATAGACCCTTTCATAAATTTCAAGGGAGCTTCTTTCAAATGCTTTTTTAGCCTATGACCCTAATTGCTGTGAATCGTCATTGCCATCCAATACTACGAAACGTTGAGTTAAAATTGTAGAAAATATAAGAAAAATTGTACCTCAAAAAAAAAAAAAAAAAAAAAAACTCTTGAATAGTTACAATGTTTGAGGTTGCGTACTTTATCATAGGTTGTCATTTTCGGAAATAAAAGTGGTTTACATTATAAATATCAATAGTTATCAATACTATTTCCATAAGCACATGGGAAAAGAATGTATAAGACTATTAGATGAGCAAACTTATGTGTCATCTTTTTTATTTGCACCCTCCTTGTGCAAGCAGGTGACATTTTTCCCTCACTTTATCCATCTTATTATTGCCATTAAACATAATCTGACATCAAATCCTTTAGTTAGAGAGTAAATCATATTAGTGCTTTAACATGCCACATTGTTAAAAACATAGTCTAATTATTTTGGAGGAACCAATTTTAAGTATGAATAATAGGAAAAATGAATTTTACACTCCTAAAGTTTCACCCTATTTGCAATTTGACCTTTAATGTTTAAAAATTTACAATATACCCCAATAAAGTATAAAAAATTTGCAATGTGACTTATTCCCAATGGGTTTGGGGGTGGTTTCAGCCACCCCCATTTGGCCTCTTGGGGGTGCCCGAATCACCCCATTTAGCCCATTGGGGGTGGTTAGTGTCCTTTTAATATTCACTTGACATCGAACAACCCGCTCAGATGGGGGTGGCTGTAGCCACCTTTTTTTTTTTTCTTTTTTTCTTTTTTTAGGTTTTTTCATTTGGGTATTTTTGGAATTCTATCAAAAAATATGGGGCAATTTGGAAAGTAGAGGCAAAAAAATGAACGTGCACCGCATGTACGAAATGTTCAGTCGAATTAGACGGAAATGGGTAGCGAATGGGGTAGATTGCAAATTTTTGATACTTTGTGGCAGTACATTGCCAATTTTTAAACATTGGAGGCCAAATTACAAATTTTCTCCATGAATAATTCTAAATACTCATCTCCTCATCCCACTCCCATACCACTAGCTTGATGAGGCAATGCCCATTATTTATTGAATTTTTTTCCTCTTGTAATAAAGGTTGATCCAATAGCTAATGGAAACTGCTACATCATTCTAGTGGTCTGAGAGTGAGAGTGCATTATTTAGTTGAAAGAGCGTGTTTTATTTTTTACTTTTTTCTGTATACCTCTTGGTCCATCATTATCATAACATTTTGATTTTTCTTTATTCTAATGCTTCATATAGCACACCTTCGAGGATACCGCAGGCGTAGAAGCCAAACGTAGTCTGGCCTATGCATCTTTGATGATGCATGTGACAAGCAATGCATGGAATGGGAGAATGCAGAGTTTGGAGATTGTCATTGGAGGTTCTTTGCATGCTTTTGCTACTTTAAAGACGCTTGATGAAGCTAGGAATTCATAATAAGGCAGTTTATAACAGAGTAATGCTATAAACTACATTTTTATCTTATAATTATCATATAGTGTAGATATGGCAGTCTCAACTAATTATTATATCAGTCCTTACAAAAAAAAAAAATCAAGAGTTAGTTAGGATTGCCACATCAACATTGTGAGATAAAAATATAGTATATAGTATTACTCCAATTTATAGCCTATAAAATATCTATAAATTTTATCTTATTACAAAATTCTATGACCTTTCAATTTTAATATACATAATATTGAGTTTGTTCTAGGTATGCTGTTTTGTGAAGTGAAACACCAATTCAGAAGACTCATAACACTATTTGCCATAATAAGTCTTACCATGAAGTGTGTTTGACAAAGAGTTCTTCTCATTTTCTTAAAACAGGGAACCTCATTTCTTCATTTTTATCTCAAAAAAAAAAAAAAAAAAAAAGGAAAAAAGAAAAAGAAAAAGAAAACTCAAAACTCATTTCTACTTGATATCTCATCAATAAATCCCTCATCATTTCTCCTAGGGGTTGGTAGATTAACCGTTTACCACCTACTGACTACATTAACTGTCCACCACCAACAGTTGATCCGTAATCGGTTAAGGATTTTTATATTGACGTCGATTTGGTTCGGTTAATCGGTATAAACATTTTTTTGTCGGCTAACTGAATTAACCAATAATAAATATTTTTTTAGTAGAATGATGATTACAAAGGCATTAACTAGGTTTTTTTAGTAGAACATATTAGTTGGTGGATTTTAGGACCAATTTATTAGTAGAACATATGTATGGTGGACTCTTACTATATTAATTAATTGGCACATTTAAAATTTGTTTGGTTCAATAAGCTATTTTAGTTCAAAAAAACAATTTAAGCCCCAAAACAATCAATTTTTTGCCCAATAAAAAAATCACACGGTTAACCGATTAACAGAACTGATTTTAACCGAAATATCCGTTTAACCGAAACTTTCGAAATAAATCCTTATCGAAATATAATCGGTGAATTAACTTATTTAACCGACAATTTCGGTTTACCGAACCGAAAATGGCTCTACCAAACCGAGCCAAACTGATACCAATTGTGTTTACTACTTGTGTACTTGAAGCTTTTTGTTTTTGGTGAGAATGTATTACAAGTTCAATGGATTATGTCTCGGATTTAAAACCCATAGGGTCTGTTAGCCATATACCTATAAAAATGTATTTATTGCCTCAAAATCCATAAATGAAAAGCTGAGCTTTATCTGAGTTGATCGTGTCAATACACAATTTCCACGCCAACCATAGTCAAATTTAAGTGTTTAGTGACTGACGTGGTAAGTATCAAGTAAACTATCACATCTGTTAATAAAAAAATAAAAAATAAAAAAAATAAAAATAAAAATAAAAATTGTAATAAAAGCTTTATTACTACAAACTTTATTAAAAAGGCTTACCACATAAATTATTGTGGTTGCAACACTTTTGTAAGAAGTTCATAAACTTGAGCTATTCTCCAAACATGCTTCTCTGTATGATACATGACAAAAGGAATTTAGGAGAAAAAGAAATGAAAAAGGAAAGAAAAGAAAGGGATTGAGTCACACAATCCAAAAAAAATGGGAGATTTGTTAGAGTCTCACTACCAGAAAGAAAGACTCGACTGTTATTTCTTGTTCTTCATGTTATTCGTGTTCTTGAAGAAGTTGAAGTTCTTGAGGAATTAATTTATACATTAGATATTCTCTTTGATGACTGAACATGACTGTGAATGTGGTCTTACAAAATTATTCAAAAAAGCTAGAGAATAACTAGAAGCAAAAGTTTGAGAGAAAATATTGAGGAATTGATTTCTACATTAGATATTCTTTTTGATTACTGAACATGACTGTGAATGTGGTCTCATAAATTATTCTCAAGAACTAAAGAATAACTAGAAGCAAAAGTTTGAGAGAATATTTTTCTCTCTTGTATATTTCTCTCAACACTCTTTTGTGTCTATTGAATTGTAATTTTGCTTCTCATAAATTATTCTCAAGAACTAAAGAATAACTAGAAGCAAAAGTTTGAGAGAAAATATTTTTCTCTCTTGTATATTTCTCTCAACACTCTTTTGTATCTATTGAATTGTAATTTTGCTTCTCAATAGCACCCCTATTTATAAATTTGAGAATACTTAGAGTGGTAAGAAAAGAGTTTCTAAAATCCTTAGGAAACTAGGATCACAACTCCTAGTAGAATAGGAGTTATGGTCACAAGGGGATAACCCTTTGTGACCACCGACCATTTTCTAGAAGCCCAAGGCTTTGGGCTTGGGTTTTATCCCATTGGCCTAATGCTCTTCTATTTCTGCTTAACCCTATAGGATTAAATTTTGAGCGTCAAGCTCTTGCCGAAGCCTATAGCTCTTTTTGATTCCTAAGCCCAACTTCCTCTTCAAATAATTTAGCCACTTAGATAATAAATCTTTTGGACAATGTTTTATTAAAATAAAACAACCTAAATAAATAAATATATAACTGAGGCCCTAAACCAATAGTTAGCATCTCAAAGAGGAACCTAAAGAAAAAAATACAATGAGCTCCAATAGGGATGTGACCCCGTCTCCCTTGACATGTCACACGAAATTATTAATCACAATTAACTCTACTATATAATTGTGACAGTATTAATTTGTGTTTTCAATTTAAATGAATTAATCTCTATAAAGTACTTACTTATTAATATTACCCCTCCATGAAATCATTTCGTAGTTGAACCAAAGTCCATGATCACTTTGTTCACTACCTCTTTTCTTTGAGTAAATGATTTAATTACATAATTATCCTTGTGAACCCTATAAGACTCAATCTCATCTTGTATATATATAAGTTTTAGTAAATCCCACTGAAACACTCAGGTTCGAACTTCAGAAATACAAAATGACCTCCAAATGACTTGAAATTTTCTACTCTTGAAACGCCCCGAAAATTAATTAACAAGTAATTAACTTCATAGTTCGTCTCTCAGCCTTATCCCGCAAGGAACAAGACTCAAGGATCTCTATTCTTCAAAAGATGATACTAAACAGCAAAAACATTAAGATTCTATCCACATTAATCACTACAACCAGTGTATCTACCAAGAATAATCACGGTAATTGAAATCATAATATACATATCATCGTTAGAAGAGATCCATGCTCACGGTAATATACAAATCATAATATACATATCATCGTTAGAAGAGATCCATGCTATACCTTAATATACAAGCATCCATCAAAACTTTTAAGTCTACAGCATCACCCAAAAGTACCTAGTTACCATGAGCACCTGTCTAATCTCACAATAAGTCCTCAAGTATCACCCAAATCAAGTCTTATGCTTCGCAGTGTCTATCTTCTGCTAAGCTATCTATAACCGCACGAGTATACGTATGGGAGAAAATAGGAAAGGAATACAAGGGTAAGTCCGACGACTTAGTGAGTATAAATGCACATGATGTACTCGTCATTAAATGGTGAACTCAGTTGTTTATAAATCACATGCAGCATTATGAGGTGACAGTTTATAATAGATACAATATAGATATAGCATATGTTGTAATATGAGAATCATGCCATAGTTCAAATTGTGTGGTTTACATGAGATATTAATCCTTCCTGACAGGGTTAATGCTGTCCTGAAGGACCTGTAATACAATACCGGTACCCCGGATATTGTAAGCTATTGTCCATCACTAGCAGGCCGACAGAGTTCGACTTTTGGTGGCTCACGCTACTAATGATGTTCGTCCTGTAGTGACCAACCAATCAAACATGGCTACGCTAGTCATGAATAACCATTGGATCCAAGGCCCATATAAACACACACATTTAACCATAGAGTTAACTTGTATAGTAAGCCCATGGCTGTTATCTCGCACGTACTGGTGTAACATGTCATACGATGCAATTAATTTTATCCGTCTTTTATATGCATGCCTTTATAAGTCTCATCATTTAATTATCTTGTTAATCGTTTTCACAAAATAGAGTTCACAGTAATCCAAAATGTATTTCATGATAGTTATAAATATGCATGTTTCATATATACAAAATAGTCGTGCAACGCAGGAAAAGTAACAGGTATTCATATGAGTTTGTACTCACTTGTGTCGTAAGGCTTCTTCATAAAATCCTCTTGAGGATCCACAACCTTGAAATCTAAGAAGAGACCTATCATTAGTTTTAAACTCAAGCAAAAGCAAGCCTTAGACCTAAATATGTCCAGCACAGACTTTTTGCCTGATAATCGAACATTCAGTCAAAGAGGAGTGAACATTTGACCACTACATCGAACTTTCGGACAGAGAGGTGCGAATGTTCGGTGCTAGGCAGAAAACTCATTTCAAACCAAAAATCCATTAAACCACCTCTAAGCAAGTCCTAAGGCCTTATCATTATCCCTAATAGAATCCAAATCCAAAATAACATCTCCATGCAAAAGAAAATATGTCTAATATCATCAAAACGTTAACCCAAGATTAAGGCCAATAACTAGGGGTGTCAAAAAATACCGGGAAGCCGGAACCCGAACCGGAACCGGTTCCGCTTCCGGTTGAAAAAAACCAAAAACCGGGTACCCCGATTCATGTTCCCGTTTTTGGCACCCAATTATAACCGAGTAACGGGGAACTAGGGTAGCGGTTATATATATGTAATTATAAATTAATTTTTTTTAGTTTAGGTTTAGGTTTAGCCGTTTAGCACTTCATTTCACAACTTCAGTACTCTCTCCCAATATTCTGCCTCTTTCTCTTCGGTCTTCTCTCTCTCCCTTAGTCAGTCAAAGAGAAATCCATCCATGATTTCACTGTCAAGGTATTGTTTTTGTCTTCAATCCAATCTCAAAAACCCCATCACATCGTCTTCTTTTTTGAATTTTTTGCAACTTGGATCTTTTTTCGATGGTAAAATCTGCAAGACGAGAAGGGTAAGTGGAACTCAGCATTTATGAAGGAAAGGTCCTTCTTGTGGCCAACGTTGCTTCCAAATGGTTCTTCACCTTTCCTTACTTTGCTTCTTTGGGATTTTGTTTTTTATGATTTGGGTCTGAATTCAGTTAACTAATTTATATAGGTTGGTTGATTTTGAATGAATAGTGGATTTACAGATATGAACTACACCCAAATGACTGAGCTTTAGAACAAATACAAGGACAAAGGTTTGTAAAAAGCGTTTGTAGGATACGAACTACACCCAACATCAAAATATTGCTGTAAAAATGCCTTAATTTTATTTTTTGGGATTGCGAAAAAATACAATTTTTTAAAAAAACCGGTTACTCAGTTCGGATAACCGGGTACAAATTAAAACCGGATGGTTAACCGGCACCCTGTTTTCGGGTTTCGATTTCCCAAAACCAATAACCGGGGTACCCCGGTTCTGGTTCCCACTTTTGGCCAATAACCGGAAACCGGGACCGGGTTGACACCCCTACAGATAACATAACTAGAAGTTCAAAACTATTAACTAAGCTAACTATGAAAAGCACTTAAACAACATAACAACTAAGAAAGGAACAAGCTAAGATTAGAAGATTACCTTCATGAAGCAAAACCTCTTAGAAATCTCTCATCCTCCTTCGAAAACTGTCACTCACACTCAAACAGAAGTTCTGCAAGGCAAAAAGGGTAGAATGAGGCTTAAAGGTCGAGTAGGTAGGGGTATTTATAAGGCTAAAGAAGTTGTGGCACTACTGTGACAGTTCAGCAGGTCACCAAATGTTCAATACTTAGGGTCGAATGTCCGGTGTACTATTACACAATGGTTCAAATGTTTGGTCATTACCGAGTGATTCGATGTGCTTTGGGTCGAACATTAGGTGTACTTTTTGTCGAACGTTCGGTGCTGGTCTTTCTGTCGAACGTTTGGTACTTGTATTTCTGTCAAACATTCGATGTCTTTTTGTTGAACGTTCGGTCCTTCCGAACGAATGTTGAAAGGTAACTATTTCAGCGGTTTGACTCACTGTGCAATGTTTAGTAAAACAGGCAAAACGTTTGCTACAGCTCTTGGAATTGCTCATACAACCCCATTCCGGAAAGCTCTTTCCGAGATGAACGTCATGGTATCCATTCCAATATTTTTTAGTGTCTTCTTGGGATTCAAAAATATAATATTTCCCTCTTAAGACCGTGTTTCTAATACTTTCTCGTCCTTTAGGAATTATTCATTAACCTTCACACCATAATTAATCCCATACTCATTTTCCTAATAATTTCATTTGGTTACCATGTATTTACAGAAAGGGATAAGGATAAGGATGAGTTGATTCTTCAGTACTATAGGCATCAAACATTCAGTGTAATAGTAAAATCTTTAAAAAGTCTAAGGTCTTACACTTTACCAAATGAGAACTAACCCTAGCATCCTTAAATCATAGTTAGAGTGTACTTAACCGAAATGATACCTTAAATCATATTCCCCTTTTGGGGTATTACAAGAAATGATAATGAAAATCTAGATTTTAGTTTATGTCATGATGTTCTGATGATGAGATGATAATGATCTAGGAATCTAGGATTTCATCAGAGCGACTGCAAGAAAGTCATGACAAACTGCTAGGATTTCATTGCTTTCTAGCTGAGATCGTCTTGACGTCCTCATGAAGAGATCTTGATGAAGAATGGCCAAGAGCTTCAATATCACTTCGTCATGACAGGAATTTAACGTTGTCATGATGAAATCTCATAGAGAGATAAGTCTTGGAACTTGCCACTTTTGTTACGACGGAATCCTGACAAAACAAAATAGAAGCTTCAAGAACATTCAGCCATTTCGTCATGACAGAATACTGACGTCTTCATGACGAAACCAAACAAAAAGTGTACAACCTCTCTAACCAAAACCATAAGAACCTCGTCATGATGGTTTACCGAACGAAACACCACTAAGAGCTTTAAACTAATTTTGTCAGTAGTTCGTCATGATGATTTCATGACAAAACTTCACAGAGAACAACAATACACATAAATCAACTCCTAGAGATTCCAGAGAGCACATACAAAAGATAACCAAGGAATACACACCGAATAAGGCCAAAATATTAAACCTAACAATTACCATCCTCCGCCCATTGTAGTTCAACCGCCACGCCTTGGCTAGACGTCCACTACCCAGTGCCGCCGAAGCTTCCACTAGCCATGAATGACCTAGCAACACCATCTCCGGCCTCACACGGCGTCTTCTCTGGCTTGGAGGTGTGCCATGCTTGGTGGAGCAACGTGAGTTTAGTAGCTGTGCAAGGTGCTATAAATTAGGATAAGAGTTTGAAGAAAAAGAAAACATGGGTGCTATTTGTTACCTAATTTATAGCACCCATGTTTGAAGGATAAGGTGCTATTTGTTACCCCTATTTGCTATTTGAATGTGCATCTATTTCTACTCTAGCTTAGGAATATGATATGCTGGTTTAAGTGTCAAATTTGGTTCTGTTTGGTTATGGGATTAAGGTAATCCTTATCCCAGTTCACTATAATTTGCGAATAGGATATTCTTTGTAAGATGAAAAAAAAAAAAATTAGAAAAAAGGAAGTAAGAAAACCAAGAAAAATATAGATATACTTATACATATTGGTTAAAAAAATAAAAAAAATAAAAAATAAAAAATAAAAAGCTAAGTTGCCCATATTTTGGCCCTTTGTTGTCCTAGTTATTTGGTCTTTTGTTGGTTTTTTGTTGACCCAAACCCATCTTTTAACCTTTGTGGTATTGTTTAAAACACATGACCATTTTAGCCACAATTGACTTTCATTTTGGCCCATAGTTGGATTTCTTTTGGCCTATTGTTATTAAAGGCCCATCTTTGATCACTATCGCTGATCGCCTCCAGTCACCGCTTTCAGCTGCCATCAACTCCGATCTTTGCCGCACCCTACCATTTCCAAACAAAAAAAATAATAAAAAAATAAATAAACTCAACCTTTCAGAACCTTCCACCTTGAGTTTGAGGAGTTTTTTTTTTTAGGAGAATCTTTCATATTTATTCATTGAAAAAAGATCAAGAGCATAAAAATCTTTACAATTAGGTCCTATTTATGACTTCAACATCCGCTAACCAATATCCAAACTTTAGTTATAGAACAGATTTGCTCCAGGCAAACTCAATCTAATTCCATATTCCCAACTTTTATTTCTCCGGCCATGGGAGCAAAACCCTCATATAAGGAGAAGTGAAACCATTATTTAAAAAAATAAATAAAAAATAAAAAATCACACACACACAATAAAAAACCAACAGCTACAACAACTGGACTGAGGGAGGCGAAGCACACTGGCTAGCGTGTGGTGGATGAGATGGATCCATTTTGCGCTGATGGGCAACAAAGGAGCCGGGAAGCACGGTAGGTTGGCGCGTGGCTGAGCGAAAATAGTTGAAGAGACTAGATCTAGATTTGAAAAACTAGATTTAAAGCCCAACCGATTCCAATGAGGTGAAGAGCGGTGCAGCACGGTGGAAGGCAGACAGAGGCAGCGCAACATAAGCAAATGGATGGCTAGAGTAACTGAACTGGTCAGAAAAACCAAAAAAAATAAATTGAAAAAAGTAAGGAAAAAAATAAGGAGGAGAGGGGGACCAAAGGAAAGAATAGGGGAGTACAGGGAGGGGAAAGCTCCCTACTCCCCCACAATTTTTTTTTCTCTCTAGGGCCAGCTCAATCATTACTTAATTGTTTGAGGAGATGTTAAAGTATATTTGAATGACCATAAAGTTAGGGATCTGATGAGGTATTATCTTTGATGAAGATTAGATTAGCCTAACTTGGGATTTAATGATGATTTGATTAGATTGAATGACCTTAAATTAAGGGATTTAATTAAGACTATATATATTTCATGTGTAAGCTATATAAATAGACCATCTTGTATTGTAAACTTATGAATGAATAAGATCAAAATGTATAACTTTTTGGACTTTATTCTGTGGACGTAAGTCATAGACCGAACAACTTAAAATTCTAATGTTTTATTTTATTTTATTTTTGCTATTTGTTTATATTTTTTCACTTGATTTAAATTTCTTTCAAACCATATGGTAGCCAATAAAAGATATAAACAAGATAAAGGCTTGAACACCACAGAATAAATCAAAACGTTATCACGAACTAATCTGACAAGGTCTTGTAACAGAAACGTCCATGTCTATATGATAAAAGTATTGGAAGCCGTTAAATTATCATTTATTCTAACAATTTATTTGATTTATACTTTAATATTTTCTTTCATATCCGAGCTTAAATTCTTTCTTAATTAATATGGAAAAAATGCAAAATCAGTGCAAGTGGTTTACTTGATTTGCAATTAGCTCAATGTGATATCAAAATAAACTTAAAGGTCCCTAAGGTATGTCAAAAAAATAATTTAGTCTCTATAATCAAATTTATTTCACTGACTTATTAGATTCTGATAGCGTGAAATATCAAAAGCCAATACAATTGTGACATTTGTCTTATTTAAGTCAGTGTCACACTAACGGAATCTGTTAAATTAGTTTAAAGAATTTGATTGTAGGAACTAAATTGATTTCTTGGAATACTACATGGACTAATTTTGTATTTTTTTTCCTAATTAATAAGGCCCAACACATATATAGAGTACTAATTAAATTGAAATTGTAGGTGAACGATAGAAACAAAGTGAAAGCAGAATATAGTAGTGTTTGTACATAGCAATTGAAGACAAACAATTAAACCACCAAAATTGCTAGACACCGATGCTTCATTCGCAAGCTTTAACAATCATACAAGATTCAATATCGTTGTGGTTGGATAGGAGCTTCAAAGGTCTCTCGCCATGACTTTCATTGCTACTGCCAAACTCTTGTACGTCCAATATCTCAACTCTTCGGTTAGTATGCTTCCTTATTTTGATTGCCACGTCTTGTGGGATAAATTTACCACAAACGCTCACTCGGCTCTGGTTCTTCTCTATTGAATGAAACTCCAACTCTATAATAAAGCAACAGATATGGAGTTCATTAATATAATCAAACTATCGCTCTATTTGTTTCGACATAAAATGCCTGTTGGAAAAAGTTTTTCCTATTTTTCAGTGTTTGGTAGGACCGAAAACATTTTTGGTTTACTAAGAAAACATCATTTCAGCTGTGTAAGATTTTTTTTTTTTTTCATACAATATTTTTCGAGTTTGAGTTTCTCCTTCTCACACGTACTCTCTCTCACAAATCATGCTTCGTCGCCGCCAGAAGTCACCAAAATCCTCCACCGAAGTTTCCAACCATTCTTGATTTTTTGTATGAGTCAGACGCCGAAAAATGTTTTTAAGATTTCGTTGAAAACATTTGCTAACAGAAAACATTTTACTTGAAACAAACGGATTGGGTGATGAAAATTTCACCTTGGATGGTAAGAAGGGCTGTCCTTACTTTTCTGTAACAACCATTGCAGTCAATGTTGATCCTCATGACCATGCAGCAAAACTGCCACGTTAAAGGAAAAATTAGAAGAATTGCAATGGAAAACTGAAAACTAACAGCAAATCTTTTGCGGGGAAAGATTGGAGGTTGTCTTTTCTTTCATGAAACACACGAAAGAGATTGATCTACAGAGACGTCGTTTGAGAACATGAAAATGCTTTTAATGGAAGACAGAAAAAGTAGTGGATATTAAAAGGAAAGGGTTTAGAGAATAAAAAGGATCATGGCTCATGAGCTGGTTGTTCCAATAATCATTTATAGGAATTCTTCTCTTTAGTTTAGCATCTGATTCTCCCAATGCAAACTTCCTTTGATTGTTTTTGGATATTAATTTAAACAATGCGCCAGCAGAGAGCATCCTTTTCTTGTTTTAGGAGGCTCCTGTGCAAACAGATCAAAGGCATCACTTTTTGCATAGACTTCTCCAAATAAAAAAAAGAGAATGCGAAATAACACCTGTTCTCCCGTGCCTTTTACTTGGCATATTTGATATAAATTTTGAGTAGAACTCATCATTGAAAACCCGCTTGTAAGGACGGGATTCCTAGGAACTTATCGTAGTTGCTATAGCATGGCGGCACACAAACTAGCTTGTAGATGCTTGCAATTGATTTGACCTCAATATTTTTTAAGATTCCAAATCTTGTTTTCTTCTTCATCTTTATGAAAATCACAAGCATAAAGATGAACGTAGGGCTACTTATATAAGATACCATTCCAGACAAATCCACAATGTAGGACAGTAAATTCCTTACAGGAAAACAAGGAATATTTATCCCCAAGAATAGAAACTATTTGCTAATTATTCTTCTGAAAATTAGACAGCTTCCATATAGCTTTTCATTTGTTTTATATTAATCAAATGGAAAAAACATCAAATAAAACACAACTTATTGTATGATAAGTACACTGAAATAACCCCATGTAGCCATTTCTTTTTTTTCTCCTCTCAGTAGAGAATTAAAGGGTCTTACTTAAATGCTATTAAGTTTTCAGAAATACATAGTTGAGATGTCTGATAAACTGCCAATTATTATCATGATGCTTTAATACTTTTCAATTCAATTTACACGTACACCCTTAGAAAACAAATTTGCCTAGTGTTTTCATTCTCTCTGGAAAGAAAACCGTGCACTCCTTCAGGCTTTCAAGATAGTTTTCTGAGAGATCATCATCTAATGAAAGGTTTTCGAGTAATTGTCACCTTCTTCTCCAATATATTCACCTGCACAGACTCCATATCTGCCGAAGAATAAATTTTCACAAATTTATTAATTAGTTTCAATATTATGAAACTTCGATGCAGAACAATATATTAATGTTGTTACTATTGTATAAGTAATTTGGGTAATTTGCATCGACATATATATATGAGAAAATTATATCTATTAATTTAATAGGATAATCCTCCAACAAGGCCTTATTTACCTACCACCAACTTTTGAGATCATTTCAGCTACTCGCTTTTGGCACTTGACGCAATGTAAATCAGCGGCTAAAACCACATCCTGAACCTGCTTTCAATGCCAGAAGAACTCACCATTTTATTATTAGTATTATTTTTTATTTTTTTTTATGTTTCTGCCAAATAAATCTTATCAACATGAACATCTATGTTTCATCCAACAAGAAAAATTGAGAGAAATTCACCCCAAAGGGTCTCTCAAGCAGTAAAGGCCATGAACTTGGTGACATCCTCGTTAGGTCTAAGGTACAAATAATTCTTTGGGACACATCCCGTGTGGGAGGCGCCTTACACGGATATGGGGTTTATTCTTCTTGAGGGTTCCCGTCATAAAAAATTTAAAAAATAAAATAAAAAAATAAAAAATAAAAAGAGAGAGAGAGAGATCGAGAGAGAGAGAGGAAGCTAACCAGAGGCTTTGTTGTGGAACGAGCCAGACGATTTGGACGAAGTAGTAGTAACCTCACAGATTTGGTCCTTAGCCGAGCAAACTTCTTCTTCGCCCAAGAAAATGGAGGCATTCTTGTTTAATCTTCATAAACTGCATGCATGATAAACCACAAGTGCTTGATCACTCTTATAAGTTTTACCTGCTAAACTGGACCACTTAATTTTTTAAAAGAAATCCCATTAATTAATTAATGATATTTATACTTTACAGCAAATCGATGGAGATGCAATCATGGAAGCATACAACACATAAAAGCATAATAAGTGGAGTAAGTAAAAGTCTATTGCTAAGTTGACAACGATGTCTCAACCCTAAAAAGCCTTATTGTTCAAAAAGTCTATCTGGACGGACTGCTTTCCTCATGATTTCAGGTTTTCTCCTGAAATTTCAGGCTCTAGAGTAGGCCAGGGTCTACTAAAAAGATCATATTTCGAGTTTTGAATATCGGATTAGAGTAGGCCTGGTGATAATTTATCGGTTTTTCAATAAGAAAGCTCAGAGTTTGAATTTCTTCTATCTTTGTCCTCAAATCTAATCTGGTGTTTTGACAAAAATTCCTTAGATCCTTGATAGACTCAAAAGGTTTTAAGAATGATTATTTTTTCCTTGTTATTTATCTTTGCGACCCACAACGTCATGATTTATCTTTACTTTCTTCATCAATGGGATACTTGCATTTTAAGCACTTAGAGAGAAAAGTTTTATTTCGATATAATAATTGGTTGTTTTTCCACTTGATTTAATAGGGATCGATAGGTAGTTGTAGTACATATATCTTTATGGAAACGCATAGAAGCACCGTTTTCTTGGATGTAGATTTTTATTTTTATTTTTTTTCCTTTTTTAGGGTGTTAATGAAACAAAATAAACATAATAGTCTTTCAATATTTGAATTAAGATAATTGAAAGAGAATAATACCTACAACGATTTTGTTGATAATATTTCTAGCTTTTTCAGAATGGTGGACCGTGGAGAGTAGTTTCCGGAATGCTCAACTTTCACGAGGCAAGTCATATTCTATCAAAGTCAGCATGCTACTTTCCAAAGGTCAAGTCATATTCTACTAAAGTCAGCACTCTCATTCAACTTAAAGGGCAATCTTTTTTGGGTGATGACGAAGATTGATGTTAGGAAAAAAACGATTGTTGTCGGGAATAGGGGATAGTGGAAGGCGATATTTGCCGGAGATAGTGGCTGGATACACCGTCGACAGTGGGAGATAGTGGTTGTCAGCTGACTGATGACATCGGTGAACGGTGGTGGGAGACACTAGGGCAGACACCGGCTGAAGGATCTTCATGACTCCAGCGGATTTTACCTACTAAGAAAAATAATGGATTTTTAAGGTTTTTCATGTATGATATGATCATTTAATTAATTTGAGCCGATGATATATTATAATGATATGCTATTCACAAGTAGTTTTGATGGTTGGAATTGTGTTGTGATATGATTTGATCGATGCTTTATGAGTAATTGCTATGAATTTTACAAGTATTGAAATATGATAAATGTTTTGCTTTAAGATTTTACATTAAAACAGTTGCATATACATGAAAGTTAAGGAAAGATGGTTTTGCGGCATCACTACGCGCGAACACTTGTATGATTGCACAATTTTAATGATGGATTAAAGGATAATAGCCTGTATGGGTCAAGGCAATTAGCATGTATGGATCAAGGCTAGTCCATCTATATGCGTCAATGATGTTACATGTGAATGGAAATGAAATGAGTAAATGGAAGCATGCATGCCATAGTAATTTATGATGATGTTTTATGATAAGATTTATGAGGGATTTCATGCTAGACATATCAGTATGTATATGTTTTTGGATGGGACATAGAACATTTGTATATTGTTACAGTTAATCTTGTATATGCGTATAGCTGAGTTATATGATGTATATATATATATATATATATATATATATATATATATGTGTGTGTGTGTGTGTGTGTGTGTGTGCGCGCGCGCGCGCGCGTGTGTGTGACTTAGATGGATTTAAATGTGTATATTTCCAAGTGGGAGATTGGATTGTGCACGTATTCACAACTAACTAGTATATTTCAAGGTTTCCATATCAACGGTGTTTACTTCATCAGTTATAAAATGCTTTTAAATGCAATGTTTCGACCAGCTACAATTGTAATTGTAAAATGTAAAGTTATAGTAGAAACTGGAAAAGTTTGCTCGCTGTGAAAAATCAGTAATTTATATACTTGCTGAGACCAGGGACTCATGTATCTGTTTGTGTGAACGTGGTAACTCCACGATCGCATAAATAACGTCGTGGTTGCATGTGATTAGGGTGCTGATGAGGATCCAATAGCCGCATACTTAATTGGGCTACTATAATTGAGGCCATGTGATGTCGAATGTGTTTTTTGTTAGACTTATGGGTAAGTCTAACTTTTGTATTACATCATTTTGTTATGTTTAGTGACATTCATCATGTATATGACTCATGTCAATTGTGACACTTTTGTATAGCTATTTTGTTGTATGGAAAAGAAACAATGTATAATCTTTAAAAATATAGATGTTTATGAGTAATACCCCGACAAAAACACCTGTTTTTAAAGATGAATGATTTACTACAAAAACAATTAATAGTTTCATAAAACAAGGTTTTATAAACCAAAATATCAAAAGTCAAAACCCTTTATTAGTAGCCCAACCCCTTAAGCCTTTTTAAAACAAAACCCAAAACCATCCCTCAGTGACCGAATGTACGCAAGTGGACCATCCAAATGTACACACCTGACCTATAGTGCAAACGTACGCTAAAGGGACCACTATGAGCGTTCGTTGACTAGTCTTTGTGCCAGTGGGAAATACCCTAGAACCTACACTTGAACCCTTGTGCTCAATATATAATAGTACCCGAACGTTCGCTCAAATAGTACCCGAACATTCTCTGACAACTCTGAAAAGAAATTTTAACTCATTCTGAACCTTTTTAGAGCAAGGCACGTCCTAAGCCCCTATATAAACTGCATCCTTCGACCCTCAACCTCCACTATCTTCAGAAACCCTAATACTAGTGTGAGGAGTGCTTTGGAGAGAGAAGGAGGAGACCTTGGTGCCTTGCCATCTTCTAAAGGTAACCTCTTGTTCATTTTCATAAGCCTTCATGTTACTCTTACTGTTCTTCATAAGTATTTTAAGTTCTAAAGAGGCCTTGTTTTGTAATATGCCCATTTCTTAAAAGAGGAAGAAATGTTTTCAAAGTTTTAAACACCCCTTTTGATTTCTTGAGATTCCTTGACTAACGTGGTTTGATATGTTGCATGTGTCCATTAGTAGTCTAGGATGAGATATATCAACCCTTGGTTTTAGATAGAAGCCTCAAAACATAGTTTGGAGTTTTTGGCCGAGAGCTTAACTCAGTGGCTGAAAGTTCGCTCTCGAGCCCAAGCGTTCGCCTAGGGAGCTGGGCATTCGCCCCTTAGCTCCAAATGTAAGGTATTAGGGTTTAACGACCCTTTTTCATTAGACATGACCTAGTACATTACTCGTAGAATGTGTCATATTTCGTTATACTAGGGATTTGCAATGTCAGAGGACTCAAGCGAACGCACAAGATAAGTAAACACTTACGACCACTTTCCATAGCACGCGTATGATATGAGCATGCATATATTTTTTTATAACTTGGTAATTGTCTTAATAACTGGCTGATAAGATGCATCATATGACATAGTACACCGATACGTGCAATATAATGGCCATGGGCTTACTATATAAACTTGATTCTATGGTCAAACTTGTATGGATGTGATGTAAGGGCCTTAGATCTAATGGTTATTTCGTGACCGACTCAACTTTAATTGCCATGTCACTACAGGACATACATCATTAGCAGAGTGGGTCACCCAAGGTCGAACTCGGTCGGGCTGCTAGTGTTATAAACGGTAGTGTACAATGGTCGGGGCACTAGCATTGTATTACAGGTCCCTCAGGATAGCGGCAACCCTGCTAAGAATGGGTAATATCTCAAGTAGACTATATATAATAGTTATGACCTATAAAATTAGTTTTTTGCATTAAAACTACTTAGGCAATTGCCGCTGGAAGGACACTATTTTATTTCAACAAAACAATATTTTACGGTATATTAACAGAGACAACACCTCTTTCAAATCCTTGATAAACTGTACGTTTATTTTTGTAACAACTGGCTCATGTCGTACCTAATTGTGAGGTTTACTTACTAAGTAAGTCGTTAGACTTACGCAGTTATTACATCTTGTAGGAAACCTGTTTCTAGAAACAAAAAGTCGCATGGTTGCCACTACGGACTTCGCTTAAGAAAAGATCTACACATTGTTATCAGGTTTGCTTAAGTTCCTATTTCTATTAGTTGCTTCATGTTTGTGTTTGATGATATTACATGTTTCATTATGGTTATTAGACGCCTTAGATTTATTTCACCTTCCTATGCATTAACTTTAATGATGCTTGGAGGGACGGTTCCCCATTTAGCTATCAGTTAGCTAGACTGGGGTAATTTTCAATAACCCTACCAAACTGGTCAATACCAGATTTGGGGGTGTTACATTATGTCACCTCTTTGTTCCACTGCTAGGTTATGGAACTATGATATATATGGGTTCATGTATATAGAAATGTGATGTGATGTATATATGGTACTAGTTATTGTGATGACTTGGTTACTATATATATATATATATATATATACATGGTCCCAAATCGGGTCATCACAATGTCAATGATGTCAACATCTGCGGTCGGTCTATGAATACCCTCTCATCAAACTTCTAGAACATTGTAGTATTGTTTGGATACCCCAACTTGTCTTGCACTATATTGGAGATGTCCCCAAAACAAAGCAAATCTACATCTACCTTTGGTATATTCAAGACATCTTCTCTTACATATTCCAAATTTTCTATAGACAAAGACCCACCATGGTTAAATAATGGTTCCATCACCATCAATGTCATTTCTTCACCATGCATAAATGGACTGAATTAAACTCTCTTCCACCTACGAACGTGTGAAACCCATAAGAATAGATGTGTAGGAAATGTGAATGAGTAGATACCTTTCAGATCGAGTAGATTTGTGGGAAATAGACTTGGGAAATGGCAACTACAACAACCTTGAAAAGGGCTCTGACCACCTCAAAGCATCTGCTTCCACATACAGACCACTAGACATGGCCGAATGTCTAATTATGTGACTTTGAGGGAAACGCAATAGAATCGAATAGGAGTAAAGCAATTTTTTAATTGGTAAAGTTAGGGGTGTCAAAAAATACAGGGAAACCGGAATCAGAACCGAAAAACTAGGAAACCGGGGAATCGGAGAACCGATTTTGAAATAGGTTGGAAAAAACCAGTAACTGGGTACCCCGGTTCTGGTTTCGGTTTTTGGCACCCGGTTATAACCGGGTAACCGGGTACCGATATATATTATAATATATATTGGCTTTTGTTTTTTACTTTAGGTTTATATTTGCTTTTGAGTTTTTATTTAGGGTGTTTATATTTGTTTGTTTGTTTCAAAGTCCCTTGTTAGTCGTTACAGCCCTCTGCCTCTCTTTCTCTTAAAGAGAATGAAAGAAGAAATAAATAAAGAAAAGAAAGAATGAATGAATGAGATGGTGAAGACGCGTTAAGCAACGGGGAAAAAAAATGGAGAAGATGAAAACCATGGGCGTGAAAGAGGGGTAGAGAGAAAAGAAAAGGAAGAAGAAGAGGAGGGAGTGGGGAGCAAAAATAAGCCCAAAATACAAAATTTTAAAAAAACTGGCTACCCGGTCCGGATAACCAGGTACAAACTAGAATCGGCCGGTTATTATATAACCTGTTAACCGGGAACTGGTCACCCGATTCCGGTTTTCCAAAATCAATAACCGGGGTACCCCGGTTCTGGTTCCCGGTTTTGGCCAATAATCGGAAACCGGGACCGGATTGACACCCCTAAGTAAAGTAAAGCTATTTTTGTGAACTTGAACATTTGGTCTTTCTAGTTTGTTAAGATTAGAAGAAATTGGTCTTTCTGGTTTTATTTGAGATGAATAACTTGGAAGAAACATGCTTCTACATTTATTTGGATATTAGTGATGTGACACTCCTCTTGACCTTCAAACTTTGTTTTGTTTTATATTTATTCTTCTTTTATTATGTGACATTCATCGGTCTAAAATTTGGAGGAAATGAGAAGATTTTAAATTGGAGGCTAACTGGTCCATGGAGGGGGCCTAGAACCAACTAACACAGTGTAGCATTCCTCTTTCCTTTTATTTAGTTGCATGCCTACTCCGAACGTCATAAAGAATTACACACATTTTAGCCAAAAAAAAATACGAAGGGCGCAATGTATTTTGATAATGACTAACGTTGGAGTACTTTAGGGGTCACAAATTTGCTGTCGAAACAGTTATCGTGGTCAACTCGAGACAAGAGGTTCCTACCAGGGACTGAGGTCCCTTGCAAAACAGAAAGAGTGTCAGAGGAACTCCGGCTAGAGCATACTCCGATGCTTAAGTCAGCATAGGTATATAATGAGTTGGTCGGAGATGAGAGAGTCATCTCCCGCTCTTAAGTGAGTGAAATATGGAGTTTACAGAGGAAGAAGGCTAAGGAGACCTTGTTCTCCGAGAGGCTCCAATGTGACTCCTTTCTTAAGGAGTTTTTTTCGCGTGTTTGAGCGTTGTTCTCTAAAATTTATATATACGAACCAGATTGGGAGGTCGAAGGATCCACCTTCCTTCGTTCTGGGTTGTTGAGCCTCCCGAACCTCCAGCTCAAGCAATGACATGCGTTGTTGCACATAACTGTCGCCCTGCTATGGAGTGGCTCTAGGCATTGTGATGGGACGAGAGTGCAGCCTGGAGTGGCGATGTGTCATCCCTACAAGGATTGCTGTGGTGTAGGCACACGACTCAAGGTGCAATGACGAGATAGGAGCCTGCCCGGGCATTACATGCAGTTGAGGGGCTTAAGGAATGGTGATGAGACAAGGACCAATTGATGGGCTCAAGCATTGGGATTAGACGGGACTACTAGCCCGTGTTTCCCGATCATTATTAGCCTTGTCAGTAGCTAGCAATCGTTGTCGTAGGGATGCAATGAGCTTAGAGCATTTTCAGCAGACTCCCTTATAGGGAGTCTGTTCCCTAAGTTTAGAGAATATGTCCAAAAAATCACAAAAAAATGCCCCACAGCAGATTTCCTATATGGTTCCTTAAACCATCAGCTGCTACAGTTGAATCCAAAACATTGGGTTCAACTCTAGCAATCCAAAGCTTATTAAATTGAAGAAAAAAAAAAAAACTATTTCTCTCTCCTCTCAGGACAACTCTCAATGCATCCTCTTTCTCTTTCTCTTTCCAGTCAACACGCCATCTCTCTGAAAAAAATCGCCAAACACACCTCTCTCTTCAAAAACTCCATCTTCTTCAACCTCTCAACTTTCATCTATGTTCTACACAAGGTAGAGAGGAGACCAAAAAGAGAGAAAGTTCGAGATTAAGAGAGAATGGTGAGCGTTCTGTTCAAGCCGAGAGAGAGAGAGACACACAAGAACGGTGGTTGAGCCACCGTCGTCGTGCAGTGGGCAGCAAAAATTGGAAACCCATAAATCAAATCAAACCAAAGAACCCAAAAATCAAATCAAAGACACAAGAAGTCAAGGCGTGTGCAAGCCGATCGGGTTGCAGTTGGATGGGGTCACGTTGTGCGAAGGGCTGGAGTCGTTGTCGATAAAGAACTCGGTGGACTTGGACGACATGGGGTTGACAGCGATCGCGAGGGGGTGCTGGAAATTGAAGAAATTTGAGGTGGTTGGGTGCAAGAGGATCACAGGGACGGGAGTGAGGACATTAGTTTCCTTGTTGGGAGGAGAAGAAAAGGAAGAAATCACAGGAAGAAGAAATGGGTTGCTACATCGGAAAGAAAGAAGAAAATATGAGGGAGAGAGAAAGTATAAATTAAAGGAATAAAATATTAAAAAAAAATAAAAATAAAAAGTAAAATAAAAATATAATATTTTAATAATATAAGGAAGCATTTAGGAAAACTATTGGGGAGCAAATTGATATAGGGAAGCAAAAAGTAATTTGAATTCTTTAATTTAGGGAAAATGATCGGGTAGCTGCTGGGAATGCTCTTAGGAGGTGCCAGGAGTGGCGACCATCGCTTGGCTAAGAGGCAATTCGAGGGCCTCACTGGCGAGGGTGAGGTGAGTTGTCAGCGGGAGGTTCGTGTGTAGTCTTAGGATCGGCCGCAATGGGCCGCCAGTGGTTTGCAAGACGCGACTTGGGCCTTGTTTTGTGTAAAATAAGGGCATTCTTCTGTTGGTGGGCCTAGGAAGGCCGCAGCTTGGGAGAGAGTCTCTATTGGGATTATTATGTCCCACCAACTAATATTATTTAGTAAATTACTATATGATGATCATGTAAATGGGATCATACAATTCGACTGACATGACTAGTCAAATTACTTAAAATCAAGCTAAAAACATTTCTCAGGTAAAGTGATGGGGGGAGATTTTGAATTCGTGTGTAAAAAGTAAAAACAATGGAATAATAATGCATGTCTTTAAATGTTTTTCATTTCATTTGAAACTGATCAAATTACTCAGATTTTGGGCTTCATTTTCTAATTACAGGTGTCATCTCTTTCACTTAGAAGTTAGTTATGTACCTGCAGTGAGAGAGGGAACAGGAACTGCGTGTAGAAATATCACACACCAGGCATGTTGCAACTCACACTCAAACAATGCACTTTTCCATCTATTTACACACCTTTGGGCAACCCTAATTTCTCAAACACAAAGAACCCGCCAATGGCTTTTCTTCCTATTGCCATCCCCACTCTCATCCTACTGCTTCTCATTTCCCTTCCAACCGCCACCCTTTCGCAAGATCCCAGCTCCTCCGGCCCCTCCATAGCCCAATGTGCGCCGAGCCTGCTTCCGCTTGCCCCGTGCGCACCATTCGTACAGGGAACAGCTCAGTCGCCGTCACAGCCGTGCTGCAGCAACCTCAAGCAACTCTATACCCAGGAGCCACACTGCCTTTGCCTCTTGCTCAATGACACCACCTTCAACTCTTTCCCTATTAACAACACACTGGCTCTGCAGCTGCCTCTTCTTTGCAGCCTCCAAGTTAACATCTCCCCTTGTTCAGGTACATTATTCTTTTGTGGGGCTATATTAATTTTCTTTTGTGAATTATTAAATATATATAATTATGTTACCAGATTCATGGAGATATATATATTAATTTTCTGCTTATCTGTGAATCAAGGAATAAATCTGCCTTCTAATACTTCCTTTGGGACAAACACCAACTCTACTGTCGGGACAAACACCAACACGACTGTTGCTGGTATGTAAAACAATTAACATCTCTTACATCTTTGTAACTTTGCATATCCCAAAAGTTAAATTAAATAAGACAAATTGAATTTAATTATTTAATTTATATTCTAGGGGTCCAATTGGATTTGTGATTTCAAAAATTGTGATTTAAAAACTGCATTTTTTGTCTATAAAATTGCAATACTAAATGTACCCTAATACTGTGAGCCCTAACACATAAAATATTTAATAAAAATCGTAAATTGTTATACAACAACCATAAAACTGCAATAGTGCGGTGGTAAAAATCAACATTTGGATCAACAAGGGCTTTGTAAGAAAAATAAAAATCAGTAATCGATTTTCACTGACACTTCATCTCAGTTGTATACCAGACGTATAACAATGTATTAAATAGCATTACTCATATTTAATTGAAAATTATAGGTAAATAACAACAAGAAGATTAAATTATAGGTAAATTATAGCATTACTCATATTTGTATTAAATGTTATGATACCATATTAAACCACCACTTATCCTAAAAATTTAACGTGATAGGAAGGGTAACCTTAATTATTTAAATTAATATTTAATAGTGTGGCCCACGAAATAGTCAACAATAGATGGTATAGACGTGTAAAGTTAAGGACCCCACTATGAGATATGATATACACACTCCAACTCCTATACTCTCACTCTCACACTCTCCAGCGTAACTTTTAAAATTATTATTGGATCAAAATTTAATAATGATTCATCACAAATTCAATTGTGATTTTAAAAGTCTCATAAGGAAATGTGAGAGTTGGAATAAGAGTTGGAATGCTTTTCCATAAAGGCTTTCAAATCGTCATTTTCAGCCCTTTGATTTCTAAATTTTGTGTTTCACAATCTTTTTAATTGGAGTTTCAGCTTCTCCAACGGTTCAAGTGCAACCAAGAACCAACATCATGGGATCAGGCATCGGCAGAAGCACCAGCACCAAATTGAGGGGAGAAGGTGGCTACGCACGAGCGACAACTCTGGCAGCTTTTCTATTGACAATATTACTGTATTAATGTTTTTATGGTAATTAGTGGTTGTGTTTAGAATTAGAATCTATCCATTTCATTTGAACTGGATAATATCTAGTTAATTATAGTGGAGGAGTATTTATGTCCCTTCAAAAAGTGAAAAGACAAAATTACCCCTCTACTATAACTAACTGGATATTATCCAATTTGTTTGAATTGGAGATGATCATGTTCCTTGTGTTTAGGAGATGTTTAGTGATTTAATCTCGAATTTATGACCGACATAAATTGATTATGATGTTAACTACTTTGACTTGATGAATATTATTTTCTTTCTATTTAGTTGGAGTAAAAAGATAATGATAAGGAAAAGACATCTTTCCCGAGTTTAGAGGTGAAGGAGATACAGCAAGAGAGGAAGGAGACCTGGCCAAAGTACCAATTCGAACATATAAAGTAGGCTTCAAATAAAGTAGTTTGCTAACTGGCCGAATAGAAGTAGTGTAGTTCCGTCAGCTACTTAGGTAGAGTTACGTTCCGTAAGGGCCTAGCCTACTAGTAAAAAGGGGGCTTTACACACGGAGAAGAGAAGAGGGAAAGAAACACTTTTTCTAAAAAATCCACTACCTGGCTGCTCTATGTATCAGCGCTGGAGACGTCGGTAGTCTCAAAGCCGTCCCTTCCCCCACTCTTTACTTTATTGGCTCGTTTTGTAGGAATAGAGTAGTCAAAGTAATTGCGTCTACCACTGAAGGCAGCCAATAGTCACTCGGGGCTTTAGTACTACTTTTATTTTTCGTTAGTTAAGAGAGACGGAGATGAATACTCTATCTCATCTCTAACTCATTTCTTATCTGACTTTAAAAATAAATAAATAAAAAAGATAGCAAGTTCTATGCACAAGTTTTTTTAGTGCTTTCTAATTCACAAGAATAGAAGCCTTTCTTTTGTTGAGTTGCAGAAATATGCAACAGGATAAAGGAAACCGATTGAGAAACTTGCATGAGGCTGGCTATTCACTCACTTTTTTCTGCGAATGTGCAGCGGCGAGAAGCCAACTAGAATAATTCTAAATACTCATCTCTCATTCTACTCTCATACTACTGGGCTAATGTGACAATGCCCATCAACCCTTTAATTTTTTTTTTTCTTTTCATAATAGAGGTTGATCCAAAAATTAATGGACACTGCCACATCACCAAAATGACATAAAAGTGGGATACCAAATGAGTATGGAGCATAATGAGTTGTTTGGAAAAAATGACACCACGTCAATGGCAAATTGAGAGTGAGGAAAACTAGGAAAATTGACGTGCTTAAAAGTGCCACTTGACAAAATTAGTTTGTATAGATCATTTTGGATATAAATTTCGGATAAAAATTAGCTACAAACTGGTTTATAGGTTTCTAGCTAATTCCTACAAACCAATCTAATAAATTGCCAAATGTCCCTAGAAAAACACGTGTTTTTTTTAATAGCATGCGCTTCTCACATTTTTTTTAATAGCAATAATAAGATGCAAGTGCTTCTCACATACTTTAGGAGCACGTCACTTTACTCCTTACTAGACTGCTTTGTAGGAATTATGCTACTTTATGTCCATAACTTTCCTAAAAATTGGGTCCTCTAACCTAGTCTCTAAAGCACCATGTGTTCTTTTAGCATTTAAGAAGCACACAATTTTTTATTAATGCTATTTGAAAAGCATAAGAGAAGCACATGATGTTATGAAAAAATCATGTGTTTCTCACATGCTAAAAGACATAGCACTTTTAGAGACCGGATTAGACGAATTTTCCTACAACCCAATTTGTACGAAATTTCTATATGAAACTTCGAATCCTTAAAGAGTCGAATTAAAAACGTTCCCTATCAAATTACATTTTCTACAATATCTCAAGCTTGAAGAGTGTAATTTATATCAAATTTGGTACAAGAACATGGGAACAGCAGAGGTCATATCAATAGGTGCTTCAAATTTTTCTGCATCATCTAAAAGTTACAGTACATATATGCAGAAAAATTATCATGCAAATTACCTCGAAGCCCTCAGTGGGAATGATTCTTTGTCTAGAATTATATCATGTGGTAGATGAAGACCTTAATTTGTTTCCATTGACTACTATAGAGAGAGAGAGAGAGACTATTCCAAAGAAGGAGCCACCTCAGTTGGGTTGGACTCAAACACATCAGAGTTTGATGAATCAGGTTCTTCTAAAAGCTCTCGAGACTGGATTGATTCTTTGTATGCGGGAGTCTGCTTAAAATCTGTCGCCCCTTCGTTGTATGTAGCCACAGCAATCCCACATGCAATTAGCTGTCAAGACACAAGTGCAGAATATAAGCCTTGATGGCCCTCAAGTCAAATTAGAATGTTGCACAAGAAGCAGAAACTTTAAAACTAATTCCAATGTACAGGACAGATATCATAATTAAGCATTGTTTAGAAATAATTAAGGCTCATAATTACTTTGTATCTGAACAAAAATAAGGCTTCTCAACGTTCACATGCTTAAACAAGGGCTTCTCAACCTTGGTAAAAGTTTTTTTTTGTTCCTAACCAAAAAGGATAGGAGTTCTGGGCTGGGTTTGATCATAGTAACATCTACCAATTGGAAACCAATGACAGAAGAGGCTTAGACGGGAAAACCATAGACACTTTCTCAAGTCGGTTTAGTCATAGCCTCTTGAGCCAGCCTCACTAAAGGCATTAGTAGACACCTAGTTGGTGGCGTGAAAATAATTCCAGATGCTTCCCATAGCAAGATTGGTATAAGTATTTGAAAATAAGGCTCAGTATAGATATTGTTTTTTTTAGATGAAGACAAGGAATGAAGAAACTACCATTACCCTTGCCCTTGAAGCATCATTAGTAACAACTATTCCCACAAGAAGTATAATTTGGAACAATTATGTCCTTGTTATTTATATATTCATCCATTCATTCAATTAAGCAATTGTACTAAACCAACATCAACTAAGCCACCAAAGCAAAACAACTAGCATGTCAACATTATCACACAATCAAGGGATGCATTTGTTCTTATTTTTTTTTATATGTAGATGCATTTGTTCTTATTAAGATGCACTTCTCACACCTCTTTGTTGCTAAATCCAAATAATTATATTTTTTAGCTAATGAAGATTGTGTATGCAAGATCATCTCAGTCTAAGAATATTCCAACTTTCCAATCGATATTAAAGGACACTTTACATGGATCCTATATTGGGAAGCTATATTTTGGTAGCCTACCTAGATGCTTCCACTAAATCCATTTGTAACTTAGTTTCTAGTTGCTTTTGCCATCAATCACCTTTTTTTCAGTTTAGGAAAAAATAACCTAAACCTAACAATTATAGTGACATCGTGGCGAAATCATTTCAATGAAAACATCAAATTTTAGAGGTAAGACTTTATAGACAGGTTGAAAGAGTTTTTCATTCAAGGGATAAGTAGTTTGTCGTTTTGTAATCAAACTTGATGCAAAGATAAACTTAGGGCAAGAGTGGTCATGTAGGTGGGAGGCATGAGAGTGAGATCTTCATGGTTCAACTTCAATTGTTCAGCTGATCTTATTTGGGGAATCCATCAGCTTCATTTTTGGCGGAGGCTACTAGCAGTATCCATACTTTAAAAGAAAAAAAAACCATTACATAAACTATCACTAGTTTCAAAAAACTAAGTGGAAGGTACCAAGCATAGATAGGGTTCAAAACAAGAGCACCAATTCCAACATTATAACAAATTACTATCTGTTTGATAGAAAATAATAAATTTACTCACTTAACCATTATCTTACAACTCTCTGTCCGAGTTTCAGTAGCATATAGATTTAGGGATGTCATACAAGGTCCTATATTCAGCAATTAGATAGGAGTATGACAGTTGACAATTTACCCCATATCCCTAAACCCTAAGCAGATGAGAATGGATAAATTTAAGCAAATACTCAATATATAGTCTGGCAGAAGCAAAAGCGATCAGTTGAAGGATGAAAAGAGTTGCAAATACACAATTTTGTCTTCTCCATCCTAATTTCAGTAACATATAGATAAAGAGTGGTGGGGGGACGAGGATCCTCAGAGAATTGAGTCACTTTACACACAGTTGTAAGGTTTGGAGCAAAATGGTATGCTCTATTCACTTGACTCCAAAATCTATAATTCATTGAGATTGAAAGTTAATTATTATTATTATTATTATTACTATCAAATTCTACATTCAGTGTCAATGGGCTCAACTCTTTCGTGTTTGTCATAACAATTTTCTAATTCCGCAACACCCAAGCCATGTCAAACATATATATAGCATCGAATTATCTCAACAGAAACAAATACAACGATTACCCAGTAAATATAAAATCAAAAAAGCAACAAAATTAACCAAGATGAACAAAACCAAGTGAACATACCGCGAAAACGATGCCAAAAGCCCACATGTACTGTACAAAGAAACCAAGAGCGTCCCACTGCGGCCCTTCCCAGAAATCAGGCTTGGTACCCGGAAGCTCTGGCAAGAAGTATCCACCATCAGCAGCAGCGCCACCATCTGCAACAAAACCAACATTCTCAATGCTAGACGTATCCTCTGCCGTACGCTGTAGCTGCTTTTCCTCTTGGTCTTTGGTTGTGGCGGTGCCCCTCCGGTCCTTGCTGTCCAGCCGCCCGGTGCGGGAGGAGAACCTCTTGGCTGAGACCACGTGGAGACTGGCGGTCCTAGTCGACAGCGGGAAGAGGACGTGGCGCCGGATGGGGAGGTGGGTGTACGGGTTCTTGGTGGTATTGCCGAGGAGGATAGCTGCTCCTCCTCCACCGTTGCCAATTGTCAGAGACATCGTGGAGTGGATGAGAGTTGTGAAGCACAGCGCGTGGATAAGAAAGGAGGGGAAATGTATGTTGGTGACGACCCTTTTGTTGGGCCAACCGGAGTGGGCCGAGATTGTGATAAGATTATACTGCGGCACCAGTTATCGACGCATCAGCTACTTGTTGCAGCGATAATTCTGAAGCGGTCGAAAAGTAGTTTAGAAGGACGAGAATCTGACTATGAACGGATCAATATTCCGTCGTAATATCTAGAAAAGAAAATACCAATTTTAGCCTAAATGTAAGAGCATTCCTTGCGACCTCACCGAAAATCATTTTTGGTTATTTGGGTAAGGCAATTTAACAAAAGTGACTAAAATCCTCTATTTTCAGCCTCACCATTTTAATCCAAAATAAATTGTGAGTGAATAGTACTCACTAAAGATAGTAAGTATTATTTACTCACCAAATGAATAAAAAATAATATAACCTCTCTCTCTCCTTCCATATTATTTGGGAAAAAAAAAAAAAAGTCTCCAAGAGGTAGTTCAATTGGATGGGACCACGCCTAATAAAGCAGAAGTTACTAGTTCGAATTGTCCTTCATCTCTTATAAGAAGATGTCCAAAAAAAAAAAGTCAAAAAAAATATAATTAAGTATTTGAAAAAGAATATTTAAATGGAATAGTAAAAGTTGATAGTTAAAATAGTGGGGCTACTAAGTGTGCTTAAAAAAAAATGAGTAATTAAAATAGAGAAAATTATACTTTTAATTATTTTGATGAGTAAAATTTGTTGAGGCTATAAGGAATGCTCGTGTTATTTCAACTCAAGAAGAGTTTTAACCCTAAAGCTCCTTTTCCGTATTGAATAAAAAATTAAAATGTTTAAGAAGATAAATATTGCTATTTTTTATGTTCATTTTAAGGGTTAGTGGCCCCTAAAAAAAAAATAAAAGCCAAAGGAACTTACGAACTTTTTTCGATAGGACGCCGACGACAAGGCATAACCCCTTGGGTCCGGGGGCCAGCCCAAAAGCCCCTAGCCAAGTGTTAGAACAGTTTTCGATTTGTGTAAATTGCACGTTCTTCGAGCCACTAATGCGTCATTCGCGTTCCCTTAATCCTTGTAAAACAATAACCGTCAATGTATTCCATTGATCCTTGCAAAAACAATAATTGTTAATAGAGGTCTCATCTGTGTTCCCTTAATTTCTGCAGAACAGTAACTATCAAGAAAGGTCTCATTTTAACTATCAAGAGAGGTCTCACTTTAATGACTTTATCTCACGTCAATGACTTACTTTAATGAGTTTATCTCATTTTGATGCCTAAGCCAGTATTTATGAAAAAAATATGTGTAGTGCATAAGATTTTAGTATGAGATTTGTATTTGAAGTATAGACCTTTTTATAGGCTAGGAAAATATAGTGAGACCTGGATTAAGTCTTCTACTTTAACGTGAGATGAGAATGCTAAGAGTTTGATTTGAACACAAAGTTTAATTCCAATTCATTTTGAAGTCGAACTGTTGGTTGGATTATTCAAGAAGTCTTAATTGGATCTGGTTTGTGACTCCTACTCCAATTCAGCTTGGAGTAGGAAGCTTATCCGGATTTCTTGGGATGAGACCTTATCCCGGTAGTCCAAGGTTCAGACGTGGACATACTCTTATGCAGATTAAGGGATGAATATCCTTGACATACTTTTGTGGTGAGACCGATACCTGAGTTTCCGAGACATGCATGTCCCGAGCCTTGGCCGGAGGAGTTGAACTTTAGCCCCGGAATGTGTCCATTCCCGGGACTCAATCCAGATGTGCCACCTATCGTGGTTTTTGGGAATTAGCTTGTTCCGAGGAATTGGGAATGACTCATTTGAGTGCTTGACTCCCGGGGTAGGCCTATCGAAGAGTCATGATAACTCGGTTTGGGGCCCATAATCCTTTGGGCCGGTTCTGGCCTTGAGGCCCATGGTTCTTTTGACTGGCCAGTGTAGGTGGGATTATTCCCAACACCATGGATGATTTAATCGAGGGTTTCATCAATCAGGCACACATATAGGAATCACTAGATAAGTAAGGACATCAATCTTTTACTCCCTTACCTATTTTGAACTCAGGATTCCCAAAGGGAAGGTCGACCATGTAACATAGGAGATCAGTGGGGAAGACCCATAAGGAAAGATCTTTGCCATTACTCATCACCTTCCATAACTACAAAAATTTCCACATTTAATAACATTTGAATAGTGACGTTTTTATAAAATGTCACTAAAATGCAACTTTTTAACTGTTCAAATGTCAATATTCATAAAATAGTGATATTTGAATAGTGTTACTGTTCACACACCAATATACACGCACGAACAGTGACGTGTGAATAGTGTTACTATTCAGGAGTCACTATTCGTGCACGAATAGTGATTCACACGTTATTTTTCACGCATAAATAATGACGCGTAAACAATAAAATGTATCAAAATTTGAAAATTTTGGCGCCCAAAGTTTGCGTTTAAAACAACAACCCACACCCAAAAAGTTCAAAAAATTTCCACTTTCACCCACACATAAAATTTTTTAAAAAATTAAGCCACCTTAGAGGTGGCCGACGCCACCTCTGGGGTGGCTCACTGGCCATGGCTCACAGTAAATTTTATTTGAATTTGTTTTATTTTTTTAAAAAAAAAAAAATTAATTTGATTTTTTTGTTATATATATATTGGTAAAATTTATTTATTTTTTATAATTTTTTAAAGGGTGATAACGTTTGAATAATGAAGATGTCATCTTCTAGAAGGTGATGGGTACTGTTCACACGTCACATTCTCAAAGGTGACGTGTGAATGGTAAAAAGGGCATCTTTTAGAAGGTGATGTACATTGTTCACACGTCACCTTCTAAAAGGTGTCGTTTTGCGAAAAATGTATCCATTTAATGCCGTTTTCACTGTTCAAATAACATTAGTCTATGCACTTTTTGTCATTTTGAAAAAATCAATATTTGAACGTCACTAGCTTAATAATGACGTTTTTTTGGGCCAAAAAAGTCATTATTTTTGAGTCATTAAATTGGAGAATTTTTGTAGTGCATATTGGACCATCTCCCTTTTAATACTTGTTGGATTTTGCCTGCTTGCCTTATAAAAGATAGCTCCATATAAGAAGATTAAACCATAAGCCCAAGGTACTTTATTATTATACTAATTTAGGCGTCAGAGTATTCTTTGTCGACTTTCTACAACAAGTCATTGGTGTTTATGTTTAAAGTTGTTGCATCAATTCTCGATTACATACTTTAGGTTTAGAGCCGTTTAGGAATCCAAAGCTATGAATAATATCAACAATGGAGATGAAAAAAAAAGTGTGTTTATATATCCAAACTAATGAAAACAAAACAACCCAAGTCCATCTTTGCTGTGATCCAAATATTGGAGGCACTTATAACATTTCACATATCTTTAAGATTGAGCCACCAAAAAAGATTTCTTGCCTTCCAAGTTTCATCAATGTCAACTCAATCAGATTTTAGCTCAAAGAAAGAGGCCCAGAACTTTCTAGACATGTACGTTGTGAGAGGTTCAAATTTCAAATAGATAAACCCACTATGGTGGAGCCATTGAGAAAGACTTGAGATCTTTTGTTGTTGAATATGTGAAACATGTCGGTAAATTTGTAAAAGAGATAATAAAAAAATTAAAAAATTAAAAAGAAAAAAAAATAATGTGCAATGGTTGTCAATCGAGAGTAATGCTAAAAGAAAGACTCATATCTTTTTGTAGCTTCTTAAAATTATTATTAAATTTTGATTAAATTGTAATTTTAAAAGTCTTATCAATTTTGAAATAATAAAAAAAATATATAAGAATGACATTTAGCATTACTCGTGGTCAAGAAGACAAATAACACCTAAAAACTTAAAGAAACATGATTGACGATAGGGCTTAGGTACTTAGGGCTTAAGTACTTTAAGCTTAAATGATGTCGGATAAAAAATTGAATTTAATATATATATATATATATATATATATATATATATATATAATTTGATAATATGACAGTAAATACTAACTTTTGAATAAAAAATTATAAATAATAATAATTAAAAATATTTACTCATACAAGTATAACAATTTACTAAATAACCAACAAAAATCATTCATTAAATTTTTTTAAAAACAAATCCTTTTTTGCATCTTAATGTCAATCTCAAATTACATTTTTTTTTTTTATGATGATGCATATCAACTCAGCAAAAATATTCACAAAAATGCGGAATGAAGACAAACATTACCCTTTTTCTTTTCTTTTTTTTTTAAAAAAAAAAAAAAAATTGTCTCTTAAGCCCTCTTTTATCCGAATTAAAATGGAAAGAAATGGTAAGTGTTCTAACAATATTCCAAAAAAAGAAAAGAAAAGAAGAAAACAATATTCCGAAACTGACACTAAAAATTAATGGGAGTCCAGTCAACGGCTAAAACAAAACAAACTGTTTCAAACTTCAAATCTACGTTTCTCCATTTCTGTTATTTATGCTATATGTGTAGTGTGTGATAAGTCACAGTCAAGAGCCAAGCAATGAACAAACATATATTGACAAAGAAAGCACATTAAAACTTTCAAACCATATGAAAGAAATCCATATCTTGTTAGGTTAGAAGTCAAACATTATTAGGGCATAGTCATCCTCATCCAATATTCTCTCCCTTAGTCTTATCACAAGGCTCAGAACTACATCCGGAATTTTAATTATGGATGAGCCAAGCACAAAAAATTGACACAGTGAAAATTTCATTTTTGAAATATTTTGGCATTTTGCACATTTCACTTTAGATTTTCTCTTTGAGAACGTGTCTTTCATAAAAATTAAAGTACAAAACATAAGAGTTTGAACTTGAATTTATAGGTTTTAGGTTCAACCAACATTTGGTCAATTGTAACCCACAAAAAAAAATCTATCTTATGCATAGGTTTGTTTAACATAACAAATTTGTCATGGATTGACATTCCTTCTTGAAGCTTAAGTGCATAAAGATAGCATAAATGAAATGTACCACAATAACACATACTTGAATGGATCAATGACAGTTCATTATAAAGATAATCAACTCAAGCATGATAAGTGTATTCTATAGGTACATAAATTAAGAGGATTTCCAATTAAGCATTTAAAGCATATATACATCTTAACATTTCAAACATCTTTACAACACCAATTCCTTTCTCAAAAATTTATTAACGCAAATAAACCACAAAGAATGGCAGCAAAGAAAAACAACATGTTTAAATTGAGATTACAATAAGCAATACATGAATATTCTTTAGCATTAAACTTTCATTACATCTTATAGGTCCCACTACAAAACAATGATTTGGTTAGGGGTGTCAATGCGAGCGGTTTCTAACTGCCCGCTAACCGCTATAACTGTTAACCGCTAACCGCTTAACCGCCTAATCGTATTAACCGCTAACCGCCTAACTGCCTAACTGCCTAGTGGTTAGCGGTTAGCGGTTAGCGGTTAGAGGTTATTGGATTTACTAACCGTAACCGCTAACCGCCTTTTTATATAATATATTTTTATAATTATAATTATAATAATATTTATACATATAACATAATCACTTGATCATTAAATCACACATTTTTTTTAAATAATTAAATCACAATTTGAGTATTAAATGTATAAGATCAATACTTAATCATATGATTCAAATACTTTATTCAAGTTAATCATATTATTAATGTACAATGATAATGTTATACGTATAATATCAAATTAAGTAATTGACATTAGATTAAACAATGTGTTATTCATAACTACAATTGAAGTATTATTGTATTGTCATTATAATTTTAGTAATTTATATATTATCACTATAATTTATATATGTTGTGTTGAACTTTTTTTATATTTTTTTTATATGTTGCGACAGTTGTGTTGAACTTTTTTTATATATTGTGTTGAATTTTTTTTTATATGTTGTGTACTTTTTTTGTTTTTTTAAAGTTAGCCGATTATGATTTAATATTTAAGGAATTTATTTTAATGTATAAATAAATGTAAATTTATGGTCAAATATTTTTGATTTTTCAATATGGGCTCTTTTTATAGCAATTGGGCCCAAGAAGACACTAAAAAAAAAAAAAAAAAAAAACAAATGAGGATAAAAAATGTTACCGTAATAAAAAAGCCCAATTTTGAAAAAACGGTTAGTGGGTGGTTACCTATTTCACTAACCTCTAACCGGTGGTTAGTAGCTAACCACTAGCGGTTAGCGGTTGCGATTAGTGAAATCTACTAACTGCTAAGGCGGTTACAGTTAGCGGTTTCTGCTAATAACAACTAACCATAACCACCGCGACACCCCTACATTTGGTTTAATAACTACTTATTGGCCTTCATAAGACATTACACATTTATGAACACTTAATTAGCAAGTAGACAAAAATCTTTGTGGTCTGCACACATCTCATCTATAAGCCTTTCAAAGATCATAACATATGAATTTCTTGAAAAGTCTTTTATGAATATGCCTCATAACAAGAATCTCAAAACAAACATGTAAAGTAAAGAAAAACAACATGCTCTAAGATTTTCAAAAATAAGCAAAACAATCATTCCTAAACATGTTATTTACTCACCTAAATTTAGGTGAAATCACTACCACTCCCCCTCAATGGGTGAATGGTATAATCCTTTCCAACCCAAACCTATTGAAAGAAGGTATAGAGACGTGAACATTTTCAATCTTATCTAATCTAGACAAACCTCTCATCATCATTGTGCATAACCCCAAAGGTTCTTTCCTAGAAACAGAATTTTTATTTTCATGCACATGAGGTTTCAATTTAAAACAGTTTGGTCGAATGTGACCAACTTTTCCACAATGATGATAAATATAAACCTTTTAGGAGGTAAATTTTTAGAAGGATAGACGACTCTATACTTGGGATAAGATACACAAGGTTTAATATGAATTTTCTTAACTTTCTTACCTTGTGAGGTCGAGGCAGCTGCTATTTTTTTTTTTAACCAAAGAGTCTTCTATTTTTCCTGATTTAACAAATATTATCTCGAAAGTAGAATTATTGCTGGAAGACAAAGCAACATGACAATCAAAACTTAACTCAGATTTATCACAATCAGAATTCTGAGTATGCAACATATTCTCAAGGGAATTGCTAGAGAATTTTTCCAATTGAGTTTCTGACTCTTTTAATTTATTCTCTAACAAATCAACTTTAGAACCTAAAACAAGATTTTCAGATTTTAAAGAATTAATTAAAGCATGTGATTCAAACAATTTAGTAACAATAGATTATTTTACATGTTCAAGATCTTGAAAATCCTCCAAACAATTTGTGTATTGATGTCTCAAAAGAGAGAATTTTTCCAACAAATTGTTGAAGAAGTTTATAAGATCATATTCCCCTTGAGAAGTATTTATAGCAAACAGGAGTCAACAGATCTCACTTGAGAATTTAATCCAAACAAAGTGAACCCGCTCTGATACCAATTGAAAAACGTTATGCCGACTCCAAAAACTTGTTTATCATAATTTATGCGGAATTAATACTATGAAGCAATAAACAATTCAATCACCCAAAATATATAAAGCAATAAAAAGGCAGACACAGATATTTTGGTTACGAATAGGAAACATTTTAGAAACTGATCTAAAAGTAAAACATCTTCGGGGCAACCAAACCCAAGAAATCACTATCAAAAGATTATCCAGAGATTACAGACACTAGGAACACTTATAACCCTTTGCAAGACATTGGCTCTGTAAGATCGACAAGCCTACAACTCGTCTTCTTGCTCACAATCTTCTTCAATGTGATTCTCTTTTACCGGACCCTTCTGATAGACTTCTCATCCGTAGATTTATCAATGGAATAACTAAAGCTCTAAGAGATTCAATTTAACGCTCACCACGTATGATCTCTCTTAGCGCAGCCTCCGACGAACTCTCTGGGGGCGAAAATTCGTGTCTTTCTTCTATAATGATCTATATATATCAGTACATCAAACTCTAGACCTGGGCTCACTAAAAACACGTTTTTGGGCATAATAGGTAAGGGGTGCCCGGACAGGTTAATGGGCTGTCCAGACAGGGCCTTGTGGAGCAAAAATAGAGTTTTTGGAACTGCTGTCTGGACATGGGGAAGGCCTGTTCGAACAGGGCATGCAATGGGTGAAACTACATTTTGGAAATACTGTCCAGCCTTGATCAATAGCTCCGATCGATGAGCGTTTGTGGTCCGATGGAGGTGAAATTTTGCAGGGATGTTCATGACACATGAATCTACATTATAAACGGTGGAAATTGGATTCTGAGCATTCTATATCAATTTTTGAGCCTGTAAACAGTAGCTTCTGCATTTTAGAATAACTAAATTAAGCCAATACAAGAATTAACACTTTGGACCATCTTAATAAGTCAGTTTGTCTGTAGCTACAGATTCAGCCAAAAGTGCTTCAAGTCATATAAATTCTCATGTATCACAAATGCAATTTGCTCGAGTTGCGCTTTAAACAAATTTTTGGTGCAATAAAAAAAAGTTTGCAAGACAGAAAATGGCATTCTTGTTCTACCAAATTTGAATAGCTAAGCTATGGTTATCAAAAGTTTAACAAGCTCAACAATTAAGAGGCATATTTGAGAAGTATAAGAACAAAATGTATTACAAATAGAGTTTGATAATTGCTACTTCTAAGAGTTGTAGTCGGCTATGTATTTGAGATAAAGTAAATCAAGTATACATTTTTTATCTCTATCTATCTGGTTCATGATAGGATTAAAATCCATTTGAATATCTTTCCCAAGGTGGATGGAGTTTCATTTGACCATCCAAGTAACGGCTCATTGATAGATGGCATTACTCGAATCTCTTATCCCACTACAAAAGATGACACCTTCTCTATGTATGTCATGGAACAAGAGAAAGTCAACATAATGTAGTACCCATATCCATCCTCCTCCAAGCTATGAATTATTCCTATACTGGTCATTGTGACATCTTCCCACCCATATTTTGGAGAGGGTACTAAAGCTTTAACTCTTACCCAATCGCCAACCTGCTCATTTTGGCATAGAACATATTAAGAAGAAAAAAAAAAGTCTCTTTTTTTTTTAAAAAAAAAAAATTTATTATTATTATTATTATTACTATGAATAAAAAGCTTTAATTTATAAACCAAAACCCAAAAGAGTACAAAAACTCGCATTACAAGCCTATCAAGAGGCTAAAACAAAACCTCAGAGGCATAAAACAAGCAACCCCAAACGAGCTGCAGAACACCAAACTTAGCAACAAAATCTACTGCAGCAAAATCTGCAGAAAACAAAACCAAGGAAATTAAGGCTTCAAACAGAGAATGGAGAAACAAAGAAAGAAGAAAGAACAAGCAGGAGCCTTTTTCAAATCTCTTTACTACACATACTTCATACTTGGTCTCCGGCACAAAAACATATCAATTTTTGTCTCTGTCTTTCTAAGAGGATGTTAGGTCTTCTAGTTAAACTTTAATTCTAACCTTTTTTTTATTTTTTTTTATTTTCTAAGTAGACGTTAGGTCTTTTTGTTTTTTGTTTTTTTGTTTTTTCTAAGAAGACGTAGGTCTTCCGGTTAAACTTTAGTTCTAACTTTTTTTCTTTTTTTTTTCCTAAGTAGACGTTAGGTCTTGGTTATTTAACGTTAGTTTTAACTTTTCTTAAAAAATTGTCGGTCAACGTTTAACCAAGAGAAAAAAACAGAAGAAGTTAACTTTAGTTATATCAACCGTTATTAATGACTTTTAAACTTTAATGTGTACAATAAATATTTAGACACTTTATATAATTTTATGTGGATGAAAGGTTATTTTTTCCGTACCAATTTAAAAGAATATCAAAACTAATGAAAACAAAACAACCCAAGTCCATCTTTGCGGTGATCCAAATATTGGAGGCATTTATAACATTTCGCATATCTTAAAGATTGAGCCACCAAAAAGATTTCTTGCCTTCCAAGTTTGATCAATGTCAACTCAATCAGATTTGAGCGCCCCGAACCTTCTAGACATGTACGTTGTGAGAGAGGTTCAAATTTCAAATAGATAAACCCACTATACATGGTGGAGCCATTGAGAAAGACTTTAGATCTTTTGTTGTTGAATATGTGAAATTACATGTCGATAAATGTGTAAAAAAAAAAAAAAAAAAGGGGGGGGGGCAAAAAATGAATGTGTGATGGTTGTCAATATGATGTGACTAAAAAACAAAAGCATTTTAAATATCTTAAATAATACATGTCATTTTTTTTTTATGAATTTGCAAAAAATTTGTGTGAATAAAGAGTAACGCTAAAAGAAAGATCTATATCTTTTTGTATCTTTTTAACGTTATTATTAAATTTTGATTGAGTAATAATTTTAAAAGACTTATTAATTTTGAAAGAATAAAAAAATAATATAAGAATGACTTTTAACATTATTTATAGTCAAAAAGACAAATAACACCTAAAAAGTTAGGATAAAGTTTTCTTCTAAACTAGGTTGAAGGAATTTTCTTCAATCTAGTCTATAAAAGTGATATGTGTCCATTTTTTTTTAATAATATGTGAAATGCACATAATTTTTTAATAAAATTTATTACAATTTTGTCCCTGTTATTAAAAAAAAACATGTAAATCTCACATATTAAAGGACACATGTCACTTTTATATATTAGGTTGAAAGAAATTTCTCCAACTCAATTTAGAAGAAAACTTTATCCAAAAAGTTAAAGAAACATAATTGACGCTAAGGCTTAAGTACCTTTTTTTTTTTTTTTTTTTTTTTGGTGATATGTCCAAGCAAGATGGGGAGAATGATTTGAATTTAGGGCTTAGGTACTTTAAGCTTAAATGTATTGTTAGATATATATATTTTTATATAATTTGATAATATAATATGACAGTAAATACTAACTTTTGAATAAAAAATCATAAATAATAATAATAATAAATATTTACTCATACAAGAATAACAATTTACTAAATAACCAATAAAAATCATTCATTAAATGTTTTTTGAAACAAATCATTCTTGATGATGCATGTCAACTCAGCAAAAATATTCGTAAAAATGTGGAATAAAGACAAACATTACTCTTTTTCTTAAAAAAAAAATAATAATAAATTGTCTCTTAAGCCCTCTTTATCCGAATTAAAATGGAAAGAAATGGTAAGAGTTCTAACAATATTCCAAAAAAAGAAAAAGAAAAAAAAAAAAAAAAAACAATATTCCGAAACTGACACTAAAAATTAATGGGAGTCCAGTCCACTGCTACAACAAAACAAACTGTTTCAAACTTGAGATCTACGTTTCTCCATTCCTGTTATCTTTTTCTTTTTCTTTCAAATTTACACCCTATTCTATTTAACAGTCAACTATTTCACGAAACGTCCCGGGTCCTTAACAAAACCGTGGCAAGCCGAAACGTTTCTACAACGCAGGCAGCGACTCGGGTCGCCACGAAAACTCCGACACATCGGAATGATCAAACAACCCTCCCAGCGGGACAAACTCTGAACCACCGTCGTTGACGTGGATGTCCGAGTCGACACCGATTCCGAACTCGAACGAGTCGTAACTTCGCATCTCGTTCTCGAACCCTAACATGCCATCCAATCCAACGGCGTCCGACGAACGCGTCTCGAAATCCACGGCTTCGATCCTCGCTTCCTCGCCGGAGGCGGAGGCGGCCGTCGGCGGGAGACCGAGCTCGTCGTCGGACGCTCCGAGAAGGTAACCGAGCTCCGGCTGTGACTCGCCGGAGTCTGAAGTCAGTTCCTGAGCCGCCATCGCCGGAGATGGAACCAGAATCTCTTCCTCGAAGCTTCTAATCACCGAGTCCAGTCCTTGGATAGCCGAGTCTCGGTCCGTTACTACGTCCGAGTCGTCCAGGATGTTGAGTAGGTCGTCGTGGATCCGCTTTGCCTCGGGCGAGTTCAACTCCGACTCAGCCGAGTCGGCATGAAAGCGCTTCGACTCGGGCGAGTTAACTCCATCGTCAACTCGCGTCCTCTTGTGGTCGCGACACTCTTCCATTTGTGGACCAATAAAAAAAAGATGAAAGAGGAAGAAAAGGTTTTCCAAATCTCTTATTTTAATAAAATTGAGGGGAGAGAGACTGAGAGAGAGAGAGAGAGGGGGGATTATATAGCAAAAATGGAAAATTACGGGGGTCGTTTTTAGAATAAAAATAAGTAAGGATGCTAAGAAACAAGTGGCAGGGTTAAGGATCTTCCGTTTAGAGAGAGAGAGAGAGAGAGAAGAGTTTGGGTGGGAGGGAAAGAGAAATGGGAGAGGGTATATATAGTGGGAAAAAAGAGTGACGGGATTTGGGATTTTATATAAAATAAAATAATAAAATAATAAATAATAAATAGAGGGAGGTGGGGATGCGACAATGACAGGCGCGTGTAGAGCGGGAAGGTCCGGTCGCAATCACGCACTTTACTTTTTCTTTTTCTATCTCGTGCCCTATTTATTCTGTGGGAATTTGTTTTTGTTTTTGTTTTTTTTTTTTTTTGTCAAATTAACTATATTTGATTCCCGGACTGTCCGAGTCTGTTCGGGTCCCACCGATAATTAGGCGTCATCATGTGGACGTGATTTCTCCGTTTTGATGGATCGGTCTTGATGCTGTTTTTGCTTTGCTGTCCTTTTTTGCTTTTTCTTTTTTTCTTTTTAATTTTATTGACGGGTTCTTTTTTATTATTATTATTATTATTATTATTATTATTATAGGCGTGGCTTTTACGTGTTTACCAAATCTTGTGAATCTCATCAGCTGACTTTTGCCGCTCCTTTCTTTCTTGACTGTTTACTGCATCCACATCTTATGGGTTGGACTAAAAATATTTAGGAAATTGTTATATAATTTGATCGATTCTTTTTTATTGTTACGATATGTGTGTCGTATAATAGTAGTGTGTCAATCATTCCGTTAAAAAATGTTATTTGAAAACGGTTTTTTTTTTTTTTTTTACAAAATTATAATACCAAACGCACTTTAAATATCATTATTTATTAATTAAAAAACTATTTTCTTCAAATATACACCTTAAAATTATCTTGCATTTAGTTTTTGCTCATCCTTCATATTAAGGAAAATGTTAAGTGATTAATATAGATCATTTATCTCTTTTCTTTTTTTTTTACTCCAAAATCTACATTTTTTTTTTTTAAATTATTCTATTTTTAAAACCTAAAAAAAAAAGGAAAAAAAAAAAAGAGAGAGAGACATTTTCCAAAATAAAGAATGGGATGTTGAATTTTTTTTAAAATTGGTTCTTCGAAATAGAAAAAATAGTCATTCTTCAAAATTTGAGAAAAAAAAAAAAAAAAAAAATTAAAGGATTCCATGTGAATGCTCTTAAGGACCTAATTATTAATCTAAAAGTTTTGGACTGATATTCTACAACACTTTTGAATTCGAATGCATATTTGTCTCATCTATCAACCCGGTTTAATGATAACCTTTTTGCTTTAGGAACATATAAATAAGTGGCTATTAACCGCTAATAACTATTAACCGTTGCTAATTCTTAACCACATAACCGTATGGGTGGGCCCGGTGCCACCACCCACCTGTACAACCCTACTAGCCTTGCTATAGCGTAGCGTTTGTTCTAATACCAATGGTCAAGAGTTTAGCCATTATTCTTAAAAAGTCGTAAAACTAATTGAGGAAGAAGATTTTGTATAAGATTTTAAGGATCATGTAATTTATTTTAAACTATTAAATACTATATTTTACTAAAATATCTCCCTAAGTACAAAGAAATTGGGTCCTGGTTTGGGCAAGTATTGATCAGAAGTTTTAAAAGATTAAACCCAATAAATTATAAACCTGATTAATATATTTTTTTTCTTTAGATTATGAAGGTCACCT
This sequence comes from Corylus avellana, assembly GCF_901000735.1. Classification (NCBI taxonomy): domain Eukaryota; kingdom Viridiplantae; phylum Streptophyta; class Magnoliopsida; order Fagales; family Betulaceae; genus Corylus; species Corylus avellana. The sequence continues at coordinate 18,623,053 of NC_081546.1, forward strand.
GTCTAATAGCAAATGACATGAAAGCCTAATTTCTTAATCTCAAATGTCTATTCCAATGATCAAGTTGTCTGGTTTTTTAAGGATTTGAAAGGGGACAACAGGAAAGAGTCAAAGAGAAGGCCTGAGATGAGACGTTAATTTTCTAATTAAATTTTGGATAAATTTAATTTAATCATTTCAAATAATTAAATGTTTTGTAGACGATTGGACTATTTATGTGGAAGATCTTTTACCTGCCCCCATTTCATCCAACATGGTGCCCATGAATTTCCAAAGAACCCCACCGTGGAAGGAAAAGGATCCTCTCCATTTCAAAATCCCTCCATTTCCTCCATTTAGTGCATTTTGAAGGGTAGTGTTGTCCAAAAGTTTTAATGATGGCAATGCAATAAATGCAATACTCTTCAAAATGCACTAAATGGAGAAAATGGAGGGATTTTGAAATGGAGAGGATCCTATTCCCACCGTGGAAACTAACCAAACAACCTCATTTGTGCTTTAATGATTAAGTTCACACGGTGCAACTCCACTCACAACCACCAAACCCATTACATACGTTTTTATATCAAGCTATAAGCTCACACCCACATATAAAATCAATTAACCAATTAAAAATACTTGAAGGGTAATATTATAAATTATATTTTTATCTCACTATTATTTCATGATGTTGTTGACGTTGGACAATTTTATACACCATCCTTTTATTCCCTTTTATCCTTCAAAGCTGATGTGGCGTGATTCTCTATAACATGTGGTTTATGAAATAGGTATGCTACACAATCATCTATTTTGGCAAATTTAATAAATTTATGGACTCATATAAATCATACATAAATTTAATGGTGAATTCATCCCTTCAATATATAGAGACAGTTGAAAGACGCTGACATGATATAGTACCAACAAATCATTGAATTGTTTAAAAACAAACTGTTAGATCAATCCTTATTGAAAAAGAAAAAATATCAAAGTAATTGCAATTGGCACCACAGAATTATGAAAGCAACAAGGGAGGCTGTCATAATAATGTAATTTGAAATTATAAAAATATATTTAATTAATCTCATGCATTAATTGGGTTGAACAGTAAACATCCATTTCCATCATTCATGAGGCCATACATACACATCCATGCCTGGTGCGCCACAAACCACGTTTCACAAGTTTGGTCCACCACAATTTGTCACATCAAATTAAAATTTTAAATCAAATCTCTCAGAAAATTAAATTGATTAAAATCAATCATGTCAACATTACCAATTTATTAATTTTTGACAAAAACAAAAAGTGAAAACTAGGGAATTCACACACGAGTAAAAATGCCAATGGATGAGCATCCACTAGATAACCGTCGATGTGACTCAACCGAGCATCTCTCTATTCGTTTTCAATCATGTTTATACTGATAAATAAATTTTGCACCTGTATAAAAGATTGGAAGCACTATACCAAATCTTGCGAGGACCAACGTAGCAACATTTTTATAAATGTCTCATTATGCCAGAACTCATTTGGTCACGTTAGATTAAGCACTCTAATCTCTATTGAGTCCAATATCTCAAAGCAATGCGCATAACTTACACAAAACATGATGCACCAATAGTTATGCCACAACATCCGAGAAGCAACGTACACAACCTACCAGCAATGAATTTAAACATGATATGGATGTGTTACTTAAAAGTTTTATCTAAGCCCTCACGTCAATCAGCTTTGGTCCAATCATTTTTCAGCAATGCCCCTTTAGACCGCATTAGACATTGTCATAGGTAACATGCTAAAGTAGTAGACACTAAAAACCTCTACATTTTGACATTGTTAAAGGTTACATAAGGCATGAATAAGGTCATTAAAAATGAAATATAGGACTCAAATGGTGAGGAAACATAGATCGATTTAATTACCTCCATTATCAGTTGAATAAGTACATGCTACAATGGAATTCTCTTTCCATAATAGCATATACCCAAACTCAATACATTGTACAGATCTTAGTCTAGTTGCTAGCCATGCGTCTAAATCGAGTCTTTCATTTGCTCGCCACCTCATACGTCAACTTAAGGCCTCTCATGTTACGTAGTAGTATGTTACAATCTCTAATTCATTTAACACACAAATTGGGAGGAGTTAAAAAAATTGATCTTTGTCAAGATAAATATGTTCATCCCTATCCTTCACGATAGGGTGAGCCGCCTCATTCGTGAGCTGCTTGACATGAGAGACCTTTCAACTTAAGTAAAACCCCTCTGAACTTCTTCGATTAGATGGATGTGGTGACTCCAATTTCGATCTTCCTTGTGCATAGTTTGCACCACGTTAATAGCAGCTCCTTCCAACTTACTCATTGGTGTCCCGGCTCTCTACAGAAAACTATAGCTCTCAAGTCTCAACACAGTTGTGGCCCCCTCAACATCAAATATCTATTTATTCATTTATGTGGTGATGAGTGGCATCTTTTCTTTTTTCAATGATTCCAAAAGTATCTATCCATTTAATTTTATATATTATCTTTAAAATAAAATTATATTTTCAATTTTAAATTGATATTTTTAAAACTTAAACTCACTCTTGTTATCTAACCTAAGTATATGGTAGCTAGGAAAATTATTATTTTTATAAATCCTATTTCAAAAGAGATAAATCTATAAAATTCAAGAAACAATAGTATAATATATATATTAGGAAATTACATATTTTATTTCAGAAATGAAAGCTCAGATGATGTCATGTACCATCGATCTCGTAATTCAAGTAGTGTTTATGAAAGTCAACTTACTAAAATTTTAACTGTAACATGCTATTTACATTAGTTTTTAGCTGAATTACATTATTTAATAAGAAACAAATATGAAATGGATAAGTAATATTTAATTTTACAGATTTATTATTTTATTTAAAAGTTTTAATCAATATGGCATAATATCATTAAAGGCAGTAAAACAAAACTTTTAATATGAGATATCTCTTTTTTTAGGGGAATCTTTCATATTCATTCATTGAAAAAAAATTCAAAAGAATAAAACTCTTACATCAAAGAGCATAAAGCTTTAATAAATCATATCCAAAGCTATAGGGTTACAACATCATAGAGACAAACATAAAAATCTTACAATCAAGTCGATCATATCTATGACTTCAACAATCGATAACCCATGTCCAAACTTCAGTCATAAAACTGCTTCAGGCAGACTCAATCTAATACATAGGTAGCCCATATTCTCAACTTTTATTTTCTTGACCGTGAGACTAAAACCATCACATCGAAACTAATCATCCTCGATCTAAAGGTCAAGATAAAAACTTTCACCCTAAAGATGACTCATGAAAGTAGATCTAAGGAGAAATCAAACCCTTATTAAAAAAAAAAAAAGAAAAAAAAAGAAGGCAAAAATACAATAAAAAACCATTAAACAGCTACAACAGCTAAGGCAAGGGAGGCGAAGCGCACTGGCCGACGCATGGTGGATGAGATAGAGTCATTTTGTGCCGATGGGTAGCTGAGGAGCGGGGGAGCACGGTGGGCTGGCGCATGGCTAAACGAAACTAGTCGAGGAGATTAGATCTAGCTTTGAAAAACTAGATCTAATGCCCAACTGATTCCGGGAAGACGAAGAGCGGTGCAGCACAGTAGAGGGCGGACGGGGGCAGTGCAGCATAAGCAAAGGGATTGCTAGAGCAACTTGACTAGTCGGAAAAACCACAAAGGTAAACTGACAAAACAATAAAAAAAGGGAGGGAGAGGAAAAAAGAGGGGGAGTAGGGGGGAGGGGAAAGGAAGAGGAAGCTCCCTCCTCCCGACAGGTTTTTTCTCTCCAGGTTTTCTCTCTTTGAGATAACTCTTCTTTATTTTACTTGAAATAGAAAAGAAGAGTTACTGATCTATTAAGCATACGCTTTTCATTATTTTACAAATATTATAATAAAAACTATAATATTCCAATCTTTTTCATTTATGAGAAGTGATTTTTTCTTGTTTCTTTTTTTTTTTTAACATGTCCTAACAAGGGGGGGAATGGGGGAGAAGAGATTCGAACTAGTGACCACCGCTTCATGAGGCACAGTTCACAGCCAATTGAGCTACCCCTTAGAGACATTTATGAGAAGTGTTTACAACAAAAGCATCACAAACTTTTTAAAGCATCACAAACGTCTTCAGGTTTAGGATGAAGACGTGTGATCTCTTGGACTTGTTTTAAATAATATATAGGGAAAAATACATATACTCTTTTCAAAATATTGTCATATTATCAATATTTTCTTAAATTTGTAATTGCGTTAGTGTCTTCCTAAACTATCAAAAATTGTTTATATCTCCAATAACAAAAATACATTTAATAAAGTAGCAAAACAAATTTTAAATATTTAAAAAGTAAAAAGGAAAAATAAATAAAAATAATTAGGGTGGCCGGACCACCCGAACACTTTGGGGTGGTGGTCGTACCACCCCATAGGGAATCGATTGCCACCCCTGAAACTATTAGGTGGTGGCCAAGCCACCTTCGAGCGTTTTTTGGAAGTGACCGTCCACCATTGAGGGAAATGAATCCTCTCCATTTTAAAATCCTTATATTTTCTCCATTTAGTGCATTTTGAATGGTAGTGTTGTCCAAAATTTTTAATGATGGTAGTGCATTAAATGTAATACCATTCAAAATACACTAAATGAAGAAAATTGAAAAATTTTGAAATTGAGAGGATCTTTTCCACCATTTGAGGGCTTTTCGGGTGGCTTGGTGGTTGGTTTTCCACCCACCCCTTTCTCTCTCTCTCAATCTCTCTATCTCTTTGACTTTTTGGTTTTTAATTTTAATTTTTTTTTTGGTCTTATAGAAATTTGTTAGTATCGTTTTTCTTATATTTTTACTGGCATTAGGAGATATTGATAATTTTTTTTTGTAGTTAGGAGGACATTGACATAACATAATGGATAGTTTGGAGGGATATTAACAATGGGGCGATAGTTCGAAGAGGGAATGTATACTTTTTTTCCTAAGATATACATATAATATTTTCTCGTACATTTCAGAAAATAACATAATAGTATATGAAAAATGCTAGAAATTACATTTTTGTCAAATAATTATCTTAGATATAGTAATCCCAATCGACCTTTAATTTTTTTTTTTTTTTAATAAGGACTGGTCCAATACTTAATTATGATAACTATATTAATATTATAAAAGAATCATAAGATAAAAATATAATTTTTAAGATTATTCTATAATCTATGCGTATACTTGCTATAGAAATGAATTCATCCTTTGAGGTTCATAATTCATAGTCCCTTTTTTAACCAAAAACATACATACGCATACGGGAAACACTTACCATTTTTATTGATAAATAGTCATTGTCATTCTCAATCTTTTATGATTTTTCAAACATAGAAGATTAATAATGCTATATTTCTAAGTGTAATTTAATGATGTGTATATCATTTTTTTTTTCTTTGGCATTCTTTCCTTGCAATTTGGTTTTTAAAAACGACTTTGACTTAGTATTTGTTTTATTTCGTGTTAGAATCAACCACCCCATCAAGTATAGGATTGAATTGGGTTGTGGCTTTATAGTCAAGTCACATAAGAAACGACCTATATACTTGATTAAAATATTTTAATACTACGTAGCATGACACATAAGTTAAGTCATCAAAAGAGAAAAAAAAAACTATTATTAAGTTGGTCTCAATAAATTTTTATTACTAAAAAATTTTTAAATACGAATTTTACTTTAAAGCTTGTACAGTTGACAAATGTGGAGAGTTTCAAAATAAATTGAATAGCTTTTTCTTTTTTTAAAAAAAAATGTAAAAAAATCACACCAAACACGTCTTCTTATTCTCACTTTGACACGTTTACCGTCAGAAACTCGCACCTCTACGTTGTAAAAGAACAGTAAAATGATATCATAATTAATTAATTAATTAATTAATTTTTCAACCACAATAAATATTAAGTATTATTTTAATATTTTTTTAACTGTGATGTATCTTTTAAAATTATTTTAAATTTAAAATTATTATTATTAATTTTTAATTTATTAATAATTTTAAAAATTATATCACAATTAAAAAAACACTAAAAAAAAAATAAAAAAAATACCTAACCTTTCTTAAAAACAAAAAACTGTGCGAAAGTTGGGACAGATGGTCCGCAGAAGAAAAATGATGATAGCCGGCTACAAGACACCTAATAATTCGGCACATCTTCCACGAATAACGTGTCCGTCCCCATTTCCTTGCTGGACCCCACCTCTCTGATTTTATTTCTAGCGGGCCCCACTGAATTTTAAATTTTTTTTTTTTTTAATTTTTTGATAGAAAGATATTTATCTCTCGGATTAGGAATTCAAATCAGCTTTTTGATTGAGTTACGTAATTGCGATGCAACCCTATCTCTAAAGTGCGACCCGCCATCTACCGCATCTTCCTCTGGCTCACACAAGCCGACCCAGCAGCCCTTGAAAGCCGCTCGGCTCCCACTCGAAGCGGCGCCGACAAACGCAACAGGCGAAAAATGGCGCGGCTTTCTCGACCTTCGAGAAGCGGAAAATCTAGCGGGAGTCTCAGTCAGCCTCTGCGGCTTCCATGCATGCACGACGCCACCTCATCTCTTATCCTGCCACGTGGTGTACCTAAAACGATTAGTTGCCAATTGCGGGACCGGCACATTACCGTCTATTTTCGAGTCCCAAGCCGGCCCCTCTCTGTTTTCGAGATCGGTTCTTCCGGTGAACAGGTCAGAAGTGACGAATTTTTTTTGAGAGGGACACGTGTGTTGCGGTGGCAGTAGGAAACCGGTCACGTGTTTGTCACAGTTTTTGTTCAAACCACCGGCTGCCGACTCAGATCCACTCGCATATGCTTTAATTAGGTAGTATGATTCATTTATAACAATATAAAAATCATTAATAGTTCTGCTTGGTGGTTGGGTCCTTAATTTTTTTTTTTTAAATAGTTGAATAAGTATTAAAGTGAATGCTTGATTCTTAGAAATGAAAATTATATTAATATTAATCATATCGAGTTTTATTGGTGTCTTGATTGGGTTGAGTTAGACTTTGACTCAATCAAACATGTTTGAGCGTCTGTAATTTTTACTATTTAAATTCTTTTTATACAATTTTAGTACGGTTTGCAGGACAATATTATCATCACCCAGCCAAAATAAAGTAGCAACTCTGGTCGTCTTTATGCTTTTGTTTTTTTAATAGAGAAAATAACTCTTTTTATTTTTCTAAAAAAAAAAAGTCTTTGACACGCGCATCATTTTTGTTTTAAAGAAAAATGATTGGTGTCAATATATATATATTTTATATTTCTCTACAAATTGAATAGATCAATCAATTACTGGGGTCCGCGGTCGACTTATCTGTGGTCTATATAAATCTATAAATCTAATGGTTGATTTGTAAGATGAAAATAAAAAAATATGAGAAAAATATTCACACCAATAATTTTTTAAAATAAAAGGGAAATTTAAATATGAGATTATATGACCCATTTGTTCTATCTTTTTGTTGGCTTCCTTATGGAACATTAATATTCTCATCACCATTGATTTGTGATGGAAATACATCACCTTTTCCAATGAAAAAATAAACCCCTCTTCTAATTTTACTTGGTAGCTAGTTTCCCAAAAAAATAAAATAAAGGTTTTTCTATTCAATAATAGAGGGTAATTAGCATACTAGAAGTTGACATAGGGATTATGTTAATCAATATTGCTGTTAAAAATGAACCAAATATTGGTTTATATGTTTAATTACTAAAGGCAGCCAAATTTTGAAATACCTAAATTAATATTCAAATTATAAAAAAACAAAAAACACAACAAAGATAAAAGAGAGAGAGAGAGAGAGAGAGAGAGATGAGATTAACGGGTGATTGATTCGATCATCATTATAACGATGAGGTCCTTGAAATGGAAATAATTTATTTCTTGGTCCAGAATAATTTCACTGATATAATGTTATATGTATTGCCACATTGTCTATAAGTTTAAATGACATGACACCTTGTTTAAATGATGTGGCATTACGTATTCTAATTCCCTCGCAAATTTTACTATTAGTAGAATACTCGCATATTTCACTTAGCACTACTATTTTGCCTCAACAATACAACATAAAATAGCTTAATTTTTTTTTAATTTTTTTTTTCTTTGAGAAACCACAATAAGTCCTATGTTGGCCGATCTTTTGAAAGTGAAACCTTATCGATCGCATTGGTAGACTTTAATGTTTTCATACAGTCATAGTAAGTTCATTCTTTTGTGCAATAATAGCTAGGTGTGTACAAGCAGTTATGGTTAGCGGTTTTAGCAGTTATTGCTTAAAATCGCTAATCATACTGCCTTAGGCAGTTAGCAGTTTTGAAATAACAGTCCGTTAGCGGTTACTCAAAACCTAAATCGTACCGCGTAAGTGCGTAACTACCTTTTACCTACAAGCCTTTTGGGCCTATTTTGGTGTTTGGGGATTTTCTTATGCCTCTTTTTAGCTTGCCCAAAAAAAATAAAAAAAGAAAAAGAAAAAAAAGAAGAAGGTGAAATAGCATTTACAATACAACACGTAAGATCAATATTTATTAAAAGGAAGCTTTTCCTTCAAAAGAGAAAATACATGATCTTCTCAGGATTTAGAATAATGATTATAAGTAGTCCGTCAGTGTAAATCATTTTTATGATAAGAATTAATAAATAATGATGACTCACATGATCTATTCAGTGCATTGTATCTTTATGTTTTCGCACCAACATAACAACTCGAAGTCTCTACTTTTTATGATCAAGATAAATCATCACAAGTTGATATGTTATAGTTTAGATAGAATGCCCTATTCTATTTATGACTAGGAATAGTTGTTTACAAACTACAAGTTCTTATGACTTAGATCTTCTTGTGTGAGAACTCCTTTACTTACATCAAAGTCATATTCAATGTAAGTAGAGGATATTACATGCATATATATGATAATATGAAAGTATGCCTATTGATTATTTAATAAAAAAAATGAATAAACAACTTTTATTCTACACAAAATAAAGTATCATACTAAGCAATTAATGCTCAACATACATTGGAAGTCTTGAGTACAGAGATTGATGGTGAATATGATCCTCCAGTCCCTGCCTAATTCCTTCAATTAGTTCAAGATGAATTTGTCCATGAATAAAAAAGACTTTTCATTAATAGAATTGATGAATAATATGATCGTTGCAAAGTTGTTGCCATGATGGATAAAAAAGACAAACAAGTGGAAAAGTATTTCCACTGCGATAAGCCTGGGTATTGGAAGAGAAACCGCGCGCGCCAAGTATCTCACATCCATAGGTTAAGATGAGCCGATGAGGAATCTTTTTTCTTGGTTGAAACATGTTTAATTAGTTGTGAATCAAATATAAAAACAAATAAAAGAGAAGAAAAACATAAAATAGAACAAAAAATTATAAAATTCTGTCTGGCACAAATGAACCCGAACCTAGAAAACCCAATGTCCGATAGTGAGCATGTGGTGTGCTATTATGGGCCAGGCCGAGATGTAAGAATTTGGGATAATATTATCATATAAACATAAAATAAAGACATTAACCTCTGGCCATTGTTGCTTAAGTGCTCGAATTAAATAATCCAGAAATACAGACTTGAACAGTTGTTGAATTTACAATCTTAGAACCCTCAATTTGTAAGAGTTTTTGGCCTATCTGTTTCTCACGTTCATGTTGAGACTCATGGAGAATCATAGGCTTCTTTATAGATAGACCAAGACCCTTATCCATAATCAAAAGTTGCTTTATTCCTTCAAGGGATACATCATTTGGTGAAATAAAATAATCTTTCACCTTAAGTAGTTATCTGTATATTTAATTACCCAAAAGTTTTATTTCAATAAAAACTCTCTTAATATAATATAATATATAATATATGTGAAATGTGAGCCACTTTAAATCTCCTTGTAGGAGATGAGTTCTAACATTTTCTCACTTGGCTCACATGACACATCTTTAAAATTATTTGGGTAACTAAAACTAAATAAGGTCATAATTAAAAACTACCCAAGCTTTAGTTTCACTTAGAGAGATACAATACACGAAATATGGCGGTTATGTTATTATATTAACATTTTCTTCCATGAATTACAATGTATTAATCTTTCTAAGTAAATCTTTATATGGTATAATTCTTTATGAATGACTTCCAATAAGTCATTCTGGGTATAACTTTATTTATCCGAACGGATAAGACCAATATATGTGCACAAAAACTTTCTAACAATAACTTTATGCCTATAGACCATTAGAGAGAAACTTAACACGAAATGAATTAATGAATCTCATATACTCCATATGACTATATACTTCTTTACCGGTAAACATTTAGTCTTGGGATTCGCAATCATTAATTCAATGCTTAATAGACACTTCACGTCTCTTAACATTCTCTCTCATAGTGAGATACTTTATGTCGTTATACTTAATTCTACTTCTACTATCATTATTCTTAGAGAAGAATTATCGCATAAAATCTTTATGGGTTTTGCTATAAAATCGACAATCTCGAGACCTTTAATAAAAAGTCTCAACCATAATGCATGTGAACTAAATTCATAGCATTCAATAAATTATGCTTTCATAGTAGACGTATCAACTTTAGTTTGCTTACTGCATCTCCATGATATAGCCCTTTAGCAATAAGAAAATATATCATGAAGTAGACTTTCTATACCATCTACATACTCAGCAAAATCTGAATCTGAATAACCAACCACCTCTATACGGTCAGTGTTGTTGTAGGTCAATTTGTAGTTTTGGTTTCTTGCATATACCGCAAGACTTTGTTTGTAGCTCTTTATCAACCCAGTAATCCTATTGCTAGTCCAATGTTAAGTCAAATGTAGAACTATGCTTATATTAACCTACCTACTGCAGATGCATACAAAAGACTTTTAATTTGCTATTGTTCCAATGCATTTTGAGACATTGATCTTTATTGAATTTATCCCATTTAATAATAGGTGTTACTGAAGATTCACAGTTTTAACATTTTTTAATTCATGTCTCTGTGCATTTCTATGTCAATGACATAAGAGGTTTCACCAAATCCTTCATTTCAAAGTTTAGTAAGAGGAACTTTATGTAACAAATCTAAATCATTATTTGCAAGCAAAACATAATCTATATACAAGACTAAAAGAAAGTAATTTTACTCCCACTAACCTTAAGATATAACACTGATTAACAAGATTCTCAATAAATCATAAGGTAATAATCTTGTAAAATTTTGTACAACATTGACGAGAGAACTATCTTAACCCATAAATAGATTTTCTTAATTTGCTAGCTTTTTGACTTTTATGTACCTACCATAATGTGCTTATTCGCACTTCTGGAGGTGCCCAAGGTTTTGCTTGAAAGCTTTTCTATTAGATTGTTCGCTAAAGCATTATAGGAATTCACTAAATGTTCCTCAACAAACTTTATAAAATCTTTGGCGTTAAATTATTTAGGAATAGAATCCCGATATATTTGGTAATATGAGATTTTATGAACGTCAAACTTAGGCAATTATATTGCTCCCATTGTTCATGACTAATAATCTCATGTGGCATACTCGATTATGTGAGAATGGGTGGTTCGTCTACACAGAGCACCAAATTAAATTTCAAACACCCCAAAGTGAAAGCATATTCTCTTTTCGGTCAAAAAAATTATCACTAGAAAGTATTGGAACATAAAATACCATTAATTAAAGAAGTAGAAATGCATACAATGACCACGACAAATAAGATACTTTAATGCTATGAAGTAACTTTATTAGCATGAATTTAATAGTAAATTTTAACCTACCTATGGGCAAAGTCTATACCACGTATAAATTTACTAAATAACTTTATTAGTAAGACTAGTAAATTTAAATATTAATAAATAAAAATTTCCTGTATCTGTGGGCCTAAGAAAATTTATTTTTAATGCCAAATTTACCATCTTATTCTAATTAAATCATAAAAATAATAACCTCCTTATGGAGTAAAATCATTAAATTTATGAATTAATCACAACATAGATGTTTAATTTTCTTTATGAAGTTCATGTAAATAATATTTATGTGATCATCTGTTTTTTTTTTTTTTTTTTGAAAGGAAAGGAATTGATTATTATTATAAAATTAGGATGTTGTGGCTATTCCTAAAAATATTATAATAATCACAACTTCAATAACATTTAATTGCCATATAGATGCCAAAAATTCATTTATGAAGTTTTACGAAAAACTTTACTCGATTATCATCATGACTTGAGATGTTGTGGCTATTCCCAAGTCACTTCGATTTTTCACTACTTTATAATGGCACCATAAAACTTCAACCTTTATGTTGATCACAAAATATCCCATTGCATAATAATATTAACAAATATTTATCCTCAACAAAATAAACGATCACATGGGATTTAAATAAGTATTAAATAGATATTTTCCAGAACAGTTTAAAGTTCCATATATAGAGTAAACGAATTCTGAACCAAAACGAAACAATGGCTTGATGGTTTAACCCGTCTTCTAGAGACCAATATATGAGGTTCGAATCCCCCCACGGTTTTTAGCACGCAAGTGGGTTTGCATTGGGGTAAGGAACTTCATCCCCTACCTTTAGACATGTCTAAAAATTAGATCTGGGTTGGGTCCCGCCCCATACTTTTCGCTTAATAATTTTGCGGGAAATATTCCAAAAGAAATAGGTGGTTTGCAGAGGTTGTCTCTCTTCCAGGTTGTGGCCAAATGATCTAGGAAACCTAATAAATCTCTCATTTTTAGGTGTTTTTGGAAATAATCTTGGAAGTAATTCAGCCAAGGACTTGTATTTCTTAACATCTTTGAAAAATTGCACCAATCTGGAAAGCCTAGCCTTTTCTTATAATAATTTTAGTGGTAGAATCATTGGAGATTGCTTGAGTTTGCAGAACATTTATTTGTAGGGTAATTCATTTCAAGGAAACTTACCTCCATTTATGGCTTCCTTGAAAGACCTTCAATATGCAGATCTTTCACGAAACAATTTTTCGGGATTAATTCTTAAACATCTGCAGAAAGTTTATGTTCTACTATATCTGAATTTTTCTTTTAATAATTTGATGGGTAAGGTACCAACAGAAGGAGTCTTCCGAAATGTAAGTGCAATATCAGTGATAAGAAATAAAAAGTTTTGTGGGGTATCTCATGTAGTTAAATTAGTTGTCAGAATTGTTATTGGGGTTTTATGTTTCATTCTATTTTCATCCTTTCTTGTCCTTTATAGGAGGAGAAAATAAAATTAAAAAAAAAAAAAAAAAAAATCATCTTTTGCCCTCCTAAAAACCGATCAACTTTCAACTGTTTCATTCAAAGAGCTCTATTAGATGACCGACAGATTTTCTCCTAATAATTTAATTGGATTTGGAAGTTTTGGCTATGTATATAAAGGAATTATTGATCAGAAAAAAAGAATAGTTGCTGTGAAAGTATTGAATCTTCAACAAAAAGGAGGTTCCATGAGTTTCATGCATGGCTAAATGCAATGCATTAAGAAATATACGACATCGAAATCTTGTTAAGATATTAGCTTATTGCTCCAACGTGGACTATAATGGCAATGAATTTAAAGCTCTAGTTTTTGAATTCTTGGAAATTGGAAACTTAGACAGGTAGTTGCACCGAGATATAGACAAGAAAAGTCCACCAAGATATTTGAATCTCCTTCAAAGACTAAATCATTCATTTTGATTTAAAGCCCGACAATATTCTTCTTGGCAATGACATGATTGCTAAAGCAAGTGATTTTGGTTTGGCAAGGATCCTCTCTATAACAAATGATGTTTCTCAAAGTCAAATTAGAACATTTGGAATAAAGGGTATATATTGCTCATGACTATATATTGGGCACATATAAGGTTTAAAGCTTGTTCGGAATTGCGTCAGACAGCTTCAAAAGTACTTTTAATACATAAAAAGTTGTGTCAAACAAAAAGGGGCATGCTTGGTAAAAAAATAAAAATAAAAATATATATTTTTTTTACTTTTTTACTCTAAAAATGGCAAAAACGCATTTTGATAAAAGCTTAAAAATGAAGTTTTTGTAAAAAAATCATTTTTTTACTTAAAAGCTCTATTTCTCAAACACAATCCCAAACATGCTCTTAAACTTGGATAGAGATCAATAAGGCTTTCATATATAGGAGGATTTGACAACTATTAAACAATTCTCGAATCATTCATAAATATAAGAAAATAATTGCATTTTTTATTTAGTTAAAGAAGAATACATTGAGATTAGACTTTAAAACTCAAGGAGTAGCAATTCAAGCCAAAAATAATCCTACATAACTCAATGAAAAAAAATTATAATTTTGATGGTTAAGAGTTTGCCCTAATCTCCCTTTTTCTCTACAAGGCTTTTTATTTGTAATTTAATTTTCAGACTTTCTTAGCTCTTTTAAGGTGTTTTGCAGCTCTCATCTTCATTTATGTGTGACTGAAAATAAGAACATACAAATAAACGTGGCATAGGTGTTCTTTAACATATTCTTAACTAGTCAATTTATTATATTTTATGTTCTGTTCATTGTGTTTTTAGAATTACCTCATTCGGGTCGGGGCCAACTATTCTCTATGGCCAGATGTTACGTACCTAAGTTCGCAACGAGATAGATTAAATTCTAAGGAAACCTAGACTTTTCAAAAACAATGGTTGTGATTAATTTTTTTCATTACTTTATCCATAGCATAACCACATTTAAATAGATGATTCATTACATATTGTATAATAAAGATAAGATTGAGTCAACAGCTCTTATTGAAATATAAATTAAAGTTGAGTCATCAACTCTTATTGAAATAATATCATAACCCTAATATGGTTAGGATTAGTCGATTTATACTAACATAATATAAACCTAATACATAAAATTAATAAGGCTAGCCTAATATAAAAATGCTCATAACACCATACATGTAGCCATGTCTTGTCGGTATAGACCTTTATCTATTCCTTAATTGGTCCAAAAAACATAATTAGTTGACCCTACTAATCCTTTACTCTATTTTTTGTAAATTATAATTAAGTTATCCGGTCTGAAAGAAGGCCCTTATCCCTAATCCTTTACTCTATTTTTTGTAAATTATAATTAAGTTATCCGGTCTGAAAGAAGGCCCTTATCTAATCCTTACTTTGTCCAAAAAAAAAAAAAAAACAAACTAAAACTAAGGAAAGATCATGATTAGTTGATTTGATCGTAATATTGACCTATTTTATTATATAATTTCCCAAAATTTTACACAAGCTCTGATTGTAAAATATTTGTGTGCATTATTTTCTAGGACTAAATAAAGTATATAACTTCTAAATACTAAATCTTTCAAATTAATTGTGCGTATGAAGTATATATATGAATTGCAAATTACGAAATATATAGGGCGAGGCTTCAACTGAATGAGATACTATAACAGTTCACTGATTAAATTAATTTTACATGCTTATTACTATTGCGACCCAGGAAAAAGCGTTAGTAAAATCTGCGATATTAACCCAATAGGACTATTTAATTTGGAGCTTTCTTAGAATTTCTTATAAATTTTAGTTTCACCTAATAACTAGGCAATGTGAGACTTATCACTTATGACTATCTTTATAAACTACCCACTTTACGTGGGCTACTCCTCATCTTCACAATATAAAACCGATGTGTTACATTTATAGTTGGACTACCTTTAGATATCGGATTCAAGGTCTTCAAGGTAGTTCTGGCCGTTTGGAATAATGATAGAGATCTAATCAATGCTTGAGAACTTATTATAGGATTTTTGCCAATTGCTCATAGTAAAAATTAGTACTTTTGGCTAACGTTGCAAACTTAGTTTTTGAGTATTAAGTTTAGATTAGACCTTTTATAACAATCCTATATATATATAGGATAATTTCAGTTAATGTGATGATTCTTGGTAAATGTTATTGTTGTAATGATTAATTTTGATAGAAATATCATATGTTTCCACTTCTTTGTATTCTCTTTATGAGGAGTAGCAATCTCATGGTCTTATTCCTTGTGAAATTTGACTGGTAGGCAAACCATAAAGTTGATTGCTAGTTAATTAAATTTTTGGAGCATTAGGATTGAAGAGTTTGACTTAATTGCACAAAACACCAAAACACCAGGTAGCCGTCTTAATTTGTGAAGTAGTATATATCTCCACTTTTATAATTTTTATTTTGCATGACCTAATTAATGCTATCCTTTCTTGATGTTTTTTTTTTCTTGGGAATTTTTCATTGTATATATATATACACACACATGAACACCGATGAACAACAAGTTTTAGCAGTGGCAGAGAGAGGTAGTAGTAGTGGATTTACTCCAAATCTCTTTATACATGGTGTTGCCGATGGAAGACGAGTGGATTTAGCTCACCTCGTTGAATTTCTTTAATCGTTTTTTAATGAAATACCGCTTTGATTTTTCCAATCAACTACTACTATTTGAATTTTGGAGGCCTTATTTTACCGTGGGCCTTACGCCACCGCCTAAGGCCGAAGCGGCCCTTGTCCAAAACATGCTATGTGTATGGTCTACCACAAAACCCTACATCACTTGCTTCCATCATGAGTGTATGGCCAACCCCAAGACAACTTTATGTAAGAAAGTGACCTCTATCATTTTGTAGTCTTTTTTTTTTTTTTTTTGGCTAGAAAAGGAACTTAAAAAGAGAAAACAGATCACATGCAAAGGGATCTGCAATCTTATAAAATGATCAAAATCAACATAAAGACAACAACATAAAGACAATTACGTGCATTTATATCGAGCTCTTTAAATAAAAGTTAAATTTGAAGAGAAAAATTTATTTATTTTTAAAAATTTGATGAGTCACTTTTAAAATAAACCAAATATGAAACTTTTTATATCTTCCTTTACTTTAGTTAAATATTATTATTTGTACATGGGTTAGCCGGAGATTGAAGTTAAAGATAGCACCTGATTATAAGAATTTTTGTTTGTATCTATAGCTTTGTAACCTCATACCATGTGGCTATGATTTTTGCAAAGCTTTATGCTTTGTGCTTTAAGAGTTTTTTACTCTACTCTGTTAGAGCTTTATACTCGTAATCTTTAATTAATAAAATCCTCAAATTTCAGTTCAAAAAAAAATATATATAATATCAAAAAAGTTGTGCTGAGTTCAAATCTTACCTATTTAGTTTATCTATCATTTTAATGAAATATTTTATGCGTTAGGCTTCACTTATTAAAAAATAGTTTGTACCTACACATGAAAGAAGAGTATTATAGTATTAATTAATTAAATAAATAAACTATTTTTTATTAACTTATTCTTCCCCAACTCTCAATTATTATATTGAGTAGGGCTTGGGATATTCGCAACCATAAACGTGTTGTGTGGCCTATTCCAATAAGTTTGCTTAATTTGTAAGTCTTAGGTTTGATTAGACTTAGATTAATTAATTGTCACCATCAACAGAGACATTAAAATGGATATTCGTGCCTTGTGATCTTGTGCTTAATTAATTATCATTGAGGTCTCTTAAGGATAATTCAAAAGCCAACGTAGATGAGTAAATTTAGTCCTAACTTTTGACAGCTACGTCAACATGAGAGTGGTCGTAACTTTAACAAGTTTTTTGTTAATCAAGTTTCATACAATCACTCTAACTTTCTAGCCTCGAGGGCATTGTTTGGCTTTTTCAAAAGTGGACAACAATTATCTAATTTGACAAGGCTACTCTATTCTAGTTTTTTGAATACTCACTCAAAATAAATTATTTAACAAACAAATCATAACACCAATAATTCTATTCTTACTTTGTTTAGGAATATTTAGACACTATGTGCATAGTTTTTGCAGAGACAGAAGCTAACTTATATTTTGACAAAATAAGTTGATTTTTATTGTTATTTCATTGTAAAGTGTTAATAGTTAAGTAATTAAATTTACCTCTTCCTATCAACTTAAACTTTTGGGACAATTGATAATTTAATATAGTATCAGAGGCAAAGGTCTTGAGATCGAACCTTAACTCCGTCATTTCATCCTCCATTTCAATTAAATATTCTACGTCACTAATGTTATTTTCCATACATGAATATTTTTGTGCAAAGGCTTTGTGAAAGTATTTATTGGAAATTGAAAGTTAACGTTTTAAATGCATGTTCTTAAAGAATATTACATGTTTTACCTACTAAGCTTTGTGAAATTACCTCTCTACCTACCTGTAAATTCATTTTTATAAATTCATTTCAAGTGGTTTATGTATATTTTCATGTGAAATAGGTAATTAACTAACAACTTTTCAAGTATCCATACATTCGATTATCTAAATTTCTACTCTATTTATTTATTAAAATAATCTTTTTACAATTTTTTATTCCCACAAAAATCAGACCTGCAAATTCTCATTCACACAAATCTTCATTCACACATGGCTTCTTTTACAATTTGTCTGTGATTTTCATGGTTGCTTTCGTCTTCTACTGCAATGGAGTTCACACGTGGCTTTTTTTTTTTCCACACAAATGCAAAACCCATCGTAGTGTGATTTTCATGGTGGGTAAAGGGTTTCTTTTGTAATGGGTTTTTGTCTTCTTCTGCAAAATTTGACTGAGATTTTTCCAAACTTCTCTCCTTCGAAACCCCACCTCAAATTTCCCAAGTCAATAGCTGTTTAGAGGAATTTAGAGTAGACCAATGGGTTACCACGTCTGTGGATGGAGGGACCCATGGTCGTGAAGTGTAGGACCCAATATGTGGTACTAAAAAAAAGTTATAATGTAAAAGTAATTAATATTATTTATACTCTTATACGATTGTTATACAACTATGATGAAGTGGCCGTAAAAATTAGTAGTTAATTTTTCTCTTTTACGAGCCATTGTCAATTTAAAAGCCGATTTTAACTGTAATGTTATTTTTATTATATGACAATCGTATAACATTCTACTAAATAATATTACTCATCATTTAATTTAATGCTTCATGGATAAAATTATTTCAGACTGGCCATGAATAAATTAATTTGAATAATAGGCTTTTTCAACCGAGGGTTTACGATCTCTTACTTCATACGGGCTGGCAGTAAATGAAGTAATTTGGAGTTAATTAGCAAATCGAAAATCATGTGGTTTGAAATTGAATGATGTTGAAACAGTGCACGCTAGGTCTATAATGCTAGAATCCTTTAGAATAGTCAAAAGTCAAAGTAGCACGTTGGTGGTGGCGGGAAACTACCTCTAGTGCTTAATTAGCGGAGAATATGAGTAGTAAAATAGGAAGAATGTGACTAATGAATATGAATAGAACACCTTGAGCTACTCTAGGAAATTTCCACTTCTTTGGCTTGACATGGATAATTGTAGGGCATATGCTACTCAATTATTATTATTATTATTATTATTATTATTATTTGTTTACCTTAAAGGACTAGATAAGACCAAGACCAAACAAAAAAAAAAAAGAAAAAAAAAGGGTAAAATGGGGTATCTTGGGCCTAAATTCAGCCCAAAAATTTTCAGGCCTCAGAATCTCATCTGAGTCTAATTTTATAGATAATTTGTCATATACAAGACCCCACCCTTCATCGGGTCCAGCTATTGATGAAGGAAGAGAGCCATCTCTGACACGTAGTACATTAATTTGACGACACCTACAAAACATTTGTTCGTTTAAAGATGTTGGATAACAGAATTTCTTAAGAAGATTAATTATAGCATTCTCAATGGAGGAGCCATATTTTTATGTAAAATAGTTTTTAAAAAATCATTTTTATCTAGTTTAGCTAAGCCATTTTTAAATGTCTCTACATCCGATTAGCTATATTTCTATCTATTCTATTAAAATATTATTAAAAGTAGGAAAAGTTTTGGAAAAAAGAGAACATGTGAGAGGAAAAATAGAAAAAATTTTGAGAAAAAGACAACATGCAGAGAAAAAGTAGGAAAAGATTTGAGAAAAAGAGAAAACATGTGAGAAACAATGAAAAATAAAAAAGCTCCCTTGAAAAGTGCTGCTACATTTAGCTTTTTTTTAGCTCTTCCAATCAAATATCTATTTTACATTTTCTTTTGGCTAATCCAATGTGAGAGATTTTTTATACATTTGAAGAGTCATTTTAGATAAAAGTAGCATTTGACTCTTTCATTGGGAATACTCTTAACGAGGTAGATAAGTACAAGATTTATAGCTACACACGTACATTTCTCCTTTTTTATACTCATTTTTACTATCTTTTAAGTGACTTTTAAAATTATTATTAAATTGAGGATGAATATCTGAACTTAAGTTGACACGTGTAATATTTGTTTTGGGTTTACGAGCTCCCTTCCTTATCTGGTGGAACCCAATTGTGCTAAGTCCCAAAGTATCTTTTTTTTTTTTTTTTTTCCCTATTTTTGGTCGGAGAAATGTCGAACTTGGTATCATTCCTTGTTTGTTAAGTCAAACCATGCTTTATAGATGGGCCATTGTATTCACCAACATAAAGCCCACTAATTGCATGGCGGGCCATATGTCGCTTCATGGTCCTAAAGATTGGACTCGTGGTGGATCCCACCACCCCACTTATTGATCCGTCAAACTGTTCGTGATTTGGCTTACGCTAAGCCAACAACCATTTCAGATGGACCCACTCACAGTCCCAAATACCAAAAACATCCCCAATCGGGGCCCACGATCTAATTAATCAAATGTGCCACCTTTCACCTTTGCAACCTCATAATCGGGGTGCACAGTTTTCCTGTGCTCCTGAGCATCACAGTAGAATAACCCGGCTCGATCAATTAAAAAATGTTGACCAAAAGGCGGAGTCGTCCTTTCAGTCTACGACGAATCATCGCGGAAGCAGACATCTCTCATATGCTTCATTCATATCATCGTATGGGCGGCCTAACCTGACATTCGGCACCACTCTCACTCGACGCGTGAGGCCACTCTCCAATCCGAAGGCTAACACGGGTTAGATCTCAGTGGGTCCCACTTCATCAGGGACTAAAACAGAAGCGCGTGAAAAGTTATCGCGTGACCTCGTTTTCCTCTTCCTCTTTCTGAGCATCGCATAATTTTGTTCACAAGCTTACGTCAGCATACCGAATAACGATGACGTCTTGCCCACGTGAATTTCACCTCACAGGTTCATCGAAGGGCTCAAAAAGACCGTCTATAATGATAAAACGAAAAGTCGTCACCAGCAGAACAGCACCGCACCGCACCGAACCAAAGAAGCAAAGAATATAAACGGGTTGAGCCATTTAAGGCGGTGACAGCAACCAGACCCATAAACTTCTAAATATGGAAAAAGAGAAAAGGAAGAGGGGCGGTGAGGAAGAAGGGGATCAGGGAGGGAGGAAGAAGAAGGTGAAGGAGGTGCCGACGGAGGAGGAGGTGGAGGAGTTCTTCACGATACTGCGGCGGATGAAGGTGGCGGTGAAGTACTTTGAGAGATCGGCTGGGGTAAATGGGGAGGGGTGGAGGGCGGCCTTGGAGACAGACGAGGTTGTGCTGGTGGAGGACGATGAGGAAGGGGTTGTCGTTGTCGGAGGGGACGACGATGATGGACATGATAAAGGTGGTGGGATGATGAAGATGAAGAGGCCGGCGCCGGCGCCGGAGGAAACTGAGGGCTTGGATTTGAACGCCGCCGCTCCGGAGGATACAGAACATGTGGAGTACATGAGTAGCAAACTGCTATAGTTCCCCACTTCCGCCGGCTGAACATCGGAAAAGGTTGTCTTTTGGTGTTTTCTGATCCACTCTATTTTGTTTTTGGTTTTTCTTTTTTAAATTTTTATTATCAATAATTAATTAATTAATTGCTTATTTAGACACTGTACTCACTGTGACCCTTTCTTTTGTGGATTCGTTGTTAATTTGATTCGTTGACCACCCTTTCCTTTTATTGATTCGTTGTTAATATGACCCTTTGGGCTTTGAGCATGCATACGGTTGTTTCAGTCGTTAACGGTATAAACGGTATGCATAAAAGATGTATAATTATTATTATTTATTTTTTCTTCTTGGTTACAAGCAAAGGCACTGGTTTAAATCCTCTCCTCTTCTTTTGTGAACATATATAAAAAAACCATATTTCTTTTGCAGTGCATTTCTTTTTTCTGTTGGTTTTGTTTTCTCTTAAAAAAAGAAAAATATAAAAAAACCCTCTAAATTAACAGCTATAGAATCCCATAATCTTTAAAAGGTACTAAAATAGTTCATCAAACTACCAAAATATATAAAAAATGTCACTTATTTTTTTATATTTTTATAATACCTCTATTCTTTTAACAAATAAAATAATATAATAATTGTAAAAAAAAATGAAACAATTTTTTAAGTATACAAAAAAGAAAATAAAAACTAATGGGTGAATAAAAATAATTTTTTAATGGAATTGGACTTCAAGGACTAAATTGTTTTTTTTTTTTTTTTGTTTTTTGGAATATTTCAATAACCTTTGATTTTACTTTCAAATGACATGAAGCAATTTGTAAGTTAGGTCAACTACAGTGACTAATTATTTATTTATTTAAAAAAAATATATATTTTTTTGTATTTGTTCGCCCATTATTTTTTTTTTAAAATTGTTTGCAGTTGTTTTTTTACAACTATTTTATTATTTTATTTGTTAAAAGAATAAGGATATTATAGAAATATAAAAGATAAGTGGCATTTTTGTATACATTTTGGTAGTTTAATAAGCTATTTTAGTACATTTTAAACATTGTGGGGCTTTATCGCAAACGGTTGTTAGATTGTGGGGCTTTTTTTATATTTTTCCCTTTGAAAAAACTTCACAAATGACCTCTGAACTACCGCGCGTTTTGAGAAGACCTTCTTAAATTTTAAAAACTCTCAATTTCACCCATTGAACTTTCAATTTGATGCAATTTATCTCTCCGTAAATTTTTATTGTTAAATCCTAACGGAAATCCCTAAAAAGACAAAATTACTTTTCGATTTTTATTTTTTTTAATTGAAAAAAATGAAAAACAAAATTGAAAAAGGGTCATAAGGTAGCCCAACCGAGTGTTACCTCGTGATTTTTTTTTTTTTTATAATAATTTTTTAAAAAAATTTAAAATTAAGGGTAAATTTGAAATTAATGGTAATTGTATCAGTTTTAACATTTTAAAATTTACGGATAGAGTAAATTGCATCAAATTAAAAGTTTAGAAGATGAAATTGAGAGTTTAAATTTAAGAAGATTTTCTCAAAACTGTATGAATTTTTTCTTTTAATACTTTTCTTAGTGGAAGGAAGAAATTTTGATTTTAAAAGTTGTGTGACTTGTGTTCCCTTTAATGATTTAAATATATTCGGAAGATGGAATGATGACTGATGATAACTATAAAATGAGTGCTAGCCAGGTGTCATCAGGGTTAGACTTAGGATTTTTTTGTTTTGTTTTGTTTTGCTTTGTTTCAAAGAGGAACACGAAATGAACTAGAGAGATATATTGCAAATGTATTGTTGTCTTTTGATAATACAAAAATACTATTTTAATATAACTAATTGAATATTCTCCTTGAGAGTATCCTAATTCGTTGAAGAGGTCGATAGGTAAATTGGTAATCAATGCCTTAATTAATGGGCCATTTGGATTTGAGAGCATTAACAAAATAGAGATTAAAAAAAAAAAATAAAAAAATCAAGCAATAGCTTTTGTAAGCATTGGGAATCATATTATATATATATTTTTTTTGAACAAAAGAACTCGCCATATTATCATTGATAAAATCAGAAAGTAGAGAAAAACTCCAACAAACGATCAAGAAGATGGAGCTAATTGCTCCATCAAAATAATGTCTCTAATACAATTTGGAATGGAATCCCTCCATATTCTATCATTGACATTTGTAGTTGCCATCTTCGCCAGCCGGTGTGCCGCCTCATTTGCTTCCCGATTAACAAAAACACACCTCCACCTTGAGACCAGTTGCAAAATACGACGTGTATCCTCCACTAAGTGTCCGAAGTGGCTCCATTTGCTCATTGTAGAATTGAGAGCTTCCACCACCTGTTTTGCGTCCCCCTCCAATATTAGATGCTGGAGGCCAAGGTCTCGACATAGGCTTACTGCATGAAATAAGGCAAGAGCTTCCCCTGTCGTTGGCTCAAGAGAGCCTAACCGTGATTTGCTCATCGCAGCTACAACTCTTCCCCGTTCCTCCCGAATAACAACACCTATTCCTATCTTTTCACATGACTTGTCAAAAGCTACGTATGAAGGGAACGCTAGTTGTTTTCTTGGTCATTGGTGTATGTTATTTTTAAATTAATAAAAAAGAATCAGACCCTTATTTCTCTCACTTGATTTTTTGAAAATAATACCCCCTAGAACAAGGGTACATTTAGCATTTTCCTAAGGATAAAAATCCTTGATAATTTTGACTACCTTAAATCAAATATAAAGAAAAATTAATTATCGTAAATTAAGGGATTTAGTTTGTATTTAATGTTTTACTCAAATCAAATATAAATGAAAGATGCGTCTTATATAACTTTAACGTATGGATGTAGGCCATAAAACCACATTAATCTATGTATCTTTCCTTTATTTCTTTAAATTATTATGAGATGCTATATGGTATCAGAGCAAGATATCATGAGTTTGAACCTAGACTGTACAATTCACTCTATTTCAATTAAATATTTCACTTGTTAGGTTTGATATTAAAAAGAGTTTGACCACATACATGAGGGAGAGTTAAAGTATTTGATTAAATGATTAAATCGTCATCTTCTTATCGGTTTAAGCTTTTAGGACAAGTGATGATTTAAGTTGGTATCAGAATCAAAAGTTTTGAGTTTGAATCTTATCTCAATCATTCACCCCAATTTTAATTAAATATTTTACATATTGAGCATCACCTATTAAAAAGGAAGTTTGAGTCTATACTTGAGAGAAATGTTAAAGTATTTGATTAAATTATTAAATTTACCTATTTCTATAAGTCAAAGTTTTGTGGTCAAACAGTGATTTAACTTGGTATCAAATCGAGAGGTCGTGAGTTCAAACTCTAATTTTACAATTTATTCTAATTTAAATTAAATATTCCACTTGTTGGGTCTCATATAAGGAGAGAGTTAAAATATTTGATTAAATGATTAAATTTATCTATTCCTATCAGTTTTTAAGCTTTTGGCCATCGCAAAAGCACTAATCAATGTTGCGTCCCTCACATTGCATAACCTAATTTTCTTGTGAGGGTAGTTAGGGAACTTGTATTTTATAAAAAATTAATATTTGAAAAATGTTACACTTTCAAAAAATTGTTCTCAAATGATGTGTCACAATCACATAAGATTTATTATTTTAGAAAATGTATCACCATCTCAAGGGATGGTGACACATCACTTAGGTACCAACTTTTGAGGAGAAATTTTAGTAAGGGTAGCATTTCTCATAATATTTTAATGATATATGCAAAGATAAGAGAAGATATTGTGGAGTGTATTTAGATAGGGAAACAAAAAGTAATTTGTTTCCTAAATTTAGGAAAAATCAAATAAGAGCTTCTGCTAATGCTTTAAACAGAATCGATGCTTAGAAAATAAAGTGTAAAAAAAAAAAAAACAAATGATATATGCATGATTGCCGCTTGAACAATAGCATATACCTCCTTTTAGCCTCTTATCTTCCCTAAATATAGGAAATATAGGAAAAATTTAATAAAAAAAATAACAAAAAGTCACATGCAACAAGTCACATCTCATTAGAGCATCTTCAGCAGCTTAGTTAAAAGACCAGTATTAGTTATATTTAGCTATTATTGCTATTTGTTTACCTCCAACAGAGTAGCTTGCCATTAGTGAGAATAGCTACATTGCTATAGTGAATAGCAATTTGAAGCTATTCACTGTAGCACACTAGATGAATAAAATATTGTTTATTTTTCTTTTGTTTATTATTTCTTTATTTCACATTTTTTCACCAAACATCTTTTATTTCTTCTGAACACCTCTTTACATCTACTACGTGTCTCTCTCAAACACAAAATTTATCTCTCTCGCCCACAAAATTTCTTGACACAGTTGGATGAAAAAATTGAATGCAGAAAAAATTTATTTCATAGAAACACACGTATGGAAATAAATCAATTGCAGTTGGATGGAAAAATTTAATGCAAAAAAAATTTATTGCATAGAAACACATGGATGGAAACAAATCAATTGCATTTGGATGACAAAATTTATTTATGTTATTAATTTTAAGAATTAGTACATGCATGTGAGATGAATGTTCCTCATATGTGTTTATTTTTGTTTTTATGAATGATTTCTATATATGTGTTTGTTTTCCCTTTAATTAAGTATTGGCAATAATATAATAAAAAAAGAATAAGAAATAATATTTTAAAACAAGTAGAGCATGAAATAGAGAATCTATTGGAGTGTGTAGTGAAAAAACAATAGATAAAGTAAAGAATTGTACTTTTTTATTTGGTAAAATACCTAATGCCGCTGGAGATACTCTTTAGGAACGTTATAGTGCTTTAGCTTTCCCTATAGCTCATCTTTCAAATATTTTAACACAATATTTCTCTCTCCCCTCTCATCTCTCTTCTTTTTGCTTTTTATGGGAGATTTTGTGAGAATTTTGTAAAAAATAATGAGGGTAGATAGGAAGCTTGTATTTTTTATAAAGACATAATATTTTAATGATATAAGAAAAAGAAAGAAAGTTATTATGGAGTGTATTTAGATAAAAAAGTAAGTAATTTTAATACCCAAATTTAGAAAAAATTAAAAAGAAGTTGCTAGTGTTCTTAGAACGAGAATGATAAGTCTTAAAATAATAATAATAATGTGTTAAAAATAGAAAAATAATTCAAATTTAACTTGGAACGAAAGTCTTAAAAAAAAAAACAAAAAAAAAAAATCTTTGTTTGACAAGTAGTGCATGCTATTTGTTGACGTGTGAAACTATATAAGTAAAAAAGAGACGAGTAATGCTACACACACTCCTAATTTCTCATACTCAGAGATGAAGCTGGGGTGGTAGGTATAGGCCAAAGCCCCCCAACTCGTTAAAAAAAAAAATTTATAGGGTAAAATATAATTTTCAGCCAATTGGCCTTATTCATAAAATTTTTTGGCCCCTACCCAAGAAGGCCAAGCTGAGGGCTAGCTATTTTGGGAGTAGCAGTGTGGAGGAAGTTGTGAACGAAGGGTTTTGGGGGCTTGAATGAGGAGAAATGGTGAGAGGTTTTGGAGCGAGAGAGGAAATGAGGGCATAATAGGGAGGTAGATGAAGAAGAGTATGAGACTTACAACAAGTCCATGGCCTGGTCTGAGAAACGAGAGTGAATGGCCCAGTGGGAGTGGAAGTGAGATGGGTTTAGGTGAGTGAGTTCGAAAAATGGAGATGAAGGGTCAAGCGTTTAACTCAAGCAAATTGGGCGTGTAACTCAAAGTAGGTGTTTGTCAAAATATATTTTAATATTTTGTGTTTCCAATAGGTAGCTCAATTGGCTAGGGATAACGCCTCATGAAGCAGAGGACACTAGTTTGAATCTCCTTCCCCTTTTCCTTATGCGAACATGTAAAAAAAAAAAAAAATATTAATATTTTGCTTTGGCCCCTTCCCATTATATGTTCGGGCTCCGTCCCTGCTCATACTTAATTCTCTACATTCATAGATGGCTTTTAAAACCAGAACTGGATTAAAATTTTAAAATTTTTTTTCGCAAAATGATGATTTTAAAAGCCATTTATGAGTGTAGAAAAATTTAGGTGAAAAATGTGAGTGTATATAGCATTACTAAAAAAAAAAAATGTTGAAAAAAAAAAGAAGGTGTGTAATCCGCAGCTTGAAGTTAGCTTGTAAATGTCCAACACTCAAAGGCGGGGAATAAAACAAACAAGCGACATTTAAGAAATGAATGATGTTTTCAAACACATGTTCACTTTTGGACAGGTTACAAACACCACCATTCAAACAACCACAATTTCATGGTTTGGTTCAACAAATACGAGGGCCAAAAAAACTCTAAGCAACTTGGAAGGGTGCCATGATGGGAAAGAAATTTTTTTTATTTTTTTATTTTTTATTTTTAAGTCCAAGCAGCCCCTCAAAGTTAAATTATTACCTAATTAATAGTGTATTCCTAAACTTTCAATTGGAACAATATTTCTCCTGAACTAAAAAAAAAAAAAAAATTAACATTGACGCCCCAAGGTCAGCAAAAAGACGAAAATTACTTTAGTAGACAAATATACTCCAATAAATTTCAAAAGGAAAAAAAATATTTTTCCTTTAAGAAAAAAGAAAAAATTTTAAATTTCTACACTTTTTTTTTTTTTTTTTTTTTTTTTAAATTCAGTTTTAGTTTGTTTTTTATAATTATTTTTTTATTTTATTAAAAGCATTTTCATTATCGTGGAAATACTGACAATTTTTAATAATTTTGGGAGAACATTATCAAGCAGGATTAAAAGAGGAACAAAAAATAGAGGTTGTTTTTGTAGTTGTCACTATTGTGCGTTTTAAAGTTACTCGCAAGTGCATGAGTTGTTTGCAACATAAATTTTGCAAGTGCGAGGTCGAATCCATAGGAAATTGTGTAGTGAAAATAAATTTCTATCTAAACTAATCCTATTTTAACCTAGTTCCAAATACGTTTCAGAATTCACCTCACTAAATTAAAACAATACACTCTCATGTTTTGTTCATGCATCCGAATAACGATAAACCCTATGCATGTTCTATGTTTTATAAAATGATCTATTGAAACATTCAATGAATCCATCCATTGTACAAATCACAACGAATACCCAATTTAAATCAAATCATCCAACGTATTTGTTTAATTTACGAATCGCGATGGATTTCCAATTTAAATTGAATGATTCGATGTATCCGTTGGATGAAATAATTTAATATCCAATATTTACACAAGTAATAAGCAAAACAATCAATCACAAGAATTTAATCAAATAATTGAATTGAAATAGAACAGCAACTGAATTAAATAACAAAATTGTATGAACATTACATGAAAGTGTGAATGTCAATAAATGTTGAGGCTTCATCTTCAACCTTAGTTGAAGGTTTTAGCCTCTCATGATTACAAACATCATATAATTGATAAATGAATTCATATAAACTAAAAATTTACAAAGGAAATTGAGTTCAGAGCTCAAAAAGTCAGAAAAATGTCAAAAATATATTGAACGGCGGCGCCCCTTGGTGCGTTTACCAAGAAAAGAATGATATATATACTAAACAATTAGGGCTTCGGTGCTTCCAAGTCAGCTTGAGTGCGCTCGATCGCACATTAGGTGGGCTCGAGCGTACTCGGCCATGCTTCGGTCTTCTGTGGCGTAGCGCTTGGGCGTTGCGTTCTTGGGCTTAGGCGAGGGTGCACTCGAGCACGTCCCTTCTGATCGAGCGTGTATTGACAGGCGCTAGATCCCACTTCCCAAAAATGCATTTTTTCTAATTTTTTTGCATCTTTCACAATAATATTGCAGTTTTTTCTTAGCAACCTGTAAGACACTAAAATATCAAAACTAACACAAACATCAAAAAATAATAAGCTAAAGGCTTAGCAAATGTAAATTAAGAGGCCCAAATATGCAATATTTGGCACTCATCAGTCACTCTTAAGTCTTATGAAGAGTTGGCTTTGCAATTGCATGTCAGCCTTCTTTCAAATAATTGCATGTCGGCACTCAAAGGGGAAAAGTTCTACATGTGATCACTATTTTTTTTTTTTTTTTTTTGACATGTCTACACAAGAGAAGGGGGAAGGGGGATTTGAATTAGTGATCTTCGCTTCATGAGACGTGGCCCACAGCCGGTTGAGCTACCCCTTGGAGACACGTGTGATCACCATTAAATTTTGATCAAATAGTAATTTTAAAAGTCATTTTATTTTTTGAGTAACATAAGAGTGACACAAACGAGACTTCTGAAATTATTCGAGGGTGATTTTAAGAGTCACTCTATGAATGATATGGCTTTTAAAATTACTATTTGATTAAAATTAATGATCAATCACAAACTCAATGGTAATTTTAATAGTCACATCATTTTTTAGAGTGACACAAGATGGACACATGAGTGACTTTTAGAATTACTCTAATTTTAAGAGTCACCTCATTTTTGGAGTGACATAAGAGAGACGTATAGCATTACTCGACAAACCTCAAATGCGAGCTGCTTCTCTCTAATTTCACAATTCTCGCATTTCCTTTCAGTTTTATTCAAGTACAACATGTAATAAAAAAAAAAAAAAATTCAAAAGATGGATACAATATGAACACTTTTTTAATGGAACGACTCGGATAAAGTTGTTGTTGTTGTTTTTTTGTTTTTTTTTTTCCCAATTCAAATAAGGGGAAGCGGGTTACAGTAAAACAAACAACCACAAAGGGGTCGGCACTACAACAACAAAGCGCAAATGGAACATGGAGTACAAAAACAGATACAACACCAGACAATAGGCAATGGTTTCATTCATAATCCTAGAGGAACCATAAAAGCATAGGACATTTTCAAAGGCCACGCAAGGCGGTGACAAATGGCAAAAGAACTCGGTGAAGAGTACCATGCGGTAAAGGCAACAACCACCATTAAGAGATACAAGGAAGGTACTATAGATAACTAGGTTAGAGCCGTTGAAGGACGACCACTGGCAACAAAAATCTGCTCCACAAGATCAAACCATTTAATGGCAGGGAGATAATAACCCACAGAAAACAAGAAATAGATGAAAATACAAGGAAAAATATAGAAAATACAGAAAAGCTTCAAAGAAACTACAAAAAAAAAAAAAAACAACAACAACACAAAACAGTAGCATGGGCGGAGGAGAGGCGGTTGGAGGTGTTCGGTGGGCGCGTGAGATACATGCCTTGGCGAGTGAACACCACTCGCCGGCGCATGGACAATGGAACAGGGAGAGACTGGCGGCTTCGAGAAGCTAGGGTGTCTGAGAAGACAGTGAGTGGGCGTGTAGGAGGCCGAGAGTGACAGAGATCTAACTTGAAAAAAATAGATCTAAGAACCAAGCCCATCCCGACGAGCGATGTGGTGGAGGCATTGAACGGCAATGTGGAGAAGGTGGCCAGCCATGGGAATGAAGGAGTTGGAGTTGCCGTGTGTGGGGGAAAATGAAAAAGAAGGAGAACGGCCACAAAAAGTCTAGAATAAAACGGGAAAATAAGAGGGAAAGAGGGAGGGAAAACCTTCCCTCCTCCCCCGGAAAAGTGGCACATGGCAGTGGCAAGACCTCACCGCGGAGGTGGAAAAACAACCTTTGAAGTTGTTAGGTTGCTTCCCATGCCGTGCATTGTGAAATACCCCGCCTTAAGTTTAAGACTAATTATTTAAATTCTGAAAAGAAAAACATAGAATGTCAAATATAGATGTTTTATTTTTGGGATTTAGAGCAAAATCCCCAATACGCCTTCAACCC
>NC_081546.1:18654615-18662821 GCF_901000735.1 Corylus avellana
TTGTTTTTTTTTTTTTTCTTTTTCTTTTTTTGGAATATTGTTAGAACTCTTACCATTTCTTTCCATTTTAATTCGGATAAAGAGGGCTTAAGAGACAATTTATTATTTTTTTTTTTAAAGAAAAAGAGTAATGTTTGTCTTTATTCCACATTTTTACGAATATTTTTGGTGAGTTGACATGCATCATCAAGAATGATTTGTTTCAAAAAACATTTAATGAATGATTTTTATTGGTTATTTAGTAAATTGTTATTCTTGTATGAGTAAATATTTATCATTATTATTATTTATGATTTTTTATTCAAAAGTTAGTATTTATTGTCATATTATATTATCAAATTATATAAAAAATATATATATCTAACAATATATTAATTTTTTCTTTTTCCGATATCATTTAAGCTTAAAGTACCTAAGCCCTAAATTCAAATCATTCTCCCCATCTTGCTTGGACATATCACCAAAAAAAAAAAAAAAAAAAGTACCTAAGCCTTAGCGTCAATTATGTTTCTTTAACTTTTTGGATAAAGTTTTCTTCCAAACTGAGTTGGAGAAATTTTTTTCAACCTAATATATAAAAGTGACATGTGTCCTTTAATATGTGAGATTTTCATGTTTTTTTTTTTAATAACAGGGACAAAATTGTAATAAATTTTATTAAAAAATTATGTGCATTTCACATATTATTAAAAAAAAATGGACACATATCACTTTTATAGACTAGATTGAAAAAAATTCTTTCAACCTAATTTAGAAGAAAACTTTGTCCTAACTTTTTAGGTGTTATTTGTCTTTTTGACTATAAATAATGTTAAAAGTCATTCTTATATTATTTTTTTATTCTTTCAAAATTAATAAGCCTTTTAAAATTATTATTCAATCAGAATTTAATAATAACGTTAAAAAGATACAAAAAAATATAGATCTTTCTTTTAGCGTTACTCTTTATTCACACAAATTTTCTGCAAATACATTAAAAAAAAATGACGTGTTATTTAAGATATTTAAAATGCTTTTGTTTTTTAGTCACATTCATAGAGTAATGATGGAAAGCACGCCTGGCGTGCATCTGTTGATGCACGCCAGGCGCAAAATTTTTTTTTTTTATTATTTTATTATTATTTTATTATTATTTAAAAAAAAAAAAAAAAAAAAAAAAATTTTTTTGCACTGGCGTGCGTGGGCGTGCCACGCACGCCGCGTGCTTTGCATCATTACTCCACATGATATTGACAACCATCACACATTCATTTTTTGCCCCTCTTTTTTTTTTTTTTTTTTTACACATTTATCGACATGTAATTTCACATATTCAACAACAAAAGATCTAAAATCTTTCTCAATGGCTCCACCATGTATAGTGGGTTTATCTATTTGAAATTTGAACCTCTCTCACAACGTACATGTCTAGAAGGTTCGGAGCGCTCAAATCTGATTGAGTTGACATTGATCAAACTTGGAAGGCAAGAAATCTTTTTGGTGGCTCAATCTTTAAGATATGCGAAATGTTATAAATGCCTCCAATATTTGGATCACCGCAAAGATGGACTTGGGTTGTTTTGTTTTCATTAGTTTTGATATTCTTTTAAATTGGTACGGAAAAAATAACCTTTCATCCACTTAAAATTATATAAAGTGTCTAAATATTTATTGTACACATTAAAGTTTGAAAGTCATTAATAACGGTTGATATAACTAAAGTTAACTTCTTCTTTTTTTTCTCTTGGTTAAACGTTGACCGACAATTTTTTAAGAAAAGTTAAAACTAACGTTAAATAACCAAGACCTAACGTCTACTTAGGAAAAAAAAAAGAAAAAAAGTTAGAACTAAAGTTTAACCGGAAGACCTACGTCTTCTTAGAAAAAACAAAAAAACAAAAAACAAAAAGACCTAACGTCTACTTAGAAAATAAAAAAAAATAAAAAAAAGGTTAGAATTAAAGTTTAACTAGAAGACCTAACATCCTCTTAGAAAGACAGAGACAAAAATTGATATGTTTTTGTGCCGGAGACCAAGTATGAAGTATGTGTAGTAAAGAGATTTGAAAAAGGCTCCTGCTTGTTCTTTCTTCTTTCTTTGTTTCTCCATTCTCTGTTTGAAGCCTTAATTTCCTTGGTTTTGTTTTCTGCAGATTTTGCTGCAGTAGATTTTGTTGCTAAGTTTGGTGTTCTGTAGCTCGTTTGGGGTTGCTTGTTTTATGCCTCTGAGGTTTTGTTTTAGCCTCTTGATAGGCTTGTAATGCGAGTTTTTGTACTCTTTTGGGTTTTGGTTTATAAATTAAAGCTTCTTATTCATAGTAATAATAATAATAATAATAATAAAAAAAAAAAAATTAAAAAAAAAAAAAAAAAAGGTGACATTTTTTTTTTCTTCTTAATATGTTCTATGCCAAAATGAGCAGGTTGGCGATTGGGTAAGAGTTAAAGCTTTAGTACCCTCTCCAAAATATGGGTGGGAAGATGTCACAATGACCAGTATATAGGGGTGTAAACGAGCCGAGCTTGGGCGAGCTTCCCTTGTTCAAGCTTGGTTCGTTTAAATTTTACTCGAACTCGAGCTCGAGTCGAGCTCAATGGCGAGCCAAAAAAATCGAGCTCGAGCTAATAATAAGTCGAGCCGAGCCAGCTCGCGAGCTGGCTCTTATATTTAATATTTTTTTTTAAATTTTTTTTTTTAACTTTAAGTACTCTTAAACGACTTAAGAAGTTAGTTTGCATATGAGTATTTGCTTAGCCTAGCTAGTCGAGTATGGAGCCTGAGTCAATATAGCAAGGCATTTGGTTTCAAAGAGAGAGGATATGCATCATTTTATAGATAAGCAAACTTAGAGATTGATGTTTTCTTAACAATGTGGGACAAGTTAACAAGTTGCATTCAGACTGCATTGGGACAACGCCCCCTACAAAAAAATATTTTTTTAACGTCTCTCTCTCAATCCCCCTCACCAGTCACAACGGATCTTCCACCTGAACTCTCATTTCCCACTCTCTCACTCTCATTCACCAGACATGTAGTGATAGTGTTTGGGTCTGTTTGATTCATCAAGAGTTTATGCCTTTCGCAATCTCCCTCAATAGTTTCTGCTTGATTCTTCATCCTTTCATTTGGATCTGCTATAATTGAATCGAAATCTTTTTAATGATTGCTCTTTCTCTCTTTCATCACGAAGGGTTTAGAATTTTTCATTTCCCACTCTCTCACTCTCATTCACCAGACATGTAGTGATAGTGTTTGGGTCTGTTTGATTCATCAATAGTTTATGCCTTTCGCAATCTCCCTCAATAGTTTCTGCTTGATTCTTCATCCTTTCATTTGGATCTGCTCTAATTGAATCGAAATCTTTTTAATGATTGCTCTTTCTCTCTTTCATCACGAAGGGTTTAGAATTTTTCATTCTCTAACGCTTAAATATAAATGCAATTTTAAGGTTTTAATAATTATGAGATTTATAATTAATTATCTATTACTTAGTTTATATATATATATATATATATATATATATACACACACACTCGAGCTTATACGAGCTGTTCACGAGCTTAGCCGAGTCGAGCCGAGCTTGCTTCGTTTAATATTCGAGCTAGGATTTATGTTCATGAAGTGCTTCATTTAATATTCGAGTCGAGCACGAGCCGAGCTTATGCGAGCCGAGCCCGAGCTTGCTCGCGAGACGCTTCGCTCACTTAACAGCCCTACCAGTATAGGAATAATTCATAGCTTGGAGGAGGATGGATATGGGTACTACATTATGTTGACTTTCTCTTGTTCCATGACATACATGGAGAAGGTGTCATCTTTTGTAGTGGGATAAGAGATTCGAGTAATGCCATCTATCAATGAGCCGTTACTTGGATGATCAAATGAAACTCCATCCACCTTGGGAAAGATATTCAAACGGATTTTAATCCTATCATGAACCAGATAGATAGAGATAAAAAATGTATACTTGATTTACTTTATCTCAAATACATAGCCGACTACAACTCTTAGAAGTAGAAGTTATCAAACTCTATTTGTAATACATTTTGTTCTTATACTTCTCAAATATGCCTCTTAATTGTTGAGCTTGTTAAACTTTTGATAACCATAGCTTAGCTATTCAAATTTGGTAGAACAAGAATGCCATTTTCTGTCTTGCAAACTTTTTTTTATTGCACCAAAAATTTGTTTAAAGGGCAACTCGAGCAAATTGCATTTGTGATACATGAGAATTTATATGACTTGAAGCACTTTTGGCTGAATCTGTAGCTACAGACAAACTGACTTATTAAGATGGTCCAAAGTGTTAATTCTTGTATTGGCTTAATTTAGTTATTCTAAAATGTAGAGGCTACTGTTTACAGGCTCAAAAACTGATATAGAATGCTCATAATCCAATCTCCACCGCTTATAATGTAGATTCATGTATTATGAACATCCCTGCAAAATTTCACCTCCATCGGACCACAAACGCTCATCGATCGGAGCTATTGATCAAGGCTGGACAGCATTTCCAAAATGTAGTTTCACCCATTGCATGCCCTGTTCGGACAGGCCTTCCCCATGTCCAGACAGCAGTTCCAAAAACTCTATTTTTGCTCCACAAGGCTCTG
This sequence comes from Corylus avellana, assembly GCF_901000735.1. Lineage (NCBI taxonomy): Eukaryota > Viridiplantae > Streptophyta > Magnoliopsida > Fagales > Betulaceae > Corylus > Corylus avellana. The sequence continues at coordinate 18,659,209 of NC_081546.1, forward strand.
TCTGGACACCCCTTACCTATTATGCCCAAAAACGTGTTTTTAGTGAGCCCAGGTCTAGAGTTTAATGTACTGATATATATAGATCATTATAGAAGAGAGACACGAATTTTCGCCCTCAGAGAGTTCGTCGGAGGCTGCGCTAAGAGAGATCATACGTGGTGAGCGTTAAATTGAATCTCTTAGAGCTTTAGTTATTCATTTGATAAATCTACGGATGAGAAGTCTATCAGAAGGGTCCGGTAAAGGAGAATCATATTGAAGAAGATTGTGAGCAAGAAGACGAGTTGTAGGCTTGTCGATCTTACAGAGCCAATGTCTTGCAAAGGGTTGTAAGTGTTCCTAGTGTCTGTAATCTCTGGATAATCTTTTGATAGTGATTTCTTGGGTTTGGCTGCCCCGGAGAGGTTTTACTTTTAGATCAGTTTCTAAAAGGTTTCCTATTTGTAACCAAAATATCTGTGTTTGCCTTTTTATTGCTTTATATATTTTGGGTGATTGAATTGTTTATTGCTTTATAGTATTAATTCCGCATAAATTATGATAAACAAGTTTTTGGAGTCGGCATAGTGTTTTTCAATTGGTATCAGAGTGGGTTCACTTTGTTTGGATTAAATTCTCAAGTGAGATCTGTTGACTCCTGTTTGCTATAAATACTTCTCAAGGGAAATATGATCTTACAAACTTCTTCAACAATTTGTTGGAAAAATTCTCTCTTTTGAGACATCAATACACAAATTGTTTGGAGGATTTTCAAGATCTTGAACATGTAAAATAATCTATTGTTACTAAATTGTTTGAATCACATGCTTTAATTAATTCTTTAAAATCTGAAAATCTTGTTTTAGGTTCTAAAGTTGATTTGTTAGAGAATAAATTAAAAGAGTCAGAAACTCAATTGGAAAAATTCTCTAGCAATTCCCTTGAGAATATGTTGCATACTCAGAATTCTGATTGTGATAAATCTGAGTTAAGTTTTGATTGTCATGTTGCTTTGTCTTCCAGCAATAATTCTACTTTCGAGATAATATTTGTTAAATCAGGAAAAATAGAAGACTCTTTGGTTAAAAAAAAAAATAGCAGCTGCCTCGACCTCACAAGGTAAGAAAGTTAAGAAAATTCATATTAAACCTTGTGTATCTTATCCCAAGTATAGAGTCGTCTATCCTTCTAAAAATTTACCTCCTAAAAGGTTTATATTTATCATCATTGTGGAAAAGTTGGTCACATTCGACCAAACTGTTTTAAATTGAAACCTCATGTGCATGAAAATAAAAATTCTGTTTCTAGGAAAGAACCTTTGGGGTTATGCACAATGATGATGAGAGGTTTGTCTAGATTAGATAAGATTGAAAATGTTCACGTCTCTATACCTTCTTTCAATAGGTTTGGGTTGGAAAGGATTATACCATTCACCCATTGAGGGGGAGTGGTAGTGATTTCACCTAAATTTAGGTGAGTAAATAACATGTTTAGGAATGATTGTTTTGCTTATTTTTGAAAATCTTAGAGCATGTTGTTTTTCTTTACTTTACATGTTTGTTTTGAGATTCTTGTTATGAGGCATATTCATAAAAGACTTTTCAAGAAATTCATATGTTATGATCTTTGAAAGGCTTATAGATGAGATGTGTGCAGACCACAAAGATTTTTGTCTACTTGCTAATTAAGTGTTCATAAATGTGTAATGTCTTATGAAGGCCAATAAGTAGTTATTAAACCAAATGTAGGGGTGTCGCGGTGGTTATGGTTAGTTGTTATTAGCAGAAACCGCTAACTGTAACCGCCTTAGCAGTTAGTAGATTTCACTAATCGCAACCGCTAACCGCTAGTGGTTAGCTACTAACCACCGGTTAGAGGTTAGTGAAATAGGTAACCACCCACTAACCGTTTTTTCAAAATTGGGCTTTTTTATTACGGTAACATTTTTTATCCTCATTTGTTTTTTTTTTTTTTTTTTTTTAGTGTCTTCTTGGGCCCAATTGCTATAAAAAGAGCCCATATTGAAAAATCAAAAATATTTGACCATAAATTTACATTTATTTATACATTAAAATAAATTCCTTAAATATTAAATCATAATCGGCTAACTTTAAAAAAACAAAAAAAGTACACAACATATAAAAAAAAATTCAACACAATATATAAAAAAAGTTCAACACAACTGTCGCAACATATAAAAAAAATATAAAAAAAGTTCAACACAACATATATAAATTATAGTGATAATATATAAATTACTAAAATTATAATGACAATACAATAATACTTCAATTGTAGTTATGAATAACACATTGTTTAATCTAATGTCAATTACTTAATTTGATATTATACGTATAACATTATCATTGTACATTAATAATATGATTAACTTGAATAAAGTATTTGAATCATATGATTAAGTATTGATCTTATACATTTAATACTCAAATTGTGATTTAATTATTTAAAAAAAATGTGTGATTTAATGATCAAGTGATTATGTTATATGTATAAATATTATTATAATTATAATTATAAAAATATATTATATAAAAAGGCGGTTAGCGGTTACGGTTAGTAAATCCAATAACCTCTAACCGCTAACCGCTAACCGCTAACCACTAGGCAGTTAGGCAGTTAGGCGGTTAGCGGTTAATACGATTAGGCGGTTAAGCGGTTAGCGGTTAACAGTTATAGCGGTTAGCGGGCAGTTAGAAACCGCTCGCATTGACACCCCTAACCAAATCATTGTTTTGTAGTGGGACCTATAAGATGTAATGAAAGTTTAATGCTAAAGAATATTCATGTATTGCTTATTGTAATCTCAATTTAAACATGTTGTTTTTCTTTGCTGCCATTCTTTGTGGTTTATTTGCGTTAATAAATTTTTGAGAAAGGAATTGGTGTTGCAAAGATGTTTGAAATGTTAAGATGTATATATGCTTTAAATGCTCTTTAATTGCTTAATTGGAAATACTCTTAATTTATGTACCTATAGAATACACTTATCATGCTTGAGTTGATTATCTTTATAATGAACTGTCATTGATCCATTCAAGTATGTGTTATTGTGGTACATTTCATTTATGCTATCTCTATGCACTTAAGCTTCAAGAAGGAATGTCAATCCATGACAAATTTGTTATGTTAAACAAACCTATGCATAAGATAGATTTTTTTTTGTGGGTTACAATTGACCAAATGTTGGTTGAACCTAAAACCTATAAATTCAAGTTCAAACTCTTATGTTTTGTACTTTAATTTTTATGAAAGACACGTTCTCAAAGAGAAAATCTAAAGTGAAATGTGCAAAATGCCAAAATATTTCAAAAATGAAATTTTCACTGTGTCAATTTTTTGTGCTTGGCTCATCCATAATTAAAATTCCGGATGTAGTTGTGAGCCTTGTGATAAGACTAAGGGAGATAATATTGGATGAGGATGACTAGGCCCTAGTAATGTTTGACTTCTAACCTAACAAGATATGAATTTCTTTCATATGGTTTGAAAGTTTTAATGTGCTTTCTTTGTCAATATATGTTTGTTCATTGCTTGTCTCTTGACTGTGACTTATCACACACTACACATATAGCATAAATAACAGAAATGGAGAAACGTAGATTTGAAGTTTGAA
>NC_081546.1:18662921-18664321 GCF_901000735.1 Corylus avellana
TAATAATTTAATCAAATACTTTAACATTTCTCTCAAGTATGGGCTCAAACTTCCTTTTTAATAGGTGATGCTCAATATGTAAAATATTTAATTAAAATTGGGGTGAATGATTGAGATCAGATTCAAACTCAAACCTTTTGATTCTGATACCAACTAAAATCATTACTTGTCCAAAAAAGCTTAAGTTGATAAGAAGATGTAAATTTAATCATTTAATCAAATACTTTAACTCTCCCTCATGTATGGGGTCAAACTCTTTTTAATATCAGATCCAACAAGTGAAATATTTAATTCAAATAGAGTAAATTGTACAGTCAAAGTTCAAACTCATGACATCTTGCTCTGATACCATATAGCATCTCATAATAATTTAAAGAAATAATGGAAAGATACATAGATTAATGTGGTTCTATGGCCTACATCCATACGTTAAAGTTTTATAAGATACATCTTTCATTTATATTTGATTTGAGTAAAACAAGCATGAAATACAAACTAAATCCCTTAATTTACGATAATCAAATTTTCTTTATATTTGATTTAAGGTAGTCAAAATTATCAAGGATTTTTATCCTTAGGAAAATGCTAAATGTCCCTTGTTCTAGGGGGTATTATTTTCAAAAACTCAAGTGAGAAAAATAAGGGTCAGTTTCTCTTTTATTTCTTTTAAAAATAATATACACCTAAAATCAATAAAACACCTAGCATTCCCTTCATACTTATAATAGGATTCCCAATGCTTACAAAAGCTATTGCTTGATTTTTAATTTTAATATTTTTTTTTTTTTTATCTCTATATTGCTAATGCTCTCAAATCCAAATGGCCCATTAATTAAGGCATTGATTACGAATTTACCTATTAACCTTTTTGATGAATTAGGATACTCTTAAGAAGAATATTCAGTTAATTATATTAAAATTATATTTTTTTACTATCAAAAGACAAAAATACATTTGCGATATAAGTACCTGGATCTCTGGTTCATTTCCTGTTCCTCTTCAAAAAAATAAATGAATAAAAAAAATAAAAAAATCCTAAGTCTAACCCAGATGACACCTAGCTAGCACTCATTTTATAGTTATCATCACTCATCATTCCACCTTCCGAATATATTTAAGTCATTAAAGGGAACACAAGTCACAACTTTTAAAATCAAAATTTCTTCCTTCCACTAAGAAAAGTAGAAAAAGAAAAAATTCATAAAGTACATTACGTTTTCAGAAAACCTCTCTAAATTTAAATTTTTAATTTCATCATCTAAACTTTTAATTTAATGCAATTTACTCCGTCTGCCAATTTTTAGACGTTAAAAGTGATATAATTACTATTAATTTCAAATTTTAAACAAAAATTTTATATAAAAAAAAATAAAAAATAAAAAATAAAAAAAAAATCACAA
>NC_081546.1:18664415-18664725 GCF_901000735.1 Corylus avellana
AAATCGAAGAGTAATTTTGTCTTTTAGGGGTTTCCGTTATGATTTAACGATAAAAATTTACGGATGAATAAATTGCATCAAATTAAAAATTCAATGGGTAAAATTGAGAGTTTTTTAAATTTAATGAGGTCTTCTCAAAACGCGCAGTAGTTCAGAAATCATTTGTGAAATTTTTTCAAAGGTAAAAATATAAAAAAAGCCCAACAATCTAACAGCCATTTGCGATAGAGCCTCATAATGTTTAAAATGTACTAAAGTAACCTATCAAACTACCCAAATATATCAAAAATGCCAATTATTTTTTATATTT
>NC_081546.1:18664807-18668744 GCF_901000735.1 Corylus avellana
AAATAATTAGTCAAATATATATATTTTTTAAAATAAATAAATAATTAATCATTGGAGTTAGCCTAAATTACAAATTGATTATGTCATGATTTGAAAGTAAAATCAACGGTTATTGAAATATTAAAAAAAAAAAAATTTAGTCCTTGAAGTCGAATTCCATTAAAAAAATTGTTTTTATTCGCCCATTAGTTTTTTTTTTTTTAAAAAAAAATTGTTTGATTTTATTTTACAATTATTTTATTATTTTATTTTTTAAAAGAATATGGGTATTATAGAAATATAAAAAAATAAGTGACATTTTTTATATATTTTGGTAGTTTGATGAACTAGTTTATTACCATTTGAATATTGTGGGACTCTATCGTAAACCCTCATTAGTACACAGCTGTTAGTTTAGAGGGTTTTTTTTTATATTTTTCTTTTTTCAAAAGAAAACAAAACCAACAGAAAAAAGAAATGCACTGCAATGTTAACAAAAGAAAGATAAAGATGAGGAGATTTAACTAGTGATGTCCGATCGTAACCCCTGGAAGAAAAAAATAAATAATAATAATTATACATCTTTCATGCATACGGTTTATACCGTTAACGACTGAAACAACCGTATGCATGCTCAAAGCCCAAAGGGTCATATTAACAACGAATCAATAAAAGGAAAGGGTGGTCAACGAATCAAATTAACAACGAATCCACAAAAGAAAGGGTCACAGTGAGTATAGTGTCTAAATAAGCAATTAATTAATTAATTATTGATAATAAAAATTTTAAAAAGAAAAAAGAAAAACCAAGAACAAAATAGAGTGGATCAGAAAACACCAAAAGACAACCTTTTCCGATGTTCAGCCGGGGGAACTATAGCAGTTTGCTACTCATGTCCTCCACATGTTCTGTATCCTCCGGAGCGGCGGCGTTCAAATCCAAACCCTCAGTTTCCTCCGGTGCCGGCGCCGGCCACTTCATCTTCATCTTCATCATCCCACCACCTTTATCATGTCCATCATCGTCGTCCCCTCCGACAACGACAACCCCTTCCTCATCGTCCTCCACCAGCACAACCTCGTCTGTCTCCAAGGCCGCCCTCCACCCCTCCCCATTTACCCCAGCCGATCTCTCAAAGTACTTCACCGCCACCTTCATCCGCCGCAGTATCGCGAAGAACTCCTCCACCTCCTCCTCCGTCGGCACCTCCTTCACCTTCTTCTTCCTCCCTCCCTGATCCCCTTCTTCTTCACCACCCCTCTTCCTTTTCTCTTTTTCCATATTTAGAAGTTTATGGGTCTGGTTGCTGTCACCGCCTTTAATGGCTCAACCCGTTTATATTCTTTGCTTCTTTGGTTCGGTGCGGTGCGGTGCCGTTCTGCTGGTGACGACTTTTCGTTTTATTGTTATAGACGGTCTTTTTGAGCCCTTCGATGAACCTGTGAGGTGAAATTCACGTGGGCAAGACGTCATCGTGATTCGGTATGCTGACGTAAGCTTGTGAACAAAATTATGCGATTCTCAGAAAGAGGAAGAGGAAATCGAGGTCACGCGATAACTTTTCACGCGCTTCTGTTTTAGTCGCTGAAGAAGTGGGACCCACTGAGATCTAACCCGTGTTAGCCTTCGGATTGGAGAGTGGCCTCACGCGTCGAGTGAGAGTGGTGCCGAATGTCAGGTTAGGCCGCCCATACGATGATATGAATGAAGCATATGAGAGATGTCTGCTTCCGCGATGATTCGTCGTAGACTGAAAGGACGACTCCCCGTTTTGGTCAACATTTTTTAATTGATCGAGCCGGGTTATTCTACTGTGATGCTCAGGAGCACAGGAAAACTGTGCACCCCGATTATGAGGTTGCAAAGGTGAAAGGTGGCACATTTGATTAATTAGATCGTGGGCCCCGATTGGGGGTGTTTTTGGTATTTGGGACTGTGAGTGGGTCCATCTGAAATGGTTGTCGGCTTAGCGTAAGCCAAATCACGAACAGTTTGACGGATCAATAAGTGGGGTGGTGGGATCCACCACGAGTCCAATCTTTAGGACCATGAAGCGACATATGGCCCGCCATGCAATTAGTGGGCTTTATGTTGGTGAATACAATGGCCCATCTATAAAGCATGGTTTGACTTAACAAACAAGGAATGATACCAAGTTCTACATTTCTCCGACCAAAAATAGGAAAAAAAAAAAAAAAAAGATACTTTGGGGCTTAGCACAATTGGGTTCCACCAGATACGGAAGGGAGCTCGTAAACCCAAAACAAATATTACACGTGTCAACTTAAGTTCAGATATTCATCCTCAATTTAATAATAATTTTAAAAGTCACTTAAAAGATAGTAAAAATGAGTATAAAAAAGGAGAAATGTACGTGTGTAGCTATAAATATTGTACTTATCTACCTCGTTAAGAGCATTCCCAATGGAAGAGCCAAATGTTACTTTTATCTAGAATAGCTCTTCAAATGTTCAAAAAACCTCCCACATTGGATGAGCCAAAAATATATGTAAAATAGATATTTGATTAGAAGAGTTAAAAAAAAAGTTAAATGTAGCAGCACTTTTTAAGGGAGCCATTTTATTTTTTAGTGTTTCTCTCTCCTGCTTTATCTTTTTCCCAAATCTTTTCCCACCTATTTTTTAGAAATATAGCTAATCGGATGTGTAGACACTTAAAAATGGCTTAGGTAAACTAGATAAAAGTGAGTTTTGAAGAGTCATTTTACATAAAAATATAGTTCTTCTATTGGGAATGCTCTAAGAGCATTCCCAATGAAAGAGTCAAATGCTACTTTTATCTAAAATGGCTCTTCAAATGTGTAAAAAATCTCACATTGAATTAGCCAAAAGAAAATGTAAAATATATATTTAATTGGAAGAGCTAAAAAAAAAAGCTAAATGTAACAGCACTTTTTAAGGGAGCTTTTTTATTTTTCATTGTTTCTCTCACATGTTTTCTCTTTTTCTCAAATCTTTTCCTACTTTTTCTCTTCATGTTCTCTTTTTCTCAAATTTTTTTCTATTTTTTCTCTCACGTGTTCTTTTTTTCTCAAAACTTTTCTTACTTTTAATAATATTTTAATAGAATAGATAGAAATATAGTTAATAGAATATAGAGACATTTAAAAATAGTTTAACTAAATTAGATAAAAATAATTTTTTAGAAGCTATTTTACATAAAAATATAGCTCCTCCATTGAGAATACTATAATTGATCTTCTTAAGAAATTCTGTTATCCAACATCTTTAAACGAACAAATGTTTTGTAGGTGTCGTCAAATTAATGTACTACGTGTCAGAGATGGCTCTCTTCCTTCATCAATAGCTGGACCCGATGAAGGGTGGGGTCTTGTATATGACAAATTATCTATAAAATTAGAGTCAGATGAGATTCTGAGGCCTGAAAATTTTTGGGCTGAATTTAGGCCCAAGATACCCCATTTTACCCTTTTTTTTTTTTCTTTTTTTTTTTTGTTTGGTCTTGGTCTTATCTAGTCCTTTAAGGTAAGCAAATAATAATAATAATAATAATAATAATTGAGTAGCATATGCCCTACAATTATCCATGTCAAGCCAAAGAAGTGGAAATTTCCTAGAGTAGCTCAAGGTGTTCTATTCATATTCATTAGTCACATTCTTCCTATTTTACTACTCATATTCTCCGCTAATTAAGCACTAGAGGTAGTTTCCCGCCACCACCAACGTGCTACTTTGACTTTTGACTATTCTAAAGGATTCTAGCATTATAGACCTAGCGTGCACTGTTTCAACATCATTCAATTTCAAACCACATGATTTTCGATTTGCTAATTAACTCCAAATTACTTCATTTACTGCCAGCCCGTATGAAGTAAGAGATCGTAAACCCTCGGTTGAAAAAGCCTATTATTCAAATTAATTTATTCATGGCCAGTCTGAAATAATTTTATCCATGAAGCATTAAATGATGAGTAATA
>NC_081546.1:18668844-18679258 GCF_901000735.1 Corylus avellana
CTATTGGTTCCTCGTTTGGAACCTCGTCAGAATGAGGATGTGATGTGAATGAAGAATGAAGCTACTATTTTCTCGTTAGGAATCTCGTCAGGACGGGACATGTAACAAGACCAAAGTTGGACTCCCTGGTTTCCCGTCAACTGGTGTGCTCAGACGGGACATGTGATGAAGATGAGACGTTTGTTCTTCCCATCATAACGGAATTGCTTTCTAATTAAGACGTGGAATTATCAGATCTACGAATTTGTTCATTCCATCATAACGGGAAAGTGTCCCATTAGGACGTGACGAAGAAAATGGGTTTCCTATAAATAGTCTTCTCGTCACTATCCTCTAATGACTTTGGAATTTTTTTTTTTTTTGTGAGCTCTCTTCTTTGAAGTCTCAATATTTCTTTATGAGCGTTGTGTCTTGGTGGTGTTGTTATTCAAGAGGAGACGTGATATAGCTTGGAGCTGCCCTTTACTCTTGATTGGCATGTTGCCTTCGGTGTGTTGCCTTGTTCACTCGTCTACTTAAAGATTGCTGCTTTGGATGCTTGGTGAAGCAAGTCTACCGAAGGGTCGGTAAGGAAAGTCACTGCTTGAAGATGGTCAGGATGGAGACAAGCTGGGAAGCTTGTTGTTCTTACATAGTCTAGACGTTCTCCAAGGAGTGAGTATTGTCTAGCTTGTAACTCTGAATATTCTTTTAGTGGTTTCCTGGGTTTGACTGCCCCAGAGTTGTTTTTACGTTGAGGTGCTCAAGGGTTTTCCTCTTCATAAACAAATCATATGTCGTGGTTGTGTTGTTCTCTTTGTTTCCGCTGTGCATCTTTCATGTTTGTTAAAATGGCTTAGTTGCTTACTTTCAAATATTCGTCGTTAGAGGTAGAGCACGATCCTTATGTACTTTCACAATCAAATAACAATGCTAAAAAATTAATATATGCGAGTTAAGGGGCTTGAATGTGCAACATTCGGCACGTATCAGCTACCCCGAAGTGGTTTTTCCTATTGATGTGTTCTTTGGGTTTTCTACTCCATAAACAAATCCTTGTGTTTATGATTGTGATGTGCATGTTTTGTATTTTGTCTATTTAGTTGTTAATATTGCCTGTTTATTGTGTTTTGGGAAAATTACACAATCCATGTATTCTTTTAATAAATATTGAAGTACAACAATCTCCAATTATCCTAATTAGGCCTAATATGGTCTTAAATTTCTAGGTAATGCTTTTGCTTAACAATTTGGGTGTTATAGTGTTGTACCCCAATGACCTTTACGCACACGGAGACACACCTACATCTGCTTGTGTATGTATTCTATTTGCTTCTTTTATGTTTGGAAAATAATTTTCATATTTTTTTATTTACAGAAACATTATCTAGTTTACCAAACAAAGTTATTTTTGTAAACCCCACATACAATACTTTTGTAGCTCCCACTGAAGAGTACTTCTCAAGTTTTACTTTTTCAAAAACTCTTTTCCAAATCCAAAATTGAAAACTCTTTTCTCAAGTTTTACCAAATACAACATAAATATTTTTGCGGATTGAAGTTGAGGAATATGGTGCTAGGTTGAACCTCAGACTTGATTTTCACTCAAGTGGTGAAGGCCTTGAACTTGGTAGCATCCCCATCAAGTCTGAGGTTCAAATCCTCTTGAGTGAAAAAAATTCTTTGGGCCATGGTCGCAGTAAAGCTGAGCCATACCTGATCCGTAAGGAGGGCCTCTTGCACAATTTAAGGTTTACTTGTAACGTCCCGTGGAAATCAATTAACTGGTAATTGACTCCATGGTTTGCCTCCCAGCCTTGTCTCTCACGAAACAAGACTTAGGGATCATATTCTCTCCTAAGAGAGACTACAACGGAAGACTTTTAACTACATGATACAAATAGCAATAACTAAAATCATAACCACAATAACTAGAGTAAAAAGAAAGCATCATAATATAGATAGGTCCTCAAATGTGTCGATCAAAGAACGGTCATCAAAATAATAATACAAAGGGGAAACTTCACTTTGGCCCCTTGAACTTTCACTCGATTTTACAAACCCTCCCTGACTTCCAAATCTCTCATTTTAGACCCCTGAACTTTCAATTACTCTCAATGTGGACCCCTCCATCAGATTTTAAATATTACATGACGTTTATACCCCTGACTTCTGTATAAAATTCCAACTTCCAAAACATTTTTATTTTTATTTTTAAGAAAATGAAAATCAAGGACATTTTGGTCTTTTTGTGTATTTTTAACGGTTAAAATTAACGGAAGGGTTCTAATTGAGAGTAGTTGAAAGTTCAGGGGTCCAAAATGAGAGATTTGGAAGTTCAGGGGGGTTTGTAAAATTGGGTAGAAGTTCAAAGGAACAAAGTGAAGTTTCCCCTAATACAAACCACAAGTAATTGTTCTGAAATAGCATCAAAGCCTAAGTGTAATCAAAGCTAGCATAATCACAATCTCGATCATCTCCAGTATGGTAGATCCTCCATCATCCTACATGGATTTGAGCTACACCGGGTGCAGATCCTCAAAAATGACTCAAATCAAGTTCTTTGACACCACTAATTGGTTCTCTGAATCCATCTTCTGCTAAGGTAGCTAAACCGCGCAATTTATACATGATGGAAGGGGAAGAAATACAAGGGTAAGTAAAAATGCACATGGTACTTATGCCATTTAATGATGAACTCTGTTTGATAAGTTATGCAGCATTTTGGCATGACAGTTATTCATGAATGCAATATAAATATAATATATGCTATAATCATGTGAATCAATGATAGTTCAATTGTATGGTTTACCCGAGATATTACCCTTTCTTAACAGGGTTGACATTGTCCCGAGGGACCTATAATATAATACCGATGCCCTGACCGTTGTATGCTACCATCCATAATATTGGCAACCCGACCGAGTCCGACCTTGGGTGGCCCTCGCTACTAATGATGTGCGTTCTGTAGTGACCCCCCAATTAAGGCTGCACTGGTCACGAAATAGCCATTGGATCCAAGGCCCACATATCACTTCCACATACATATTTGACCATAGAGTTAACATGTATAGTAAGCTCAAGTCCGTTGTCTCGCACGTACCGGTGTACCATGTCATACGATGTAATTAGTCTTATCATCTTTTACATACATGCTCTTACAATCTCACCATGTTCCTTATCATGTTTAAGCAGCACATTTTCACAAAATGTATAGTTCATAGCATGGCTAAGTGTGTTTCATGAGATTTAAAAAAAATGCATATTTGGTATACAAAATAGGCGTACAATGCGGAAAAAGTGACACTAACATCACGTGAGTTTGTACTTACTCGGGTCGTAAATTTTCTCCAAATGTTCCTCCGGTAGTCCCAAACTCTCCAAATCTATGAACAGCCTAGTATTACTTCTAAGTCGAGTGAAACAAACCTAAATCCTAAAACTTTTAAAACATGGGTTTTTGTTTGAACGTTTGGGCAAAATGGGCAAACGTTTAGGCTCGAGGCTGAATGTTTCAGGCAAAACTCCCATTTGGTCCAACAAGCTTCTAACAAGTTCTAAATTGGTTCTAAGGTTACAAAAAGGATCTCTAACATATCCTAGCCCAAAACAACATCACCATGCAACAAGAAATACGCTATAGGATAAAGAAATGCTAAATCGGGTTAGAACCTAGAAGGACATTATAGCCTCAAAAACTTCAACCAAACCTTGAAATAAACTCTAAGTAGAGTAACAACTAAATAAAACACGAAGTAAGGCAATGAAGTTACCTCTCTTTGAGCTAAAACTCCAAGGAAAGCTCTCCTCCTCTCTTGAACCTCACTAAACACCGAAGCAGTGTTTCTCTAGGGGTCAGAATGTAGAATAGGGTTAAGAGGGGCGTGGGAGAGGGTTTATATAGGCGAAAAAGCTGGGGGCGCCTACTGTGACAGTCTGCAGTTCACTGAATGTTTGGTGGTTCTTGGCCGAACGCTCGGTGTACTGTGTGTATAGTGGTTCAGAGTTGCAGGCGTACTTTCGGTTATTACCCATTGGGTCAAATTTGGGTCAACGAACGTTTTGCGTGTTCCCCTCCCCGAACGTTTGGCATACTGTTTACCCAATGGTTTCTTGGTTTTGTTCCTAAACATTTGGCTATCCTTCAGCTAAACGTTCGGGCGGTACTGAAAACGCCAAAAATTTACCCCAAATGGGTCCTAATTACTTGTGAACAGTGGTCAACCCTTTGACTAAGCTAATCATAGCCTAGTAATTACCTGGGATACTACATTACCTTTAAGTACATTACCTTTTAGTGGTGGATATTCGAAGAGGCCCTATCTTAGGGAAAGTTCCCCTTCATGAAAAGAAGTTGAGGAATATGGGTCTCAATACCTAAAGCACTAAATCTCCAAGATCTAAACACGCATAATCAAAAATTTGACATGGTCCTAATCAACCGCGTATAATACAAATTATGTAAAAGTGTATAATATATATATATATATATATATATTTTAACTCAAAAGCATAAATAAATAGAGCAATAACGCAAGAAGTTGTAATCCAGACAATCCAACTATCTAAGATCCCACTCACCAACCTAGCTATGAGGCCATATTAGTCACCCTCATCAATACAAATTCAAGAAGTGAGACAATCTTGGTGTATATAAATTAGATCACAAGAGGAGTGGGAAGCAAGTTGTATTGTGATGGAGAATAAGAATAGAAAGAGAAAAGTATACATAACCCCCCTAAACCAATATTTTTTTTTTTTGGTGTCTTCAAACTACCATTTTGTTGTTATTTACAGCCTCTATAATATAGCTTTAAAATAGATGAAAAGTTGTACATGTGACACCCCTGTACAAAGTTTTAACTTCAAATGCTCACGTTACCCTTTTTGTAAAATAAATAAATAAATACAAAGGTAAATGTGATATAAGGGTGATTTAAGTATTTGAAGTTTTCAAAAAAAAAAAAAAAAAAAAAATTCGCTCGTGCAAGTTATATGTGCAACTTTTCATCCAGTTTAATACCACAATTTAACTGAATATATAAATTATAATGAAATAACAGTTTGAAGGATTAAGTATTACAAATAATAATTTGGTTTCTTTGCAAAAGGGACAAGTTAACCTTAATCTCTTAAAATGAAACTAACAATGAACCTTCTTTTGCTATTATGAAAATCTTAAATCTTTCTTTTACAATATATGGAAAATTTTATGCACATATATTGTAGAAAAATATCTTCTTCACAAGTGTGTGCATTCATGTCCGTGAGCAAAAAGCTAGAGAAGTAGATTGGAACCTTTTATCAAACTTGAAGCTCATCGATTATAGATATCTAATGCTCCTCTGATGGAACCCCACAACAAAGAACAAAAAATATGCTAGAGATAATAGCTCCTTTCGGGTAGGAGAGACCACAAATACTCCAATTGGGGCTGGAGATAAACCACAAATAAGCTTTAGCTTAATAATTCTCAATGCCTTGTTCTTTACAAAGACCTCTTATTTATACTACTTAATAACCGACTAATGGAAGACTTACTTGAAGACGTAAAACTAGTCCTAATTGTAGAAGTAAAACTATTACGTCTAGACTTAGGATTACTACTACAAAGTAAAGTAGAATTAGGACTCTAGCTACTGCCCAATGACTTCCTGTATGTTGACACCTTGGGCTGCTATCTCCTCTTGCTTATCCACGTAACCCCTTGCTCCTTGCTTAGCTGTATCATTCTCAAGGGCCAAGTATTTTGGGTTGGGCTGATGAGCCCTCTTGGTTCGATGTGGCAATGTTGAGCTACTATCATTCGCCCCCCCTTGAAGTGGAACCTTGTCCGCAAGGTTAACCAAAGGAAATTGTTGCTGCAGCTGCTCAACCTCCTCCCATGTTGCGTCTTCAAGTGCCAAATACTTCCATTGAACTAGTGCTTCCGTAACAAATTTAGCTCCTCTTTTAACCCACCTGAAATCCAAGAAGTGTAGCAGTTCGATGATTGGGTTATTGTCTTCTGAAAATGGAGGCAAAATAGATGAAGCTGTGTGAGAATCCCCAATCTTCCTCTTTAGGAGTGAGACATGAAAGACTGGATGCACTTTAGAATCATCTGGTAGGGCAAGTCTATAGGCCACGGCACCCACTTCTTCTAACACCTGAAATGGCCCAAAGTACTTACTAGCCAACTTTTGATAAGCACGTCTGAATAGGCTGCTTTGGCGATAGGGCTGCAACTTCAAATACACCCATTCACCAACCTGCAACTTGACCTCTCTGCGGTGGGCATCTGCATATTGTTTCATTCTATTATTGGCATGATATAGGTGTTGTTTGAGATTTCGTAACACTGCATCTCTGGTTTGTAAATTCTAATCAACTTCACTTACTAACGAAGATTCTCCCACATAATTAATCAGTCGTGGTGGTGGCCGTCCGTAGAGAGCCTGAAATGGTGTAGTCCCAGTTGACTGGTGGTATGTGGTATTGTACCAATATTCTGCCCAGGCTAAGAATGACTCCTATTGTTTGGGATGCTGATTGGTGAAACACCGCAAGTATTGTTCAAGACAACGGTTAACGACTTCCGTTTGGCCGTCAGTTTGCGGATGATAAGCGGAACTAGTTTTTAGTTCCGTCCCCTGCAACTTAAAAAATTCCTTCCAAAAAGAACTGATAAATATGGGATTAGGATCACTTACAATGGATCTCAGTATCCCATGTAGCTTCATAATCCCAGTTACAAACACTTCTGCAACCTTTTTGGCAGAATATGGGTGGGCTAATGCAAAACAATGAGCATACTTTGTCAAATGATTGACAACCACTAAGATTGAATTTTTTCCCGTAGACATGGGCAAGCCATCAATAAAATCAAGACTGATATCCTCCCATATCTGATTAGGAATTGGTAATGGTTGGAGAAGCCCTGATGGTGATTTTGCTTCATATTTATTCCGCTGACAGATATCACAGGCAGCGACATAATTTTGTACATCTTTCTTCATGGACTCCCAGTAAAAATTCTGGGTTAACCTCTTTACTGTTCGTAACACTCCCGAATGTCCAGCCATTTTTGAGTCGTGAAACTCTCGAAGTAGATGTTGTCTGAGAACTGATGTTGGGGAAATGACAAGTCGCCCTTTAAAATACATCAAACCTTCTTTTGCCATGTAATTAGCCAAGCTCTCAGGTTGACTTTCGAGTTTCTGGTGCAATGCTACCAGGTATGGGTCACGTGTATTGGCTTCTTTTAAGTCATCCCATATGCTAAATTGAGGTGCTGAAATACCTTCACACATAGCATCGTGTAAGGTATGTAACATAGAGCTGTCAACCCTTCGCGATAATGAATCTGCTGCCGCATTGGTCTTCCCTGGCCGATAAATAATCTCATATTCAAAGCCCACTAGTTTCGAGACCCACTTTGCTATTCCGGGGTAACAACACGTTGTTCTAATAGAAACTTCAAGCTTTTTTGATTCGTTAGAATCTGAAATCGTTGGCCCAATAAATACGATCGCCACAACTTGATTGCCTCTGTAATAGCCAACATCTCTTTAGAGTATACTGACCTATTCTTTTTGGATGGCCCAAGGGCTTTACTTAGGAACGCAATAGGACGTCCCTTTTGACCCAAAACTGCTCCAATTCCATAATCTGACGCATCTGTTTCTATAACAAAAATCTTAGAAAAATTAGGTAGAGCTAGACCTAGTGTTGTGATCATGGCTCGTTTTAGTTCTTCAAATGCATGTTCTGCCTTTGGGTTCCACAGAAAATTCCCCTTTTTAAGAAGGTTAGTTAAGGGTTCGGCTATAGGCCCATAATTTTGCACAAATTTTCAGTAATATCCAGTAAGACCCAAAAACCCTCGAAGCTCCGTGATGGTTTTTGGCTTGGGCCATGACTGCATTGCTTCTATCTTCCGATTATCCACCCGTACTCCTTCGTGAGAAATAATGTGACCCAAATAATCCACTTCTCGTGCTCCAAAAACACATTTAGAAGGCTTCACAAAGAACTTCCTCTCACTTAGAATTTCAAAGACTATTCTCAGATGAGACAGGTGTTCCTCCCACTTCCTGCTATAGACCAATATATCGTCAAAGAATACCAACAGGAATTTTCTCAAATAAGGTCTAAATACCTCATTCATGGCAGCTTGAAATGTGGATGGCGCATTACATAATCCAAATGGCATCACTAAGTATTCATAATGACCGCTATGGGTTCGGAATGCCGTTTTATGGATGTCGTCGGGATGCACTCGAACTTGGTGATAGCTCGTACGTAGATCCAATTTAGTAAAATACGTAGCCCCGTGCAACTCATCTAGCATGTCATCAACCTTGGGAATTGGGAACCGATCCTTAATGGTTACCGCATTCAACGCCCGATAGTCCGTACAAAAATGCCACGATCCATCTTTCTTTTTCACTAGCAAGATTGGCGAAGAGAACGGGCTTGTGCTTGGACGAATAAGGCCTGTGTTAAGCATTTCTGCTACCTGCTGCTCAATTTCATTTTTTTGAAAGTGGGCATAGCGGTAAGGCCTCACGTTGACCGGCATTGCTCCCTCCTTCATGGGAATTCGATGGTCAAATTCTCTAGGTGGCAGCAACTCCTTTGATTCCTCCATTAAATGACCAAACTCCTGAAGCATGATTGTCAAGTTTGGAGGTCCCACGATTCTTGTGGCAGTTTGACCCTCATTAGGACAAATAGCAAACAATGTTGCCCCAGCTTGTATTTCACGTTCTAGGACTTGCATGTTAACCTCTCGAGTAGGGACCGTTCAATAGGCAGTCAGAGTGAGTGAACGATTATTTATTTTGAATTCCATGGTCATATCCTTCCAGTTACATACCACAGGCCCAAGCTTTTCAAGCCATTGGATGCCCAATACTATATCTAGTCCATGTAATGGTAAGGAAAATAACGTGGTAGAGAATTTGAAATCTTATATTTTGATTGGCACATTATCATACCTCTCCTTGCAGGCTAGTTGTTCCCCATTTGCCACCTTGAGCATGAATTCTTCAATAGGTGTAATAGCTAGATGGAGGGCTTGAGCAAGCTTTTGATCTACAAAGTTGTGGGTTGACCCACTATCAATCAAAATAATCAACTCACGTTGACCTACCATGGCTTTCACCCGCATGGTCTTTGGCCCAGTGCATCCTGAAATAGCGTGGAGAGAGATTAATGGTCCCTCGTCACTTTTGAGCAACTCATCACCTAGCTCTTCCTCATCGGCATCATGGTTTTCCAAACCTGAATTTGGTATATATGCTTCAATAAAAAACGACTGCGAAACTTGACATGTATGGCCCGGAGTAAATTTTTCATTACAACTAAAGCAAAGTCCTTTCTCCCTTCTTTTTTGCATCTCCTCCCAAGAGAGTTTCTTGGATGTTGAGTTGAATCGTGAATTGGGGTTTGCCATAGAACTCAGATTTGTTGCCTTTGGTACATGTGAAGGTTTGGTAAAAGGAGCAGGTCGTGTCTCACCTTTTTGATGCTTTCTGTGTTTATTGATGGTGTCATCCTTCATACGGGCAAGCTCAAATGCATCACGAAGACTTCGCGGTTTAAACATTTGAACTACATCCACAATCTCGTCCTTCAACCCTCCAAGAAAGGTTCCCACAAGAGCCTTCTGGGGCCATCCAACCACTCTGTTGGCTAATCTTTCAAAGTCACGTTGATATTCCCTCAACGTCCCATGTTGTTGGATTCTTGATAACGCCTCATCATAATCCTCTATTTCGGAGGGACCAAAACGAATCATTATCTCCTTTTCAAACCCTTCCCATGTAATAGCAAGTTGTTCATCCCTATACACATTCTTCATCCATTGCCACCATTGGTTGACTTCCCCTTCTAAGTGAAAGGCCGCCAATCTTACTCTTTGATCATCAGGCGTCCGTTGGTAGTCAAAATACTGCATCACCCGATCGAACCAAACCGTAGGATCATCTCCTGAATATCGAGGGAAATCCAACTTGGTTGGGCGCGGCATGTATGAATGGGTGTCCCCACTCGTCACCTTGGGCCAACTAGAATGGCCGGCATTCCCTTCTGGTGAGTGGGATGTTGAACCCTTCTCATTATTGTCCTTCAATGCCGATTGGGAGATTAATTCCTTAATCTCATGGAAAGATGCCTGGATCTGCGATTCCGTAGCCATCTTTTGCATTCCTTCCTTTAGCTCAAGAATATCAACTTCTAGTTTCTCAATACGCTCTTTATTGGTCGACATAGCTCTGATACCAAGTTGATGGAACCCCACAACAAAGAACAAAAAATATGCTAGAGATAATAGCTCCTTTCGGGTAGGAGAGACCACAAATACTCCAATTGGGGCTGGAGATAAACCACAAATAAGCTTTAGCTTAATAATTCTCAATGCCTTGTTCTTTACAAAGACCTCTTATTTATA
>NC_081546.1:18679358-18681145 GCF_901000735.1 Corylus avellana
CTAGCATAGGTTTTGACACCCTTATTTTTAGAACTCGATTCGCAACTTTGAAAATTCTGGAATTGGTTGTGAAAGGCAGCCATCATCTCCTCCATTCTTTTGCCAATTCTTTCCTCCATAAGTTGCTGGCCAGTGCTGAGAGAACTCATCTCTTTTTCCAAACGCTCCAATCTCTGGTCCGCCATGTCGTAACTTGGCTCTGATACCAAATTGTTATGGGCTTGTGTTTGTGAACGTGTTATGGGTCGAGATACCGGCAAAACTACAAGATTTGGTTTCTTGAGTTTACCTATGCTGACAGATAGAAAAGGGTATTCGAGGTACCCTAGCCTCCCAAGCAACTACAAGAGTTGTATAATAATTTTCCGATGCTTTTTATTCATAACCTTCTGCTTATATAGATGAATACATGGCAAATTAGAAAGGAAAGAAACACACGGCTGAGAATAGAAGTCCTAAACCTACTGGGAGTCAAATTCCCTTATTAATTACTTCAGATTCTTGCTTTATGAGCAAGAATCCAAATCACACAAGGATTCTTGCTTCATGAACAAGAATCCAAATCCTACTGCATCTTTTATTTATTAATAAAATATTTACTACTAAAATCTTCTTCACAGCTGGCTTCTTCATGTAAGGCACAAGACTTCTGCTATTGCACTGCCACGTAACAGGTTGCTAGTTCATGGGAGCAAAATGACAATGCATTGTAGTTGATGGGAGAAAAAGTTAATTACCCCAATGATTGTTTTTTGATTCAAGTAATGTTGTTGGCTAAGACCACGAGGTTTTACGAGAAACTTTTACGTAATTAATATCTAACTGTGAGCAAAAGTCAAATATACTAATAAACTAATGTA
Source organism: Corylus avellana (assembly GCF_901000735.1). Classification (NCBI taxonomy): domain Eukaryota; kingdom Viridiplantae; phylum Streptophyta; class Magnoliopsida; order Fagales; family Betulaceae; genus Corylus; species Corylus avellana. The sequence goes on from NC_081546.1 coordinate 18,680,219, forward strand.
AACGAACAAGTGAATAGGTATCATAATTCAAGCTAAAGAAAACGAAGAAGAGGTATCATTCAATTTACAGCATATTAGATCAGGGCCTCCATTTAAAAAATATGTTGAAAGAAAGTATTGGTTTAAAGAAGTGATAAGTACGTAATATTGGAGTGAACAATATATTGAAAGTATGTAATATTGGAGTATATAGAATGTAATTTATTGTATGATTCATTTATGCAAAGGGATTACAAATGGTGAAAGTAACAAATAGAAGTGACTTGTCGAAAAGTCTCATCGTTGCAAACAAAACAAAAACAAAAAAATCTAATAAAAGAATAAACCAATGAGTTGTTACACTTACGAAGAGACATTTGAAAAAAAAAAAAAAAAAAAAACACAAATCCATATGAGACGCTAGAAAATAACTAACAACAAAAAGAAAAAAAAGTATCATCCAATATTTTCAACATATTAAATCAAAGCCCCCAATTAAACAATATGTTAAAAGGAATTATTGGTTTAAATTAGTGATAAATACGTAATATTACAGTGTATAGAGCGTAGTCCGTTTGGGATTGCGGTTTCAATAAGTGCGATTTTAAAAATATTCGTTTTTGAAATCGCTACTTTTTGAAAGTCGAAAGGCGTTTGGTAAAACATGTTACAAAAATATATATATATATTTTTTTATGAAATATTTGTTATGCGAAATCGTGATTTTGGTTTAAATTCATACTTTTTAAATAAGTTCTCTAGCTTGCTTATAGAAATTGCAGATTTTTTTCTTATTTTAAATTAAGTACTTTTTAAATCGTAATATCAAACGCCTTACATTTTACAATATCTTTTAAAACACAAATTATTCTTGCAAAATTGCAATCTCAAACCACAAATAAATTATAAATGGTGAAAGTTGCAAATGGAAGTGAGCTTGTCAAAAAG
>NC_081546.1:18681245-18686582 GCF_901000735.1 Corylus avellana
TTTACTTTTAGCCTTTTGGGGGTGATCCGGGCTATGGGGTGGTTCATCCACCCCCAAACTGGCCATGGAGGTGGTTCCAGCCACCCCTTGGCAAACTTTAGTTGTTTCCAAAACTTGATGGAATGCTTCCTTCCAATTTGTTCTTATATAAGGGAAGTACGACCAACTGAATTTGGGAAACTAGCACCAAAATTGTTATAAGAAAAGGCTAGGCTTTCCAGATTAGTGCAATTTTCCAAAGATGTTAAGAAATCAAAGTCCTTGGCTGAATTATAAAACACCAAAAACACTTTTCAAAAAGCTTAGTAAAACATTTTTTTAAAAATAAAATATAAAGTTTGTGTTATATATGTGAGGTGAAGAAATATGAATTCCGACTTGTTTGCTAACTCTTTATTATCCCACCAGGGCCTCCATTTGTAGGACTTATTATCAAAGTCATTCACAAATGTATATTCAACAAATTTTTTTGCTATAATTAATGCTATGACTACATATACATATCCTTAGCTACTTTTTTTTTTTTTTTTTTTTTTGACATGTCCGCACAAGAGTGGGGAGAGGGATTCGAACTAGTGACCTCCACTTCATTAGGCGTGATCCTAACCGATTGAGCTACCTTTTGGAGACCCTAGCTACTATTTAAGAATGTTGCAAGGACATGTTTAAGGTTGTGGAAGTGGGTGCAAATCTTGAGCAAATATGTGAAAATTAAATAGAAAGTAATCCTCTTTTCCTATTATATATTAATACAAATCTTGCAATAATATGGCGAGTGCACATAAAATAACTTAAGTATGCTTGTCTTACAACGTGAGGAAGGAGATATAGTCCAAATAGCTGTCTTATAAGAGTAATTTTATAAGTTCCTCGTGTGTTACTCTTATGTCCTTTCAAGAATGATATAGCTCTTAAAATTACTATTTGATCAAAATCTAATAATGATTAATCACAAGCTCAATGGTGATTTTAAGAGCCATATCATTCTTGGAATGACATAAGAGTGACAAAAGAAGGACTTATAGCATTACTCATCTTATAATAATGAGAAATGATTCATGTTAATATTTATTTTTTATTTGTATCTCATTTTACAAATTCAATAAATCAATTATTAGATTTGTCAACTCATATGGACCCTACACAAATTTAATAATGGATTCATCTATTCACTATGAAAATGAATAAAAAATGATTGAAAAAGAAATAAATTTGATCATTTCTCTATAAATATTATTTGTCATTCAGTCGGTGGGATTCCGATTTTTAGGATCTAAAATCTAAATCCATTCTAATCACTATCAAATTTAAAAACTTGACCTCAAATCTGTGCTAATTACTTTTAGAACCCCATTTGATCACCTGCACATTTCTCTTCTAGTGTAACGGATACGTTTTTTTATTTTTTTATTTTTATTTTTTTATTATTTTTTTTATTTATTTTTTATTTTTTTTAAACCAAAGAAGCTCATATGTAACATTACTAACATACATCACATTAAACACCCCCAATCTTCAAAGTCTCTCACTCTAGTGTAGCGAACTTTTGTTTCATTTCAGTTACCACATTTCGTTCGGATTCTCTGTTAAATCCTAACGGAGGGGTGTGAAATTCCTAAAATGCCCTTATTTTTATTAAAAGAAAACTCTTGACCCGTGGGTTCATCGGTGTTCTATCCACTCCTTACACTTTCACTAATTAGAGCAGCATTGCATTCTAATAGTTTCAAAGTCCTCGGTGGGTCACCACTGTGACCCTTCGTTGTGACCCGCCGTAGGTCACCAAGTGACCCATCGGAGGGTCACAAGTGTGGGTCACTTTTTTTTTTTTAATATAATAATTATAATAATAATTTTTTATTCATAAATAGGGGTAAATTTGATAGGGGTATAAACGTCTTTTACGCATTCTACCGTTTGATTTAACTCCAATATCTAATGATAGGGGGTATTTGGAATGAAATGAAAGTTCGATACACCAAAGTGAGGGACTTTGAAGATTGGGAGGTGTTTGCAAAAGACGCGCAAGTTCAGGGGGATAGGTGAAGTTTTTCCTAATTTTTTATTTATAAATAAGGGTAAATTTGGAATTTTAAATTTTTTTAGGGGTATAAAGGTCTTTTACTCATTTGACCGTTTGATTTAACTGCAAAATCCTAACGGAAGGGGGAAAGTGAAAGGAAATCGAAATTGGATATATCAAAGTGAGAGTTTTTGAACAATGGGGGGTGTCTGCAAAAAGCTCGAAAGTTTGGGAGGGGTAAGTGAAGTTTCCCCCCAAAAGAAAGAAGGAAGAAAGAAGTGCTGTGGCATGGGAGAAGAGAAAGGAAGAACAAAAAAAAAAAAAAAAAATGGGAGCAGGTAGCCGAAAGGAAAGAGGGGTAGACTTTGGGTTCCTTTTGTTACACGTACCTTTATGAAAAAAAAATTCAAAAGAGGCCAAAGATGCGTATAAAAGTGGGTAAGTTGCCCACATTGTTTTGGCCCATTGGTTGGCCTAATTCATTTTTTGGACCATTGTTGGCCCATTATTTGGTGGTCGATTGTTATTTGACATAGACCCATATGCCGGCCTTTGTGGTATTATTTCAAACTAGGCCCATTTTAGCCCATAGTTGGCTTTAATATTTGGCCCATAATTGGCCCCATGTATTTTAGCTTTTGTGGTATTGTTTAAAACCCAGGTTTGGCCTTTGTGGTAATACTTAAAACCCAGGCCCATTTCAGCCCATAGTTGGCTTCTGTGTAAGGCCCATCATCGGCCCATTTTGGCCAAAAGTTGCAGAAGTTCAAATCCAGACTATAGTAGCCGACGTTCACAGTCAAGAGTCCCCGATGTTTCAAATTCTGGCACCATCACCTCTAGTATCCTATGTCACCGATCAAGAAATAAATTCAAGATTTCACAAATTTCCACCTTGAGTTTGAGGGGGAATGTTAGAGAATATGTGGGTTTGTCTCATATTGCTTATGTATGAGAGTCTCTCTCCCTTTGGCTTCTATATATTGAGGCTTCCTATGTACTATCAAATTACTTAGAGTACTAACTACAGATGCCCTATATGTTATTTCCTTTCTTATGTTTAGGAAATTTTTTTAAAAAATCACAAAAATCTGCTCACATCAGATTCTCTACATTTAACCAACTCTCAAGGGTTTTGCTACAGTGTTTCCCATGTGTAGGGAACCAAAAGTGGTTCCCTATACATTATTTTAATATAAACATTTCTCTTTCCTCTCTCCTCTTTCATCTTTTTGACTTTAATTAGGGATTATGTTAGGATTTTGTGAAAAAAGTGAGGGTAGGTTGAGAACTTGTATTTTGTAAAGAAATAATATTTTAATGATATAGGAAAAGATAATGGAAGCTATTGTGAAATATATTTTCATAGGGAAGCCAAAAGTAGTTTTGTACCATAAACTTAGGGAAAATCAAATGGAAGCTACTGCTAGTGCTCTCAATAAAAGCAAGATGTAGCCTATAGGGCTTTAGTGTGTGGATGTATGATATATGCCGAACTACCTTAATCTCCTTGCATTTATTCTATCTTTTTGTCATTTATATTCCGCATTATGAAATCTTACACTTCAACCTCTCTCTTAACAAGTTCCACCAAACCAACACAGCCCCGATCACAGTGTTTCTCCAACCCGATCACGCCAATTCGGATCATCTTTTGAACCAACTCGCCTGATCCACTTCTCTTTTGGACCGGCTCAACTACTTCAACTTCTCTATAGACTTGATTCGTTCGTTCCAGAAAAGGATTCTGCAATTCTCTCTCAATTTTCTCTACGAACTAATAGTCTTGCAACTTCATCCATGGCTTTCGATGGAGCTTCTCCTTCTCCCTCTTCCTCTTCCTCCTCTTCATCAATTCCTAGATGGGAAGTATTCTTGATTTTTAGAGGCAAGGGTAATTGTAATAATTTTACTGCCCACATGTACGCAGCTTTGCGTCGAGAGGGAATCCACACCTTCATGGACAACAAGCTTAGAACTTGAGAGGAAATTTCACCAGCACTAGTCAAAGCTATTGAAGAGTCAGAGATTTCAATTATTGTACTCTCTAAAAACTACACATCATCTCAATGGTGCCTGAACGAGCTAATGAAGATCCTTGAGTGTAGAAGAACAAGGAGACAAAAGATTTTACTGTTGTTCTACAATGTATATCTGTCGGAAGTACTACATCAAACCAATAGTGTTGGGAAAACATTTACTAAACATTTACCAAAGTCACTATCTCGGTATTTGAATATATGTGAGGACCATATATGTTTAAAAACTCCGCAACCGACATGGTGTGTCCTAGAAACACAATAGGCCATAGCCTTGAAGTACCGCCAACCGTTTGTCATCAATAGCCCCGGGGCCACTCCCAGGAAAGACAACATCTCCCTTACAATGGGAGAGAAGGGTAAGCGAACCCCAGCCATGAACATACGCTCGTAAACGCATATGTCTCCAAGACTGCCTATCATTCTAATGGAATCGCCGGGCAAATGTAGAGACACTGAAGGAGGAATCACATAATTATGCCTGAGCATCTTCTCGTCAAACAATGAAAAATAAGACCTCTGCTTGTGAGGGTATGCCAGGTGCAGAGATACCTCTATACCAGAAGAAGACGTCTCTCCAAACGAGCAGACCCTGGCAAACGAACCCCCAGACTACGGACTTCCAATGATTGTTAGTCGACAACTCCAGTTTTGGAAGATTGAGGTTGACGAGATGAAGACGTGATGCCGGAGAAACTAAGTAAATAGGGAATTTTACGGGGTACGAATTTAGAAGAGTTAGGGATGTAAAGAAAGTGGAAGAAAGAATAAACCTTTATCGAACAAAGTAATCTCGGGCGAAGGAACTAAGCATTTAATGCGAAGCCACATGAGCCTGCAATTGCTCATAAACCGAAAAGACCTGAAATTTCGATAGAAGGAATTTGGGCGGTAACTGTTACACATAAATCTTGAACTCGAGCTCATGGACCCAAGGCCCAATAACCTGAGAAACAGCCCATCACATTCATATGGGATTGCTAGGAAATAGCTTGATTTTGGAGGTACAAATGCGAAATTGTTTCACCCAGACTATACACCCGGGAAACAATGAACACCCAGTCTACATCATTTCACTGAACCGAGTATATCAGAGTCAGTTTTACTTAGTACATGGATATTACGGTTATGGACAAGATATGCACCGATTATGCTAACAGCTTAAATATGCCTTGATTATCAGATCGGTTATGAGTCGCACTTGAATACTGTTGTGCAAATATTCACCTAAATTAATAGGCAAATAAATGTATGTCTAACTTGCAAGTGCACAAG
>NC_081546.1:18686682-18693847 GCF_901000735.1 Corylus avellana
TTCTTTATATATATATATATATATATATATATAAAAAGAAAGAATCAAAAAGTCTGGATAAGATAAGCCCATTGACTCTCCAAACCAATTAAAGCAGTCTGGATAAGATAAGATAAGATAAGCGGTTCATTGACCTGTGACTGTCGGCTGGAAAATGGTAGATTATTTTATGAGTGTTTTGTATTTCATGGTTTTTTTTTTTTTTTTTTAATAGAAAGAGGGAAAAAGGGTTACAGAGGAAAAATGAGTTTGTATTTAATGGGTTGTTTGTTAATAATCTATACATTTTTGTTTTTCAAAATTGAATTGTTGAAAATCATATACAAGTTTTTCTTTTTTCCACACTTGTTTGTATTGTTTTGAAAACAAAAAAATTATTTTTCAAATTATTACCAAACAAGATTCTTATTGTAAAATAATGAGAAAAATCAATATATTTCACTCAAACTACTACTCAATTGATAATATTTTTTTCAAATTTTCAAAAAGACAAAAATGATCATATATATATATATATTTTTTGTCTATAAGACAAAACTACCTTTTAACTTTGAAAAAAACAATTTTTTTTTTCTTTAAAATAAACGAAAATTTTTAAATATTCACTCCCTGTTTTTCATTTTTTTTTATAAAAAAAAAACAACTTAATTCTATGTTTATTTTAATAGATTAAAGGTATTTTCGTCATTTGGGAGGACATAGACAATTTTTGGTAGTTTGAGCCTTGCGAGAGACATTGTTAGTCGCAGTTGAATGCTTGAAGGGACATTGTCAATTGGATGGTATAATTTCTTAAAGATCAAAGATGGACATTTTTTTTTTCGATTATGCACTCAGTGCTATTCAATTGGGCGAAATAAAAAAAAAAAAGGAAAAAAATATTCAGAGGAACAACATATAAATTAGAGAAATAGTAGAATTCATTATATTTTTAACCATATTCATATTAAATGAATGAATTCACCATTTAATTTGTGTGAGTTCACATGAGTCAACAAATCTAATGGTTAATATATTAAATTTGTAGTAAATAAAATATTAACGTAAATCATTTATTTATAAATTACTATAATTAGAGAAGGGTGATGAGTAATTTGGTTGCATTGAATACTTTAGGAAAGTTTCACCATCTTTTTTTTAAGAGAGGTGCTATACTTTCTAATTTTTATTTTATTTTTTTTAAAGTTAGTTCTCAAATAATGTGTCACGATTTTACGAGATTTATTATTTTAAAAAATGTGCCATAAATTCATAAAATCATTATTTGAAAACTAACTTTTAAAAATAAAAATTAAAAAAGTGTAGCAGTTCTCCTTTTTATTTTATTTTTTTATATATATTAATGAATACGTGCCCGTCGTTACAAATAAAAGTAGTAATTTATTAAAATGGTCACTTCATTATAGTTGCTCAAAATTTAAATCTGAATGGCACTCTTCCACACAAAAAGTCTAGTTTTGGGGCCCCAATGAAGCATGAAACGGACAGCTATGAATGATGTTGCCCAGCACTTGTGTGACCAACTGTACTCTTGGCTATCGGTTCTTCTCAATTCACTTTCAATTTTCTCTAGTAACTAGAGAGTATTCTTGCAACTTCGTCCATAGCCTTCCTTGGAGCTTCTTCACCTTCATCTTTGTCTACGTCTTCAATTTCCTCTTCCAACAATCGGTGGGCTTACGATGTTGCTCATTTTTGTTTTGACCCAGCACTTGTGTGACCAACTGTACTCTTGACTATCGGTTCTTCTCGATTCAGTTTCAATTTTCTCTAGTAACTAGAGAGTACTCTTGCAACTTCGTCCATGGCCTTCCATGGAGCTTCTTCACCTTCATCTTTGTCTACATCTTCAATTTCCTCTTCCAACCATCAGTGGGCTTACGATGTGTTCTTGAGCTTTAGAGGCGAAGATACTCGTAATAATTTTACCGCTCATCTTTACGCCGCTTTGGATCGAAACGGGATCAACACCTATAAAGATGACATCAACCTTAGGAGAGGAGAGAACATTTCACCAGAACTTCTCAACGCTATTGAGATGTCAAGGATTTCAGTCATTGTGTTATCTCAAAACTATGCATCATCTTCATGGTGCTTGGATGAACTTGTAAAGATCTGTGATTGTAAGGAAACAAATGGCCAAATTGTTGTACCGGTGTTTTACAAGGTAAATCCATCAGAAGTGCGATATCATAAAAATAAAAATTTTGGCGAAGCATTGGCTAAACATGAAGAAATATTCAAGGATGATCGAATGAAGGTGCAGAGGTGGAAGACAGCGCTAACAGAAGTGGCCAATTTGTCTGGCTGGCATTTAGAGAACAGGTATTTTTAACCATACTTTTTATCTTATCAGAAAGAATTCTAAATTCATTAAAACTTTCATTTATATTAGGAAAAATTATATTTTATCCCCTCAAAATTTCATCATATTTTCAATTTGATATCTAATATTTAAAAAACTACAATATATTCCATCAAAGTTTCAAATTTTATAAATATGACCCATCTATTAGCCACATCGATCTTCCTTAATGGAAAATAACCAACGTGTGTGGCACGAGGATTTTTAGAGGAAAATGTCTCTAAAATATCCCCCATAATTTTTATTTTTATTTTTTTTTATTTTTTTGACATGTCCGCACAAGAGTGGGAGAGGGGGATTCGAACTAGTAACCTCCACTTTTTTAGGCGTGGTCCTAGTCGATTAAGCTACTTCTTGGGGACTCCTATAAAATTTTTTTAAAGCTTAAATTATTATGTTTTGCCTGGCATGAGGGTCCCACCAGGGGCCAAGCTCCCTACACGTGCACGTCCATTCCTCTCCCACATGATCAGCGCTGGGTCCACATGGTCCCTGTGGTTGATCGTAAACACAAATCCTCTCGTCCCCAAAGCTCGACCACTGCCCATCTATGAAAATTCATGAGCCCCACTCATGATAGTCTCCACCGATGCAACCCAAGTTTAGGAGCCCCAATAACGTCATGCAACCCGCGTCCTCTACTCCCACACATTCTCCAAGTCCTCTGTTTCACGTTCCGAAAACAAAGCATGACAAAGGACAATCCCCATTATAAAACGAGAGGTCAGGTTTAATGAACTCTTTAAGAAATATCATAAAAATGGTGTAACTTGTTTTTGGGCCGCAATTACTATCTAAGTTAGGAGGAATGCCACACCCAAGAGCACTATTTTTAAGAAAGCTCATAAAAATGTTGGGAAGTGCGCAGCTCAGGAAACCACACCCAAGAGCACTCATGGAAATAACATAAACATACAAAAAGAGAGAGCCATTAACACCAATGACTAAGAACGTAATGAAAGAGTTTAGAGAAGTTTGAGAAATCTGTCTTGGTTAACTTAGCCAAAACAGAGAGGTTACCATATATTTATAACCATGAAGGATTGAAAGCTTGGTACATGGAAATACAAACAAAATAGAAACTAGGAGAAATACTTTGTATGTGTGAAAAACAAGCAAAGCAAATATAGAAATATATGACTTCTACCTTGTGCTGGTAGGAGACAAGGGCCGCTGCAACAGTACTTGAGCATGAAACAAGGAGAAGAAAATGTAAGCTTGAATCATGGATTAGGTGGCTCCTGTTATGTGTGATTACTAGAGCAGTTGTAGCAGCCGCATGTGTGAATTAGGTGCTTTAGCTGCTGTGTGAGCGTAAATTCTGGTAGAGGATAGTGAATTTTATCACTTTAACACGTAACTGGGTATTCTTCAAATATGAAGAAAGGTGCAATTCACAATAACAATTTAAGAATGAACTGACAGAGATTATGAGCAAGGAATAAGGTTATGTGAGGGAAGATCCGGTCCAGCAAAAAAAAACAAGGGAGAGAAACCTCTCTGACGTTTTGGACTTTGGAATATAAGAAACCTCTCTAACGTTTACGATTTAGTCTTGGTTTTTTTGAGTTAAAAAAGACTTTGTTAAATCTAGGTGATTCAGCGTAGGATGGTGATGGACAAGAAAATAGCAAGTAGAATGGATAAATACTCCTAAGATTGTGAGACTATCAACAAAATCAAAGAAATCTTCTCCAAATGATATATGCTATTTAGGGTTTGAAGGAAAATCATGAAGAAACTCAACTCTGAGTATTCTTATTGAAGAAAACTAAATAATAATCAAAAGCTACGTTCTCAAGGTTATAAGCATATATTTATAGCCCCAACAGTCCTAAACCTAGAAGGAAACATAATTAAAGTCGGTTTAAAGAACAACTACGCTGGCCGTCCAGACGGGTGGAGGAAAAAAGTAGTAAATTGCAGAAAATAACATAGGCGTCCGAACTTGCGGCAGGCAAACCTCATACGAGGACTCTCCGGTTGGATTCCGTCCGTACAAGATTGCAGACAAGGAGTTGAACCTTGTTCGGACTTGCGGCAAACAAGCTTCAGACGAAGCTCTCGAGATCACAGGCGTCTGGACCAATGCTCTCCTCGTTCGGACGGGCTTCGGTTTCCTTGCGCGTTTATGATCTAGTCTTGATTCTTTTGGGAGCCTCCACACTCACATCTTCTCAGGTCTTATTAATGTAATTCCAAGCACTCATATCTACATCATCCTCTCCAGGTTGGAGAGAATTCACCCTCGAATTCAAGTCCTCTTCCGACGAATCTCCTGTAAATGGAACAAGATGTTTAACATTGAAGACATTAGACGTCTTGATGTGGCTTGGCAACTTCAACCGGTAGGCGTCCGGGTTGATCTTCTCAATAATCTCTACCGGACCAATCTTGCGTGCAGCCACCTTACTGTATTCCCCAATAGGAAACCTATCTTTTGTCAAAACCGCCCACACGAACTCCCCTTCCTCAAACTTTGAGGCACGTCGCTTCTTGTCTGCATCTGCCTTATACTTCGCCGTCGATTCCTGTAGATTCTTGATGGTCAGCTTGTGGCCCTCTTGTATCTAGGCAATAAGTTCTTCAGTTATGGCATGTGTTCGCCTCATATCGGGAATAGATGCCAAGTCCAACGGGGCACGAGGGTTGCTCCCATAAATGATGGTAAATGGGCTAAAGTTGGTGCTCCGGTTGGTTGAGCGGTTGAAGGTGAACTCGGCTTGAAACAATTTCTAGTCCTATGAGTTGAGATGCTTCTCCACGACGCTCCGAAGTAAAGCTCCTAATGATCGGTTAACAACTTCCATTTGCCCGTCCGTCTGTGGGTGGTAGGCGTTGCTAAAATCGAGCTTTCTGCATGACATCTGCCACAAACATCGCCAAAAGTGGCTAAGGAACCTTGTGTTGCGGTTTGAAATTATAGACAATGGTAATCCATGGAGACGATAAACCTCTTTGAAATACAACTGCGCCACATTCACTGCATCGGCGGTCTTCTTGCAAGCAATGAAATGCACCATCTTAGAGAATCTATCAACAACTACAAAAATGGAGTCATTACCTTTTTGGGTCCTTGGTAATCCCAACACGAAGTCCATGCTTACATTGGTCCATGGTCTCTTCGGAATAGGAAGGGGCATATACAACCCGGCATTGGTAGCTAATCCCTTGGACACTTGGCAAACTCGGCAGCTCTTCACAAGTCTGTCCACTTCTTTCCACATGCTCAGCCAATAGAATTGCTCCACCATCAATTGTAGTGTTTTGTCCTGCCCCATGTGACCTTCATTATGTCATTCCTGGAGAATCTTCAATCTCAGACTGCCCTCGGGAATGCATCGTTGAGAACCTTTGAATAGGAACCCATTATACAGCCAGAAGTCTCCCCACACTCCAGATGACATATCCTCCACAATATGACCAAAAAAGGGATCAATAGATAAAGAATCTTTTAATAATTCAAAACCAAGTACCTCCGAATTCATGTTGGTCAGTAATGTAGTTTCTTGGCAGAGGGCGTCGGTCACTTTGTTTAATGCCCCCAATTTGTGCTTGATTGTGAAGGAGAATTGTTGTCCAAAGGCGGCCTATTTAGCATGCCGAGATGAAAACTTATCTTGATTATTAGGGTGTTTCAATGCTTGGTGGTCTGAGTATAAGATCAAGTCGTTATAGGTGAGGTAGGAGATCCAATGTTTCAGTGATTGCACCAATGCATAGAACTCAATATCATAGGTGCTGTAGTTGAGTTGTGCGCTCTTGAATTTCTCACTGAAATAGGCTATCGGTTTGCCCCTTTGGCAGAGTACCGCTCCAATGCCTATCTTTGATGCATCACAATGCAACTCAAAAGGTAAGTCAAAATCTAGAAGGAATAGTAATGGAGCTATGGTCAATTTGACCTTAATCAACTCGAAGGCGGTAGTGGCTGCTTCACTCCACGAGAATTTTCCCGCCTTCATACACTCCATAATCGGCGCCAATATGGTGCTAAAATTTTGAATAAATCGCCGATAAAAATATACCAACCTATGGAAGCTGCGTACCTCATGTAGCGTAGTAGGAAGAGGCCAATCTCGGACCACGGCTACCTTCGACTCATCCACCGCCGAACCATCTTTGGACACCACATATCCAAGGAAATGGACCAAGTCAATAATGAAAGAACACTTAGCCAGTGCCGCATAAAATTTCTCCCTACGCAAAACACGTAGTACCTCCCGTACATGTTAAATGTGTTCCTCGGGGGTGAAGCTATATATAAGGATATCGTCAAAGTAGACGATGTTGTGCCAAATACTACCTAAATTAATAGATAATATTTAGTACGTTTTACTCGCAAGTGCACAAGATCAAACTATAATATAGTGCAGCAAGTATGAGATCAATCCCACGAGGATTGTTGATTTTGTCTTAGAATTGATAAAAATATCAAGTTGTCACTAAATTGATATTGTGAAAAAGAAATAAAAAGATATAAAGATAAATGAAAAGGTAAAGGTAGGGCTTTGATATCCACCACTAATCATACTTAGATAATATAACAATATGCCAATGATCAATCATATTATGAATACTTAATGTTTGCCAACCTAAGGGTATGGGTGTCTACTCCTTAAGCTATTGATTTCCCTAAGCAATGAATTAGGCATGGGTGTCTACTTTAATTCTTTTCTTTCTTAAAGGATTTAGCATGGGTGTTGCTAAGTTGTTCTTTAAGAAAACATAAATCTGTGGAAATCGACAAACACATGAGGCTTAGGGCATGGGTGTCTACTCTCGGTTCCCTATGTTGAT
>NC_081546.1:18693947-18701346 GCF_901000735.1 Corylus avellana
GTGGAATTGCACTCCTCCCCATATAATAAATACACATGATCGGAGTCAAACATCTCCTTAATGAATTCCCGTTTTGCCAAGAGAGTTTGGCCCGCCCCTTTAGAAGGTTTATGTCCGTCTCCAGAACTAGGTAAGAGAGTGAACTTCACATTATCCACCAAAAAGCTATAGGTGTTCTTCCTTCCGTCATGGTGAGCATTCTGATCATATTGCCATGGCCTCCCTAGCAATAAGTGGCATGCGTCCATGGCTACTATGTCACACCATGTCTTATCTTTATACTTGGATCCAATTGAAAATGTTACAAGGCAACGTTTAGATACTATTACCTCGTTTCCCTTCTTGAGCCACTCCAAGCAGTATGGTGTAGGTTGCTTCTCCGTCTCAAGGGCCAACTTTTGGACCGCTTCTTCCACCACTACGTTCTCGCAACTGCCCCCATCAATGACAAGCTTGCATCCCTTGCCCCCAATAGTGCATGTTGTATCAAAAAGATTGTGGCGCTGCACATTGTCACGCTGCACCTTACAGGGTGTAAAACACACCCTTTTGACCATCAATAGAGGACTGTCATCCCCGGTAACAAATTCGTCATTGACCCCACCGTAGTCTTCGAAATTTGCCTTTTGTTCCTCTCGTCCTCTTGCTCCTCAATGCCCTCTCCCGAGTCAATAAGTAGATGATTACCGTATTTCTCCCCTTTATGGCAGTCCACCATCCGGTGACCTGGTTCGCCACACTAAAAGCACTTCAGTCCATTAGTTGCTCGAACTCGGCTAGGTGTTCCCAGTGTTGTTGGAACCCTACTTTGATTTAGAGGTTGCGTGGTGCTTCGAGTCGTGAATGGCCCACTTGATCGGTTTGTGCTTCCCTTGGTCCCTCGGCTAAATACTCCAAAACGCCCTCGTGAGGCTATCTTCTCTAGCATTAGCGCCCTTTGATGCGCCTCCAACACATTATGGGGATCAAAGAGGTTTAAAGAATCCGGAATTTGTTTATGCAAACCTCCAATGTATCGGGACACTAGTTGATCTTTGGTCTCGAATAGATCAACATGTGTTAAGCACTTGTAGAATTCTTCTGTGTGTTCATCCACAAACTTTGAACCTTGGCTTAAATTCTGCAAGCATTGATACATGGTTCAGGTATAATTGTAGGGTAAAAAGGTTGGCCGCATGTGTTTCAACAGTTTCTCCCAACTATTGATCTTTCCTTTGCCCTACCGCACTCTTGATTGCTTCAATTGTTTGCACCATGCCGCTACTCTTCCTTGGAATTTGGTTTCGACCAAAGAAACTCGTCAATCCTCGGGCACCTCCTTGAAATCAAGAATTTCTCCAACTACCGCTACCCAATCCAAAAATTCATTGGGTTGGAGACCCCCTTGGAATTTTGGAATATCGAGTTTGAAACCGCTCTCCCATTGATTGGCATGGGCTTGCACAAGGGCTTGATGGCCGTGTGCCTTGCGCCCCGCAAAAGGATTCCCAGCTTCATCCTCATCACCTTGTTCATCTTCCTCTTCCGAGATAGGCAGAGAAGGTTGATGTAATGCCCCGGAAATTAATTAACTGGTAATTAAATTCATAGTTCGTCTTCGAGCCTTATCCCTTGCGGAATAATACTCAAGGGCCTCTACTCCTCAAAAGAGAGGATACTAAATATTGGAAACAAAAAGATTGTATAAACACTAATCATTATAACCAGAGCATCTACCTAGGGATCATCAAAGTAAAAAAAAATCATACTACACAAGTGATCTTTACAAGGGATTCATGCTATACCTTAATATGCAAGCATGCATAAAAGCTCTAAGTCTACAACACAACTCATAAGTACTAGTTACCATGAGCACTTGCCTAAGCTTGCAATCAGTCCTCAAGCATCTCTCGGGTCGAATCCTCCACAATAACTGGAAGCTTCGCGGTATTCATCATTGCTAAACTATCTATAACCACAGAGTTGTACATATGGAGAAAAAAGGGAAATAATACAAGGGTAAGTCCGATGACTTAGTGAGTATAAATGCACATGACATACCTGTCATTAAATAGTGAACTTTGTCGTATATAAAGCACATGCAATATTATGAGCTGACAGTTTATCATGGATGTGATATAAATATAATGTATGCTTATAATTATGAGTAACAGTATTAGTTCAACCGTATGGTCTACCGGAGATATTACCCCTTCTCAGCAGGGTTGGCGCTGTCCCAAGGGACCTGTAATATAACATTAGTGCCCCGGATATTGTACGCTACCATCCATCCCATTAGTGGTATGACCGAGTCCGACCTCTGGTGGCCCACACCACTAATGATGTTTGTCTTATAGTTACCATCCATTAGGGAATGGCTATGCCTAGTCACGAAACCATTAGATCCAAAGCCCACACACACACACATTTGACCATAAAGTCAACCTATATAGTAAGCCCATGGCCGTTATCCCACACGTATCGGTGTACCATGTCATACGATGTAATTAATCTTATCAGTCTTTTACATACATAGTTTTACAAGCCTCATCATTATTTTGTCAATCAATACACATTTTCACAAAAGAGAGTTCACAGTAGTTCCAAAATGTATTTCATGAGAGTTGCAAAATATGCATGTTTGATATATATAAAATAGACGTGAAATGCAGGAAAAGTAATAACAAGCATCCATGTGAGTTTGTACTCACTCGAGCTGTAAGGCTCCTCCGTAAAATTTCCTTCAGGCTCCATAACCTCGAGTACTGAGAAAATACCTATCATTAGTTCTAAATCCAACTAAAACGAACCTAAAACATGAAAACAGAGGTTATCGAATGACTGGCCAAAGTGGCGTTCCCTAGAACACTTTTGACGTTACATCTGGGTTTGTTGCTGTACGTCCTCCCAAAAGGCTCGTACGTCCGGTCTCGTGGCCATATGTCTGCCCAGAAGGTTCAAGTAGAACCTCATTTGGTTCAACTGTCCTCCAATCTTCCCAAACTGGTTCTAAAGCTACAAAAAAGATTCCTAGGACCTCCTATCTCAAAACAACACCTCCATGCAAAGGGAAATAAGCCCAACTAGAATTAAATGCTAACCCAAGCTTAAACCAAGATTAAGGGCAACAACATGACTAGAAGCCACAAACTACCAACTGAGCTAACTATGAAAAATACTTAAACAGCATAACAACTAAGGAACAATTTAAGCTTAGAAGGTTACCTCCTTGAAGATAAAACCTCCAAGAATCACCTCTCCTTCTCCAAGACTCACAAAACTCACAAAGGCACTCACATAGGGGATTTCAAAGAGCCTAGGGGCCAGAATGAGGCTTAAACGTTGAGGGTAGGGGGTTATTTATAGGTGAGAAAAAGTAGAGGGTGCTACCAAGTATTCTGAAAAGTAGCGGACGTTCGGTACTATTGGAGCGTACGTCCGATACTGTTTACCCAGCAGTCCAAAGGCTATAGCATATGTCCATGTATTATCCAGGGCTTATTCCAAAAGTAGCGTATGTCTAATACTATAGGGGCGAACGTCCGTGTACTATTTGCAAAGTATGGCCTACTATTGTTAGCGTACATTCAGTGGTCCCCATGCATACGTCCTCACTTAAAGATAAGAGCGTATGTATGGTGGTCCCCGAGCGTAAATTTAGTCCAAAAGTTTAAAATTCCCAAAATGCCCTTCCAGCTGTCCTTAGTGACCCAAAGTCCAAATTAACCCTCTAACTAAGTTACCTAAGCTTAGTTAATTATTTGGATCACTACAGTTGATGAGGACGTCCTCTGCGACCACAAAGATTAGCCAATTGGGTAGTGAGGGTCATAATTTGATTCCCCAAAACCGCAAATCGTTCATCCATGAGTTGTCGACGTACTGCCGCTTGTTCATCCCAAACTGATTCCTCACTTTCATACACGTCGTCCAAGTTTCCATAGAGGTTACTACTTCCCCTTATGATTGGCAGCGCCATGGAAAGAAACTTGGGCTCTGATACCAACTGATGTAGTGTAGGATGGTGATGGACAAGAAAACAACAAGTAGAAGGGATAAATATTCCTAAGATTATGAGACTATCAAAAAAATCAAAAAAATCTTCTCAAAACGGTAGATGCCATCTAGGGTTTAAAGGAAAATCATGAAGAAACTCAACTCTAAGTATTCATATTGAAGAAAACCTAATAATAATCAAAAGCTACGTTCTCAGGGTTATAAGCATGTATTGATAGCCCCAAGAGTCCTAAACCTAGAAGGAAACAAAATTAAGGTTGGTTTAAAAAATAGCTATGCTAGCCGTTTGGACGGGAAGTAAACCCATCCAGACGGGCAGAGGAAAAAGGCAGTAAATTGCAGGAAATAACATAGGCGTCCGGACTTGCGGCAGACAAACCTCAGACGAGGACTCTCGGGTTGGATTCCATCGGGACAAGATTGCAGATGAGCTCTAGAAGAGGACTCTCGGGTTAAGCCTAGTTTGGACTTGCGGCAGACGAGCTTCAGACGAAGCTCTCAGGATCACAGGCATCCGAACAGGTGCTCTCCTCATTCAGACAGGCTTCGGCTTCCTTGCACATTTGTGATCTAGTCTTGATTTTTCTGGTTGCCTCCACACTCACATCTGCTCATGTCTTATTCTTGTAATCCCAAGCACTCCTATCTACATCACTAGGCCACCCTTTTGATTAGCTTGAATGCAAGGTTGGCCTCCCTGCTATACACAGGGCCTTCGTCTTCACTCCACGGGTACAACAAAGGAAAATCAAACACCAAAATCGCCAATATTCATGAGCAAGAAAGTAAAAGAAAAATAGAGAGAGAGGGAAGGAGGTTATAGAGAGAAATGGGCGCAAGAGAAAGAGGAGGGAGAGAGGGGAGTCTAAACAGTTGGGCAGGAGACAATGGCGGGAGAGGAGTGGCGGGTGATGAGATGTAAGAAAGCATGAAGTGATAGAGAGGGTGGAGGGACGTCATTCTCAGAGGTGTAGAGATTCACAAACGGTCTCCCTTTTGCGCCAAGGTCATTTTGGGAAGTCTAGTAAAAACAACATGTGCATGGCATGTGATTGAATTTTTGTCAAAGAAGACGGTGGTGACTAACGGATGGGGTAAATTGATAAAATTTGAAACTTTGTTAGGGTACATTGCTAATTTTTAGACATTATATGTCAAATTACAATCAAGTGAAACTTTGAAGGGTAAACTGTAATTTTCCCTTTACATTAAGATCATATTTTGAAAATTAGTCATTTTTAACACAAAATGTAATTTTACAAATTTTGTATTTGTAGGAACGAACATGAATTAATTCAGGAAATCATTGAATGGGTGAATTCGATATTAGTAAAAGAGACATGCTTTCAAGTTGCCAAATATCCTGTTGGAATAGAGTCTTGTATACAAGCTGTGAAGTCACTTTTAGATATAGAGAAGAAAGACATTACACGCATGGTAGGGATTTTCGGAATTGGTGGAATTGGTAAGACAACTCTCGCCAAAGCCATCTATAAATCGATTGCTTTTCAGTTTGACGATAGGTGTTTTCTTAGTGACATTAAAGAAACTTTTGGCCAAACAGGCGGTCTGATTAGTTTGCAAAAGAAACTTCTTTCTCGGATCCTAGGACGCTCATGTTTAACAATTGACAATGTTGATGAAGGAAGTACTTTGATAGAGCAAAGGCTTCGCCTAAAAAGGGTACTTTTAGTTCTTGATGATGTGGATCAATCAGTCCAATTAAAAAAATTAGTTGGAAAAGCTGATTGGTTTGGCTTAGGAAGTAGAATCATCGTAACAACAAGAGATGAAAATTTACTAAATAAGCATCAAGTTTTAACCTATGAGGTGAAGGAATTGGATTGCAATGAAGCTCTTCAGCTCTTTAGTTATCATGCCTTTGATAGAGATAGACCTAACGATGGTCATGTGGAAGTGACAAAAGCTGCAGTGCGTTATGCTGGAGGATTGCCACTAGCTTTAGTGGTGCTAGGCTCGACTCTAAAAGGTAGAGATATACTTTATTGGAAAAGTAAATTGAAAGAGTACAAAAGAATTCCTCACAGTGATATTCAAAATAAACTTAGAATAAGTTTTGATGAATTGGATGAAAATGCACAGAGCATTTTCCTTGACATTGCTTGCTTCTTCAAAGGAGAGAATGTAGAATATGTCAAAAAAATGCTAGATAGTTTTGGTTTTATTTCATATAGTGGCATCAAAGAGCTAAAGGAAAAGTGTCTCATAACTGAGTCGTCTTCGGGATCATTCATTATGCATGATTTGTTGCAAGAAATGGGCAGAAAAATTGTTAAAGAAGAATCAACTAGAGATCCTGGCAAGCGCAGCAGATTGTGGTTTCGTAAAGATGTTCGAACGGTCCGAAAAGGAGATATGGTAAGGATTATGTTAAAAATACCTTTTAATTCTACATTTGTTTCTTTTTCATTAGTTAAGCTACTAGTTTTTATTTTTGTTTTTATTTTTTTTATTTATTGCATAAAAAATGCTTAAAAGTACTTTATTTATTTATTTATTATTATTTATTCAAATGCTTAAAGGTACTTGCATGCAAATATATGTATGTTTTTTTTTTTTTGAAGGAAAATCATTCTTATCTCATTAATAGAGGAATCAAGAGCATTAAAACTCTTACAATCACAGAACATAACGTTCTGAAAGATCCTAGCCGAAGCTAAAAGATCAAAGTCGTAACTAAAAGATTACACATCAAAGATGCCAAACATCCGCTAACCTATAACTAATCTTCAGTTGGAATAACAGATCTGCGCTAGGCAGACACAAACTAATGCATAGGTAGCTCTTATTCCTCGACCCTCTGATTAAAAGGACCCTATGCCGACACACATCCTCCTCAACCTGAAAGTCAGGATATCGTTCACATCCATAACCCTAGGGGTCTGGACCAAAATAACAAGCGAGTAGATCAAGAGAGAGGACATGGCCTTATTACAAGCAGCAAGAAAAACAAGAAAAATACAAGAAAAATCAAAGCAATACAACTAAAAATTTAAAAATAGGAGCACACTAGGCGGATGACAGCAGCCGGAAGAAAAGCCGATCGCGTACTGGCCGGAAACCGATGCGTAGGTGGCATTGGAACCACATTATGGTGGGCACCTGTGAAAAGACCCAGCAAAAGATGGTAGACGGCAAAGCTGGCGCAGAGGAGATCGGCGGCGCACTTAAAGAATTGGGGGGAAGTTTGAGTGAATCCCCATGAGCGGCACCCACAAAGTGTGCCCAAACAAACACCTAGCAAGAAAAAATAAACAAGCAAACAAAGAACAACAACAAGGAAAAGAAAGCGAAATCCAAAAACAAACACAAAAAAGAAAAGAAACACAGATCGGGAAAGAGAGGGGGAGAAAGAAAATGGGGAAGGGAGGGGGGAATCAAG
>NC_081546.1:18701446-18741433 GCF_901000735.1 Corylus avellana
ACATGCTCATTTTTGTGGGTGTGGAAATTGTTCTTATTAAGGGTATATATCTTATAAATCCATGAGTCAACAAGCCAAAATAGAAAACTCCATAAACTTTTGTTTTTGTTTTTTTGTTTTTTTTTTTTGTTTTTTTGTTTTTGAATTTTTACTCATTGGGTCAATCAAAAAGGCAAATTAACCCATATCATTACATTTTTGCCCAAATGTTTAACGCCCGTCAGTCCCAACTAAACAAACCGTTTTGCCACGTCAGCATATTTAATTTTTATTAATTTAATTTAAAAATTAAATATTAAAAAAAAATTGAAGTGGTGGCCAGAAAGCCACCCCTAACCCCTACGAAATTTTTTTAATTAATTTGTTTTTTTAATATTTCCCATTCCAATTTTTTTTTTTTAGATTTAGTTTTTAAATTAAATTAATAAAAAATTAATATGCTGACGTGGCAAAATGGTGCGTTTAGTTGGGACTGACGGGCGTTAAACATTTGGGAGAAAATGTAATGGTAGGAGTTAATTTGCTTTTTCGATTGACCCAGGGAGTAAATATTCGGAAAAAAAAAGTTCAGGGAGTTTTTTGTTTTGCTATGTTGTCTCAGACATTTATAAAATATATGCCCTCTTATTATTTAGGATAAAGTCCATATATTCTCCTCAAACTATCACATAATTGATAATGTCTCCTACAAACTGCCAAAACATTGTTAATGTCCCCAAGAGGCTAGGCAAAAGATAAAAATGCCCCTATATATTTCACAATAAGACAAAAATACCCATATAAATTCAAAAGCAAATAATTTTTTTTTAATTTTTTTTTAAAAAAGAAAATTTTAAAAATAACGATTTTTTTTAAAAAATTAGTATTTAAAAGAAAAATTTTTAATTTTTTTTAAACGATTTTTTTTTTAATACGAAAATTTTTATTTCCATAAAGCAAAATTGTTAATTTTTATTTAAAAAGTTATAAAAAATTTTTTCAATTTTAATAACAAAAGAAAATCGATTTTTTTTTTTGCAATTTTAAATTTGCCACCCTTTGGATATATATATATGTGATTTTTTTTTTTTTTTGGGAAGTTTTTGTATTTTTTGTTATTATTTTACTAAGGGTAGTTTCGTGGGGAACATTGACAATTTTTGGTAGTTTGGGGAGACATTGTGTAACGACCCTGAGAAAAATCAATTAACTGGTAATTGACTGCATGGTTCATCTCCCCGACCCATCCCTTGCGAGACAAGACTCAGGGATCTAAAACTCTTTTAGACGAGAGAAATACAGCGGAAGACTTTAAACTATAGGAATAGAAAGTAACAACTAAATACTACAAATGTAATCACTAACACAACGATAAAGCATCATGATATAAATAGATCATCAAAGTATTGGTCAAAGACCAATCATCAAATATTACATCCCAAAATAAAAATGTCTGAAAATAAGATATTAAGACAAAAGATCAAATCCTAAGCTTAAGTAATGCGAGGGAGATAACAATCTCCACCATCTCTGATTGGGTGGTACCTCCATCATCCCACATGGACTTCAACCAAACTAGTTTCATGTCTTCAAAAATGACCCTAATCAAGTCCTGTGCAATCAGCCAAGTCTGGTTCGTAGGCATCCTCTTTTAGACTAGCTAAATCGCGCAATTTATACATAATGAAGGGAAACAATAAAAAGGGGTAAGTCTAAAGACTCGGTGAATGTTAATGCACATAATACCCATGTCAGTTTAGCAATGAACTCCATTTGATAAAGAATGTAAGGGTTTAGGTACGATAGTTATCCATGGATGCAACATAGATATAATACATGCTTATAATCATAAGTAATAGTAATAGTTTAACAGTATGGTCTACCCGAGATATTACCCCTTCTCAATAGGGTTGGCACTATCCCAAGGATCCTGTAATACAATGCTGGTGCCCCGACCATTGTACGCTACCGTCCACTCACTAGCAGCCCAACTGAGTCCAACCTCGGGTGGCCCGCTCTATTAATGATATATGTCCTATAGTGACCGCCCATTAAGGCTATGCCGGTCATAAAACAACCATTAGATCCAAGGCCCATATATCACACACACATTTGACCATAAAGTTAACATGTATAGTAAGCCCATGACTGATATCCTACACGTACCAGTGTACCATGTCATATGATGCAATTAATCTTGTCCATATTTTACATGTATGTTTTTACAAGTCTCAATGTCATTATCTTGTTAAGTAGTACATTTTCACAAATGATAGAGTTCATGTGCAACAAAGTGTATATTGTGAGAGTTGTAAATATGCATGTTTTGGTATACAAAATAGTCGTGCAATACGGGAAAATAAATTGCGAGCATTATGTGAGTTAAAACTCACCTGTGTAGAATAGGTTCTCCGAATAATCCTCCAAACGGTCTAGGTTCTTCAAATCTATGGAAAACTTTCTATTAGTCCTAAGTTCCACTAAAACAAACCTAGAATGTGAAAACAAAGTTATCGGACGACTGGTCGAAGTGGTGTTCCCTGGAACGCTTCTCACCATATGTCCCAGCCCGAGGCCATACGTTTGCTCAGAAGGTTCAAGTAGAACCTCATTTGTTCCAATGTCCTCCTATCCTAACTGGTTTCTATGTTACCAAAAGGGTTCCTAAGACCTCCTATCTCAAAGTGATACCTCCATGCATAAGAAAAATCCATTGAAAAAGGCAAAATGCTAAACCAACTTAAAATAAATGATTAAGAGAAACGACACAACTAGAAACTCAAAATTATTACTAAGCTATCTATGAAAGCACTTTAAATAGCATAATGACTAAGGAATAAGCAAGGCTTTAGAATATTACCTTCTTGAAGCGAAAACCTTCAAGAATCACTTCTCCTTCACCAAGAACTCACAAAACTCACAAAGACACTCACATAGTGTGATTTAGAGAGCCTGGGGGCGAAATGGATACAAGGGACGCATGGGGTATTTATAGGTGAGAAAAGGAGCGTATGTACGGTACTATAGGGACGTACATATGGTATTGTATACCTAGAGGTCTAAAGGCTGCATCGTACGTTCTGGTATTATCCAGGGGTTATCCAAAAAGTAGTGTAGTACGGTGGTCCCCTTGCGTACTTTTGCATACTATTTGCAGGCGTACGTATGGTGGTCCCCGTGCGTATGTTCAGTTAGAAGGTTTGAAATTCCCAAAATGCCCCTTTCAGCTGTTCCTTGTGACCCAAAACCCAAATTAACCCTCTAACTAAGCTACCTAACCTTAATTAATTATTTGGGTCACTACATTCTCCCCTCCTTATAAAAATTTTGTCCTCAAAATTTTAGGATACGATACCAAAAGAACAGCACTTAAGGAGTAGAATGTTACCTCTCGTCCATAGTTTCGTTGATATCGGGCTTAGTATGTTCTTAGGCAATCTCTTCCCATTCACCAACTGGCACTACGTCATCCTCAAATAGTTGTGGAAAATCACCTCGTAAGTCGTCTTGCGCATCGTACTCGATGTTGCCCACACTATACCAGTCATTGTCAATTTCGACTCCCAAGTCGATTAACTCACAAAAAGAGTAGTTCTACATGCAATATGGATCGTCTGGTATAGGCACTATAATCCTATATAGAGGAAAGCAAACTCTTTCTTAGTCAACTATTCCATCTCCCAAAAAGGAAATAGGTATACTATCCAAGTATAATCCTTTAAGAAAAGAGTCATACACAATCAAGTCTCAAACAAATGTGGATAACGATTTCGCATGTCCTGCTCTGCTTTCCATGATGCTTCCTCAACACCATGGTTACGCCATAGTACCTTAACGATAGGAATAGTCTTGATATGTAGAACTTGCTTGCTCCTTCCGATCCATGATCTTCACCAGCTCCTTAACATACGTCAACCCTTCTAGAATTTCCAACGGCTCATACTCCACAACCACGTCGGGATTAGTGACGTACTTCCTTAGCATTGAGAAATGAAAAACATCATGCTTTCCCACCAAATCTGGGGGTTAGGCAACTCTGTACGCTAATCTTCCCACTCTCTGAGTGATCTTGAAAGGTCCAATAAATTGGGGTCTTAGCTTCCTCTTCTTCCCAAATCGCATCACTCCCCTCATAGGTGATATCTTGAGGAACACATGGTCCCATACTTCAAACTCCAACGGTCGCCTTCGATTATCGGCATAACTCTTCTGTCAACTATGGGATGCACTCATCCTTTGTATAATGATAAGCACCTTAGCACGAGTATGTTGAATCAGTTCCGGCCCTAACGTCTGTTTCTCACTAACGTTATCCCAATACAAGGGCGACTGACACTTTTGTCCGTAAAGTGCTTCGTATGGCAGCATCCCAATAGTCACCTGATAGTTGTTGTTATAGTTGAACTCGATCAAAAGTAGGTACTGAATCCAACTACCCTTGAAGTCCAAAACGCAAGCCTGTAACATATCTTCCAGAATTTGGTTAGTCCTTTCCGACTGACCATCTATCTGGGGATGAAAAGCAGTACTAAACTTCAGCTTCATCCCCATCTCCTTCTGCAAGCTCTACCAAAATCTTGAAGTAAATTGGGAATCTTTGTTTGAAGCGATTGCCAAATGCACTCCATGTAATGGAACCATATTCTGAACATATAGTTTTGCCAACTTGTCCATCAGATCCTTACCTTCATGGGAATGAAGTGAGCACTCTTTGTTAGACGATCAATTACTACCCAAATGGAATCTTCTCCAATGGGTGCCTTGGGTAACCCCAAAATAAAGTCCATGCCGATCTCGTCCCACTTCCACTTCGGCCCAAGCAACGGCATTAGCATTCCTATCTGTCTCTAATGCTTCACCTTCACTTATTGGCAGGTTGGGCATTGCTTCACAAACCTTGCGATGTCCCGTTTCATATTGTTCCACCAATATGACTCTTTCACGTCCTTATACATCTTCGTACTTCCAGGATGTATTGTGTATGAAGAACAATGAGCATCGCACATAATCTCCTTCCTTAGTGCTCCACCATCCGACACATATACTTACTTAAAATGGGTGAGCAACCTATCATCTTTAAAGAAAAATTCCTGTGCCCTTCCTTCTCCTAGCAACTACTTGATCTTAGAACTCTCAGGGTCCTCCAACTGAGCAGCTTTGGTCCTTGCAAGCAACTCTGACTGAACCACCAGGTTAGACAAGTGTGCAGGCGCACCCATCGTCTACTACCTCTAGTCCCATCCTAGCGAACTCCGTGATCAACTGGAGTTGGGAAATTCCAATAGCGGCAAGCTCTACCGTTGATTTCCTACTCGATGCGTTTGCTACCACATTAGCCTTGTCATGATGATAATTGATCTTGCAATCATAATCCTTGATTAGCTCTAGCCACCTCCTTTGCCTCATGGTAAGCTCCTTCTCAGTAAAGAAGTACTTCAAGCTTTTATGGTCCGTGTAGATCTTGCACTTCTCACCATACAAATAATGCCTCCAAATCTTCAAAGTAAACACGATTGCTACCAACTCCAAGTCATGTGTAGGGTAATTATGCTCGTAAGCCTTCAATTGCCATGATGCATAGGTGATAATCTTATTGTCCTGCATCAGTACACACCCTAATCCCCTTTTAGAGGCGTTACTATACACTATGAAATTTCTAGATCCCGTAGGTAATGCCAACACATGAGCAATTATCTACCGCTTCTTCAACTCTTGACAACTCTTCTTACGCTCGTTTGTCAAAACATAGCAAGCGTTCTACCTAGTCAACGCAGTTAGTGGCCATGACAGCTTTGAGAAACCCTCAATGAAGCGTCGGTAGTAACTAGCAATTCCTAAGAAACTCCAAATCTCGAATACACTAGTTGGCCTGCTCCATTCCACCACTGCCTTAACCTTCTTCAGGTCAATTGTTACACCCTCACTAGAAATCACATGTTCGAGGAAAGACACCCCATCTAACCAAAACTTGCACTTCTCGAGTTTAGTTTAGAGTTTCTCTCTTCAAAGCCTCTCTAATGCCTTCCGTAGATGCTCCTCGTGCTCCTCCGACCTCTTTGAGTAGATCAAGATGTCTTCAATAAAAACCACGGTGAATTGATCCAAATAGTCAAGAAAGACTCTGTTTATTGTGTCCATAAAGACTGCTGGCGCATTAGTTAGCCCGAAAGACGTAACCAAAAACTCGTAATGTCCATAATGAGTCTAGAAGGCCGTCTTAGGAATGTCTTCTTCCTTCACCCTCACTTGGTGATAGTCTGAGCGCAAGTGAATCTTAGAAAACAGGCGCGCTTCTTGCAGCTGATCCAACAAGTCGTCAATCTTTGGCAAAGTATACTTGTTCTTAATCATCACCTTGTTCAGCTTGCGATAGTCGATGAACATCCTCATTGATCTGTCCTTTTTCTTTACGAATAACACCAATGCTCCCCATGGTGATGAGCTAAGGCGAATGAACCCCTTATCCAATAGCTCCTTAAGCTGTTCTTTTAGCTCCTTCAACTCTGACAGTGCCATCCTATATGGTGCCTTCAATATAGGATTAGTGCCTGGTGCGCACTCAATTCCAAACTCCACCTCCCCCTGTGGTGGCAATCCGGAGTAGTCTGTTGAAAAGACGTCTGGATAATCCCGCACCATAGGGACATCTTGGAGGTCCTTTTACACCTCCTTTGCCGGGGTGATGACGAATGCCAAAAACACTCGACTTCCTCCAAGGATAAGCTTCCTTGCCCGAACGGCCAAAATAGTGGGAGGTAAAGACTTCACCCGCATTCCAATGTACGTAACTTCTTCTCCCCATGGCCTAAGTGTAACTTACTTTCGAGAGCAGTCGATAACCGCCAAATGCTTCACCAACCAATCCATCCCGAGAATAATGTCGTAACTATTCATAGGGAAAACAACTAAGTTTGCGGGAAGTACTCTTCCATAGATGCTTACAGGGCATTTGCAAACTGTACGCTTACAAACTACAGTTTTGCCTACAGGGGTAGTTACTGCAAGACCGGTTTCTAAAGTTCATACTACAAGTCTAGACAATCTTACAAACATAATAGATATGAAAAAGTGGGTAGCCCCGGAATGAAACAAAGCCGAAGCTTCGAATCCAAGTATAGGGACAATACCTGTCACCACTTCCGATCCTCCTTCCGTCTCTTCCGGTATCAGTGAGTAGACCCGTGATGGCGTTAAAGTCCTTTGATCATTTCCCAACTGACGGGCTGCCTAATTCACGTAGTCCTTGTTGAAATGGCCAAACTAGCTGCACCGATAGCAAGTTCGCACACCCACTCTATAGAGTCCCCAATCAACCCTGTTACACTTTTGACACAACACTAGCATCTGACCCTTTTGCTGTTGGGACTGAGGGGTGTTCGAGGTACGTCCTTGTGACCTCTAAGGTGGATAATGTCTCACTGCCTTCTTCTTAGCTGGCCTGGCTTTTCCTACCGATGTACCAAGTCCTTGAGCCATCCTTTTCTAGTCTGCGTACTCTACTGTGTTCTCTTTCAAACTTTCCTCATAGATCAAAGCTGATCAACCAATTGGGAGAAATCACAGATATCAAAGCAGCTCATCATGGTCCGAATATGGCTGTTCTGACCTCGCTCGAACTTCTTCCCCTTCTTCTCCTTATTTGGGATGAGGTACATGCCGAACCTTGACAGCTGAAGAAACTTCGCAGCGTACTTGATTACCGACATCCTTCCCTGAATCAAGTCCAGGAAATCTCGTGCCTTCGCCTCTTAGATGACTTTGGGAAAGAGGTGCCGATTGAACTCGTGCTTGAAGACGTCCCAAGTAATGGTGGCTTCCGATCCCAAGTTAGTGACAAGCACAACCTTCTCGTCTTGCCACCAGTGGTCGGCTTCCTCAGTCAGCTTATAGACAGTGTCTACCACCTTTTGCCCATTGGTACACCCAGTAGTAGTTAAAAACTTCTCCATGTCATTCAGCCAGTTCTCCACGTTGATATGATCACCAATCCCGTCGAAACTCTCTGAGTGATGACTACAGAATTCCTTCAGAGAACAACCAAATCCTATCGCTGGCTATCTCGCGACCCTATCTCAATCTAAGGCCGACACCAACTGGCCAATTGCATCCATTACTTGATCTCTTCCTAGGGGCGCTACTTCATAGACTGGGATGTCCATAGGCTCCGAGTGAACATCGTCTTCAGGGTTCCCGATCTCTAGTGCGTTAGGTCTGGTTGCTGGGTTCCTTCGGGGTGGCATCATTTGCAACGAAAAGCAGAGTTAGTACCAACTCGATTAGAACCAAGCGACCAACCCAGGGGTTAAGTCCTAACAGCAAACTATCTTATATTCTGGCGTGATCACTACCTAGGATTTCTTTCCCTTTATCCTATAGTCCTTTAGAGCAACAGGGTTCTGATACCAACTGTAACCACACCGATGAAAATCAATTAATTAGTAATTGACTCCACGGTTCGTCTCACAGACCTATCCCTCACAGGATAAGACTGAGGGATCTTAACCCTTCTTAGAATAGAGAAATACAATGGAAGACTTTAAACTATAGAAATAGAAAGTAACAACTAAATACCACATTGTAATCACCAAAATAACGATAAAGCAACATGATATAAATAGATCATCAAAGTATTGTTCAAAGACTGATCATCAAATATTACATCCCAAAATAACAATATTCGAAAATAAAATACTAAGACAAAAGATCAAATCCTAAGCTTAAGTAATGCTAGGGAAATAATAATACCCATGCCAATTTAGTGATGAACTCTGTTTGATAAAGAATGCAACAGTTTAGGTATGACAATTATCCATGGATGCAATATAGATATAATAGATGCTTTTATAATCATGAGTAACAATGACAGTTCAACAGTATGGTCTACCCAAGATATTATCCCTTCACGGCAGAATTGGCACTGTCCTGAGGGACCTGTATTACAATGCCGGTGCCCCAACCATTATACGCTACCGTCGACACACTAGCAATCCAACCAAGTCCGACCTCAGGTGGCCGATGCTACTAATGATGTATGTCTTGTAGTGACCGCTCGTTGAGTCTATGCTAGTCACGAAACAACCATTGGATCCAAGACCCATTTATCACACACACATTTGACAATAAAGTTAACAGGTGTAGTAAACCCATGGGGCACGTACGGGTGTACCATGTCATAAAATGCAATTAATCGTTTCTGTATTTTACATGCATACCTTTACAAGTTTCAATGTCATTATCTTGTTAAGTAGTAAATTTTCACAAATGATAGAGTTCGTCAACAACAAAGTGTATATCGTGAGAGTTGTAAATATGCATGTTTTGGTACACAAAAAAGTCGTGCAACACGGGAAAATAAATTGTGAGCATTATATAAGTTAAAATTCACCTGGGTCGAATAGGTTCTCCTGCACCATGAAGTATTTTTCTCCCAGCTTAAAATTAGATTAGTTTCTTTGCAACGTTGAAGAACAAATGAAAGATTGTGGAGACATGTATCAAAGGAGGAACCAAAAAATGAGAAGTCATCCATAAATGCCTCCATAAATTTCTCCACCATGTCTGAGAAGATCGACATCATACATCTCTGAAAAGTGGCAGCCGCATTGCATAATCCAAAGGGCATGAGTTTTAAGCAAAGGTACCAAAGGGACATGTGAAAGTCGTCTTCTCTTGGTCTTAGGGATCAACAGCCACTTGATTATACTCGGAGTATCTGTCTAGGAAACAATAGTAGCTCTAGCCAACAAGACACTCTAGGATTTGATCAATGAACGGGAGTGGAAAGTGATCCTTTCGAGTATGGGAGTTGGGCTTCCAATAGTCAATGTAGACGCGCCATCCCATGGTTGTAAACTATGGAACTAGTTCACTAGCTGAGTTTTCAACTAGTGCGATGTCGGACTTCTTCAAAACCACTTGAATGGGGCTCACCCACTTGCTATTTGAGATGGGGTAGATGATGCCTGGATCGAGCAGCTTGACAACCTCCTTCATCACTACCTTTTTCATATTGGGATTTAGCCCTCACTATGCCTTATGGGAGGGTCTAGCGTCTTCTTCTAAATGGATCCGATGCATACAAATGGATGGGTCAATTCCTTTCAAATCTACTACTGTGCACCCAATGGCTTCTTTATGCTTTTTCAACACTTCCAACAAACTCTCCTCTTGGTCCTTGTGTAGATTTGAAGTAATGATGACCAGCAGAGTGTCGGTAGATCCGAGGAAGGCATACTTGAGCTTGTTTGGTAGTGGCTTCAATTCAAGCTTTGGTGGAGACTCAAGGGAAGGAACTGGAGGGTGCTCGAAGTCACAGGTAGGGGCTCCTTCGGTACTCTCCATGGGTGAAATTCTGCACGGGAAGCTGTCTCTAGCGAGGCATTGACCTTATCAATGTATTGGTGAGTGTTGAAGTCTTCGAAGCTTAAGTGACATGGATCCTTCTTCAAGAGACTGGGAGTGAGTCTTCTACATATTCTTCAATGTTGTCCAAGAAGAAACACTCATTCTAATTAGGTGGATGTTGGAATGCAATGAAGATGTTCTATCTAACCTTCATATTCCCAAAGGAGATCTCCATGACTCTAGTCTGATAGTTGATGCATGCATTGTCTGTGGCTAAGAAAGGAAGCCTGAGGTTGACAGGGATCAGCTTTCCGGGATTTGGGACAGGTTCTGTGTCAAGCATTATGAAGTCTACTAGGAAGAAAAACTTGTCCACCCTAATGATGGCATCTTCTACAATCCCTCTTAGCTTCTTAATAGATCGATAAACTAGCTACAGAATCAATGCGGTGGGTTTCAGTTCCCTTAAGCCAAGTTGTTGATACACTGAATACGGAAGTAAATTCACACCAGCCTATAGATCTAGGAGTGCTTTATCCATTTCACTATGTTTGATGATGCACAAAATTGTACGGGCTTCAGGGTCCTTGAACTTTAGAGGAGTGCTGTTGTTGTGCAAAATACTCACCTAAATTAATAGGCAAATATTCGGTACGTTTTACTCGTAAGTACATAAGATCAAAATGATAGTATAATAGGCAGATATGAGATCATTCCCACGAGGATTGGTAATTTTGCTTAGAATGTAATTTCCTAATTAATTAACTAAATTAAATCAATTGTCATGAATTGAATTTAATGATAAAATAAAAAGATAATAAAAGATAGAAATAAAACTAAGAACTAGGGTTAGGGTTTTGACATCCACCGCTAATCAGATTCAATTAAGATAAACAATATGCCAATGCTAACAATTATACCGATATATTTAATGCTTGCCAACCTAAGGACATGGTATCTACTCCTTAAGCTATTGATTTGCCTAAGCAATGAATTATGCATGGTATCTACTATAATTCTTTTCTCCCCGAAAGGATTTAGTATTACACTAAGTTGTTCTTCAAGAGAGCATACATCTATGGAAATTGACAAACACATGAAGCCTAGGGCATGGTATCTACTCCCGATTTCCAATGTTGATTAAGCCAAGAACCCGTGAGGAGGTTCTTTTGTCACTTTATTATGCCTAGGACTCAGTCATCCAAATTGACATAAATAACACAAATCCAAATACATGCGTATGGTTGTCAAGCACATTCATATGAAGAATTCGATTAAACAAGAATTAACCAAATTAAATACTCAAATATAATTGCGGCAAAGGCCCAATATTGAAATCCTAACAAGACATGATAGAGCTTCAATCGAGCCCTAACTAAACTATTAGCTACACATAATTTAAATAAAACTAAAACTAAAATGGGAAAAGAAGAAACCGAAATCGCTTCTAGATGGAGCCTCCAATTCTTCTCTCCAAGATTGTCTATTTTTCTCAATGTTTAGAGGTCTATTTATAGGCTTAGGAAAACCCTAGAAGTCCTAAAAATCCTAATAAAACCGTAGGTCAATCTCTTAATGCAAAGAGGAGACTAAAAACCCAATCTAGAGTGAAAAAGGTCTTCTGCCGCGTCTGGGCACTCGAGTGGGCTCGATCCCAAGTTGGTACGATCGAGCGCCTTTGCACTCGTTCCTTGTTATACTGCGCTCGAGCGCTAATGCGCTCAAGCCTTTTGCTGCTCCGCTCAAGCCTAAGCACTTGTGCTCGATCATGAAACTTCTAGCTTTTCTCCCAAATTGTCCTTTAAGCTTGGAACTTTCCAGAAATGCTTTCTTTTCCTTCAAACACCTAAAAACAGAAGAAAACTGAAAAACAGGACAAAACATCAAATAATAACAAAACTAAGTGATTAACATATGTGAATTGAGGGGCTAGAATATGAAATATTCGGCACTTATCACACCTCCAAATTTACATATTGCTAGTCCCTTAGTAATACAAAACAGAAACTAAATTGAAAAACTAAAAAATTGAAAAGATAAATCCTTCTTTCGTGGGATGTACGATTGCATTTAGTGTATGCAACAAGCCTTTTAAATCTCTAGGTATCCCTAGTTGAACGAGTGAAGTCTCGTGAGGGTCTAACAGAAATGTTACCCACAAACATTATGCAAAATTCATGTTTATTCAAAACATTGAAGTATCACTAAAGACACTAATTTTCATTCATTAGCAAGCTTAAAAGGATAAACTCCATCTTAACAATGAATTGGAACTCCAAAGTCTAGCCACTCACAAAAGACAAGCTGAGGCCACTATGAGGGTTTCAAATTATTACCAATGTGCAATGACTCAATACCTCAAAGTTCACTGGGATTCCCATCGGAGTTAATAACCAAGGCATAATTTTCTTTTCTTTCTTTTTGGGCTAGGCTGTGCAATGCTTAGTTCCCTTAAGCTTTTTAATTGACCCATGTAATAAGTGTTAAGTTAATGACTCCCAAACCAGATGGTTTTTGGGCATTAGGTGTAAAGACACTCCTAAGGACTTACTAACTCGAGTAAAAAAGGCTATGAAACCAAACTAGCCATGACTTTAACCAAATCAAATTTTTTACCTTTTGACGTGAGCACTCATTGCTTAGTGAGGCAAGAGGTCCAGTACTTAATGAAAATCTCGCAATGATCAACTTTTCCTTTTCCTTTTCTTCTTCTTCTTTTTTTTTTTTTTTTTTTTTTTTATTATTATTTTTATTTTATTTCATATATGCTAAAGTATTCATCCAATAAGTTATCCAGCTTTACCCAAGACGTTGAAAACATACACAGTCAGATTCACTTGTCATACCTCACAAACTATGTGCTAATGTGCTTGTGGCAGTTTAAAATCAAAACAAGTAAATTCTCAAATGTCAAAAGTAAGTAACAAGACTTAGAATTCTAGCCATCAGATGTGTTCAACATTTTAAGCTTACCAATGAAATTCAATTCATAGTTTCTAGATCAACCAAACTTTTAGGAATAACATGAACATGCATTTTCAACAATTATGGACAAAGTGTGTGTGTCTCCCATACCCCCAAACTTGAATTACACATTGCCCTTAATGTGTTGAGATAATGGACATATCGTACCTGAGAGATGAGAATATT
The DNA here is from genome assembly GCF_901000735.1 of Corylus avellana. NCBI lineage: Eukaryota > Viridiplantae > Streptophyta > Magnoliopsida > Fagales > Betulaceae > Corylus > Corylus avellana. The sequence continues at coordinate 18,714,920 of NC_081546.1, forward strand.
GGTTGGAATAGGTATGGCTCATAGCATACCTTCAAACTTGAATGCAAGATACTTTGTCCCTGAAACAAACAAATGATGCTCAAACCAAATACCAGTCAAGTACAACACATTGTTGTAAAAATATAACTGTGGAATGAAAATGGACAACAATGGAAAAGATATAACCTTGAAGGAGATCATGTACCATGGCCTGATGGAGGCTTTGAGTGCACAGGGCCTACGCTCGAACCTCTGAAGTTGAGTTATTTACCCAAAATATATGGGATCTGCCAAGCCAACGGAATCCTCATCCATGATGCACATAGTGCTTTCTGACCCTTAGGATTAAATTTGAAGCACCAATCTTTTCTTCTCTTGGACCAAAGAGAATGAATTTTACCTTTAGATAGGTAATTCCAACCGTCTGCAAATCAGGGTAGATCAGTCTGAGTCTTCTCAAACAGTTTCTCATTCGGAAGGGAATCATGAACTGGAATAAAATGAGGAGAATACTCAGGGAATTTTTCTACCTCAATGGTCTCTTTTTGCTCGTTTATTAGCCTTGACAGAATACTCTCCTGGTCTCTTGGTGTTTCGAGAATAGGAGTTGATATTAAAGGAACCTCCGTGCTTGCTTCCTTGCCTTCTTCCCGATGTAGATCTTGTGGGACCTCAATGACTTTATCACTCCTAAGGATTGTCATAGCCTTGAGCTCCTCATGACCTCTCTGATTAGGTATTGTTTGGGATGGAAGTTTGCCCCTTTTCTTTCGCTCAGCTAGTTGGCCATCTGCCCCACTTGTGCTTCCATTCTTTGAATAGCTTGACGTGTCCGTGCATTGGTCTGCCGCTGCACAGTTAAGAACTGGATCATGACACCTTCGAGGTCAGTCTTTTTCGGCTCCTGGTCTGCAATTGAAGACATGGGACAAGTCTTAGTGGTGTGGTCAAGATGAGAACATATGATACATACCACGACTTATGCAATTTGTTGAATAGAGGAAATGTTGTGACTAGTCATGGCTTCTACTAGGATATCCAGCTTTCTCTCCATGGTAGCCATTTGAGTCTGAACTCCACCATTTTTGTTCTCTTCATGTACACCCTTTCCTTTGAGTCCTTGTCTCCCTCTAGATTAGAATTGTTGGGAGTTCTCACTTAAGGTCTCAAAGAGTTCTACAGGTTCCTCACTAGTTTTCCCCAACAACATCCCGCCACAAGCTAAATCTACACAACCATTGTTGACATCATTTAAACCTTTATAGAATGCCAGTACCTGATCTTCTTCAGATATGGTGTGATGTGGGAATTTGAGAAGTAGCTCATTAAAGTGCTCCCATGCTTCAAAGAAAAGGTCTTCGTCTGTTTGTTGAAAGGTTAGAATCTCCCTTTTAAGTTGCCTTGTATTTTGAGCTGGGAAGAACTTCTTTAAGAATTTTGTGGTCAACTCCTCCCAGTTGTGAATAGAACCTGCAACCAAAATTTGAACCATATCTTAGCATTATCTTTTAAAGAAAAAGGACAGAGGATTAACCTAATTCCTTCTGGAGTTAAACCCTGGATATTCTGAATCCTGGAGAGATCAACGAAATCCTGAATATGCAGATATGGGTCTTCTGTCGGTGTGCCTCTATAGTGTAGAACCAAATTGATCAGATGTGGAGATAATTTGTAATTGCCCTGCACCATAGGCTGGAAATCAATGCATGATGGCTGAGTGATGTTTTGGGCAGTGAAGGAACTCTTCATAGGTCTTGGCACCAATGGCGGATCCTCAACATGTTCTTGTTCTATTTGGGAGTAGTCTTTCCATATGGCTAAAATAACAAAAAGAAAAAAAGAAAAAAAAAATAATAACAAAATGAAAATAAAAACCAAAAATAAAAATAAAAAGAAATACTTAAAATCAGCCCGAAGATGTAGCTTTGGAGTGCTACTGTTCGGATGTGTGATTGATCGTACAAGTTTGTGCACTCGAGCTCCTGGAATGGGCGCTCGAGTGCACCTTCGTAGAACAGAATCGGTCATACAAAAACAGAATTAAAACAGATTAAAAGTAAAAATAAAAATAAACTAGAATTAAGGAAAAAAATTCTAAACAAAATTTAACATAATCCCTGACAATGGTGCCAAAAAGTTGTTGTGCCAAATACTCACCTAAATTAATAGGCGAATACCTGATACGTTTTACTCGCAAGTGCACAAGATTAAAACGATAGTATAGCAGGCAAATACAAGATCATTCCCACGAGGATTGGTAATTTTGCTTAGAATGTAATTTCCTAATTTATTAACTAAATTAAATCATTTGTCACAAATTGAATTTAATGATAAACTAAAAAGATAATAAAAGATAGAAATAAAACGAAGAACTAGGGTTAGGGTTTTGATATCCATTGCTAATGAGACTCAATTAAGATAAACAATATGCCAATGCTAACAATTATACCTATATATTTAATGCTTGCCAACTTAAGGGCATGGTATCTACTCCTAGTTCCCCATGTTGATTAAGCAAAGAACCCGTGAGGAGGTTTTTTTGTCACTTTATTATACCCAGGACTCAGTCATTCAAATTGACATAAATAACATAAATCCGAACACATGTGTATGGTTGTCAAGCACATTCATATGTGGATTTCGATTAAACAAGAATTAGCCAAGTTAAATACTCAAATATAATTGCAGCAAATGCGCCAATATTGAAATCCTAACAAGACATGATTAGGGCTTCAGTTGTGCCCTAACTAAACTATTAGCTACACATAATTTAAATAAAACTAAAACTAAAAAGGGAAAAGAAGAAACCGAAAACGCTTCTAGATGGAGCCTCCAATTCTTCTCTCCAAGATTGTCTATTTTTCTCAATGTTTAAAGGTCTATTTATAGGCTTAGGAAAACCCTAGAAGTCTTATTAATCCTAATAAAGCAGTAGGTCAGTCTCCTAATCCAAAATGGAGACTGAAAACCCAATCTGGAGTAAAAAGGTCTTCTGCTGTTGTGCCAAATACTCACAAGTGCACAAGATCAAAACAATAGTATAGTGCAGCAAGTACGAGATTGATCTCACGGAGATTGTTGATTTTATTTAGAATTAATTAAAATATCAAAATTTCACAATATTGATATTATGAAAAGATAAAAAGATAAATAAAAGGTAGGGCATTGATATCCACCACTAATTATATTTAGATAATATAACAATATGCCAATGATCCAATCATATTATGAATATCTAATGTTTGCCAACCTAAGGATATGGGTGTCTACTCCTTAAGCTATTGATTTCCCTAAGCAACGAATTAGGCGCGTGTGTTTACTCTAATTCTTTTCTTTCTTAAAGGATTTAGCATGGGTGTCTACTAAGTTGTTCTTTAAGAAAGCATAAATCTGTGAAAATCGACAAACACAAGAGGCCTAGGGCATGGGTGTCTACTCCCGGTTTCCCATGTTGATTAACCCAAGAACCCAGTGTGGATTTCTTTTGTTACTCTTATTAAACGCATGACTCGATCATCCAAATTGATTTATTTAACTAATCCATACTACATGCATATATTGATCAAACAAACACATATGAGGAGCTCAAGAAAACAGGAATTAATCAAGTTAAGCAACACAATATGATTATCACAAAGGCGCCAATATTGAAATATTAAATAAACATAATTAGGGCTTCAATCTAGCCTTACAAAAGAGTTAGTTACACATAATTAAAATAAAACTAAAAAGAAAATGGAAAGAAGGAACCGAAAACAGCTCTTAGAAGTAGCCTCCAAATTCTTCTCCCAAAGTTGTGTCTATTCAAAGATACCTATTCTAAAGGTTTAGAGCTCTATTTATAGGCTTAGGAATAATCTAGAAACCCTAGAAATTGTAGCTTTCACGTTCTAAGTCGCTTAAGGTTTTGAAAGGTTGAAAAGGTGAACTTTTCGAAATAGGTCGCTACTGACTTGCTCCTCACGCACAAGTGCGCTCGATTGTTGGTGTTGGGCTCTTGATCGCAAGTGCGATCGAGGCTATTGTTTGTGTGCACGAGTGCATGCCTTGCGCTCGTCTGGTCCTCTTGCTTGTAGTGCACTCGATTGCAGCTCCTCTGTGATTGATTGCACTACCAGAGCCTCCAGTTTTTCCCAAAATTGCTCTTTAAGCCCGATACTTCCAAATTTGCTTCATTTTCTTCCAAAAACATATAAAACCAGGAAAATACAAAAATGAAATAAAATTGTGCAAACTAACAAAACTAAGGAATTAACACATATAAGTTAAGGGCTAAAATATGCATATTTTGGCACTTAACATTTGCCGCATCTGGGTGCTCGAGTGCGCTCGATCCCAAGTTGGTACGATCAAGCACATGGATGCGATTGATAATACGTTTTGTGCGATCGACCGCCTCTGTGCTCGATCCTTGTTATACTGCACTCGAGTGTGGATGCACTCAAGCCTTTTGCTACTGCGCTCGAGCGCTAGTGCGCTCGAGTCTAAGCACTTTTGCTCGAGCATGAAACTTGTAGCTTTTCTCCCAAGTTGTCCTTTAAGCTTGGAACTTTCCAGAAATTCTGTCTTTTCCTTCAAACACCTAAAAACACAAGAAAACACAAAAACAAGATAAAACATCAAATAATAACAAAACTAAGAGATTAACATATGTGGATTAAGGGGCTAGAATATGAAGTATTCAGCACTTATCAGTTGTGCTGAACTAGTGAGCTCACTTGTGCGGTGGGAATGACTTTCTTGGGAATGTGATTATGAGTTTTCGTTTTCTGAGTGGACAAGTCCTTGAGAAATTTGGCATAGGCAGGAACTTGTTTGATGGCATCAAAGAGTGGGAGGTTGACTTTTATCTGCTTGAAGACCTCCATCATATCTTGTATTTTCTCTCATTGTTTCCCAAAGTGAGAGGGTGCCTTGAGACGTTTTGGGAAGGGGGCCTGAAGCTCATTTGGTGTCTCAATAATGGGATTGGATGATGAAGAAACCTCAATGCTTACTTACTTACCTTTTCCCGTTGCAGATTCTTTGCTCATCCTTCTTTTCTTCCGCATGATTGTCAACCACTTTTCCTTCCTCAGTGTGGTGATAGCTTGAACTTGCTTGTGATGTGAAGTACTCTCATCTACCATGTAGTATCCCTTAGGATTGACCACCAGCTAACTTGGAAGCTTTCCTTCTTCCCTCTTGTTGATAGTATTAGTAATTTGTCCAAGCTAAGCCTCTATCTTGGAAATGGACTAAGAGTAAGACTTCAGTATCTGATCATTATCATCCAATTTGCGGAGAGCCTTCAACACCTTACCTTGAAAGTCAGAACTCAACGAAGGATGTGGGGCGCCCTGATACTGTTGCTGTGGAGGCCGATATGTGGAAGAAGGCTAGTAGGGCTACTTGGTAGACTATGCTTGATTGTGCATTCCTTGAACTGAGTTGCCTGAAGTTGGAGCCTTCCATGAGAAGTTCGGATAATTTCTCCACCCTGGGTTCTAAGTGTTGGAATATGGATCATTAGTCGGTCTTGAGAATGATGCATTTACCTGTTCATTAAAGTGTCAGAAAACTATCTAGCAGTTGGACAATCATTCATGTTATGTACAGGACTAGAGCAAAATGAACATGGGTCTGATGTGTGTGCATGTGAGCAGAGTTAGGAGCAAAACTAGCAACCATCATTTGATCTAACTTTCCAGTTATAGCATCTACAACTTTGATAGCCACATCCGAGGAATGTCCTACTTCAACAAGACCTTTAGTCTTTGGTGCTTTAGGTCAGGTGCCCTATGTCTAGTGGAAGCATGCTGAACAGAATTATTATGAAGATTTTCAAACAAGGTCTATGCTTCATCCTCACTATTCATCATAAAAGTCCCCCCACAAGATCCATCTACCATTTGCCTAAGAGGCTCGGTCAAGCCATCATAGAGGCATTGCACCAGCTTCCATTTCGAGACAGAGTGGTGCGGGTACAACCTAAGAAGGTCCTTAAGTCTTTCCCAAGTCTCATAAAATTTTTCACCCTATATTGGGAGATACTAACAATAGCTCTCCTAATGCCATTGGTCTTTCCTATGGGGAAATACTTCTTGTAGCAATTGAGCCCAAGAAGTGATGGAATTGGGTGCTAAGGAATGAAACCAATGCTTGGCTCTTTCTTTTGAGGGTGAAAGGAAATAGATGCATCCTTAGGGCATCCTCAGTGAATCCAGTCAATTTAATGGTAGAACATTTTTCTAGGAATTTCCCATTGAGGTCGTAAGGATTTTCAATACTAAGCCCTAAAAAAGATGGTAAGCTTTGAATGGTGTTGGGCGATAGGGAGTGATCCCTCCAAGCCACGGGGTGTTCTTCAACCATGGTCTCAATGGGACGCTCTCTTAGCAAATGAGAATTCCTTTTGGACCTAAGTTTTCTAAGAGCTTATTTGGGATTGCGTTTGAGGAATATAGTATTTAAGTCACAAAGCATATTTTGGCAAAAGCTTATTTTTTAAGCTTTTGCCAAAAGTGCATTTTGACCATTTTTAGGCTTTTTGGACATTTAAATGCGCTTTTAATTTTTTTACCAAACGACTAATTTTTTTTTCAAACGGACTTTTTGAGTGTTCAACGCATTTTTAGGTCCTTCAAACACAATACTAAACAAGCCCTAAGATTGTGTTCAAGGTCAGGGTTGCAAGGGATTAAAGGTAAAGATAAAGAACGACAACCTAACATAAACTAACAACAACAAAAATAAAAACTCACAAATGGCGCGGCGAGTGTAGCACAGGTGTGCTGGAATTTCAAAGGCTGCAATTGGTGAAGTCAAGCAGGCAGTTATAGGTGTAGTCGATCACACTGAAGAGGGCGCTCGAGCATAGCTTGCAGGAAGACCTGGACAGCTACTGACCTGAGCAAAATAAATTAAAAAACAAAAACAAACAAAAAGAAGATTAGAAAATAAAGAAAAACAGGAAATAATTAAGCTAGATTTAATCTTTAAAACTTAATAATGCAACCGTTAAGCAATCCCCGACAACAGCCTCAAAAATTGATGTGGTCTTTTTAAAGAAAATATATGTCAATAATAAAATACCACTCGCAAATAGGATGAATCGTTGTAGGATATGGCTATATTGAGGGTGTCGAACCTCAAGAAATGCACGAGAATTGCTATAAAGTTTTTCAAGATTAAAAGTAACTTAAAAAGAGAGTTTGTTGATTTTGTTTGAAAATAAAGTGCATAAAATAAATGTAAAAGAGAATTGAAATAGAATATGGAGAGAGTAGGGTATTGACTTCACTGCTATCCGCAAAAGAATGGTTAACCATATTTAATCAGAAAAATTCATTTTGTTCAGGATAAATATAAACAAGAAAATACCGTAATTAAGAAATAAGTATAATCCAACTTCAGTTGGCACGGACCATCCACCTAACTACTAAAATGCGGTATGAACCATCTTCCCTAAGTATGGATTATCTAATTCCTTAATAGGCTACATATAATCAAGGGATAAGTATAACCCATCTTTGGTTGGTACGAACCATCTACCTAAATTATACTAAACTAGGGTGCAATACAATCCGTCTTCTCTAGGCATGGCCTATGAAACTCTCTTGATCATATGTCAATAAAAATTGTTGTATAATCATCATCCTCATAATCACAAAAAACAAGAATGATTTGAGTTCAATAAAGGTAAAAAGCTTTCTGAGACAAGAGAAGAATTTCACCAATATTGAGTTTGAAATTAAGAACAATTGAATTAAAATATTAAGAACAATATCAAATAGTAGCAATCTTCTAAATTATACAACCATCATGCATAAGCAGAAAATCTCTAAATTAAGATACAATCAAACCATTGTGATTGGATAGGATTACATCAATATCCCATGAGAAGTTTAGCCACTCATGTCTCTGCTAGGATGGCATCCTGCAATGATCTTCTTCTCTTCAACTCTTCAAGCCTCCAAAAAGTATTTTCTGAATTTTGCTCTAATCTAATAGTGTGTCTTTCTTCAATGGTTAGAGGCCTATTTATAGGGAGCAAACAAACCCTAAAAACCCTAGGAAAACCATAGGCAATCTCCTAGTCCAAGTAGGAGACTCAAAACCCTTTCCAAGGTGGAATTGGACTTCTAGCAGATTATGGAAGCACGTGTGCGCTCGAGCCCAAGGGATGGGGCGCTCGACCACAGGTGCACTCAAGCCCTGGTGCTAGGGCGCTCAATCCCAGGTCTTCAGAATGCTCCCAAAGTGTGCTTTAAGCCCGATTTCAATGGAGTTCTTGCACCTTTCATTTAAAACCTAAAAACACGAAAATAAAACAAAATCAAACAAATAAAAATGATACAAAAAATTAGCATATGTGAGTTAAGGGGCTTGAATGCACAACATTCGGCGCTTATCACTCCTTCCCATTCATGGAAAGTAACTTCGGCCTCTGATACCAGCTGATGCAGCATGACGTCATGGGTTTAAAGATACACAACAAGCAAGAAGGGATATATATATATATATATATATATAACTTAGATCTTGAGTCTATTAAGGATCTAAAAAATATTCTCAAAACGCTAGAGCCTATCTAGAATTTGAGGAAAATCTATAAAAGAAACTCAACTCTGAACTTTCTTATTGAAAAAAAAAAAAAAAAAAAAAAAAATCAAAAGCTATGTTTTAGAGGCTACAAGCATGTATTTATAGTCTGTAAACTCCTAACCCTAGTAGTAAATAGAAATAAAGTTGTTTAGAATTCTATGCTGATCTCCGGACAGTCATCAAATAATTAAAGTACGTAAACTAAAACATAAGGGCTTCCGAACGGCCAGAAGCCGTTTCCGGACAAGATTTCCAAATTGTTCAATTTAGACGGCATGTTTGGACAGCGCATAGCCATGTCCGGATAGATTTTCTAGGGAGCTCAATTTGCGTGCCATGTTCGAACACTGGGATGTCATGTCCAGACCTGTGATCCCATCTTGACTCTTCTAACTAGTACGGCTCCCTAGGGCCCCTTCACACTTACATTAGCACAAGTCTTTGTCATGAATTCCCAAGCCCTTCGATCTACATCATCCTTCCAAGTTTGGAGAGAATTCGTGCTCGAATTGGCACCCTCTTGATATGACCTGCTAGTGAATGAAACTTGAGCAATGACCCATCTCGTAATGCTTGTAGGGAGTAGGTTCTGCTGGCAATAATTTTGGATGGTGCACAAATTCTCATTGATATAAAATAATTACAATATGAATATTAACAATAAAATAAATAAAATACAAGAGATGAAAATAGAGTATGGAAAGATCTTACAATGCTATAGAATCACGCAAGAGCGTTGTCCTTAAAGGTTGATTCGTGCCTCCCGGAGTGTATAACTCGGTGCGATCGGATCCTTTGACACGCAACCTCCTAGGATTAGACTATAGCGTCTATCTTTGTTAAGGACGCACTTCCAATAACAAAGAGTAATAGAACAACCCTTTAATTTTCTTGATGAAAAACCACATAGAGAAAATACAAGAAATAGAAGACAATATAGGTGGAAAAATCCACTAATTCTATGTGGCTATATATATATATATATATATATATATATATATCCAAGTAAACAAATCATGAAAAATATATAAGAAGATATTTTCTTATAGAAGTCAGTTGTTGACTCTTTCAAAGCTCACAATTAAGTTAATGTTTGTTTTTTCCTTTCTAAAACTTATGATCATGTAATAAAGACAAAAAACAGTCATGACAATAATATCATGTTAAAGTCTATGATCAATTGACCATGCGTTAGAGACTTGTCTTTAACCTATGAAATAACCAACGGTAAAATTATAACTTAATGACCAAACGGTCATAAATATATAGTAAAGATGATAAAATCTCATAAAAATATTTTAATGCCAACCAGTAAAATATTTGGAATAACTGAAAAATATTGTTAAAATCAATAGCAAAATAATAGATTGTTTGTAACATACACAACAGGTTCCACCCTACATCAATTATTCTATATGGTCTTTAAGGATTTGAGTGGGAACTAGGGAATGGAAGTTGCTTCTCACTATACTTCTTTGACTAAATTATTGTGTATGAGTGAAAAACTGCCTCTGCTGAACTTGTTTATTTAAAACCTGGTCATGGATAATGAACAGGGGAATCTAAATTGGTATTTTGGTTGGTTTTTATAGATTTAATATGAGATCGTAACATCGTAAGACTCATTTACTAATGTATTTGAGATTATTGTTTCTAATTAAATGGGTACTATCTCATGACAACTTAACAAAGTGTTATCCCCATCTATTTGGGTTGCCTGTGTAGACGAGTCCCTCAACAAGAAATTTGCAAGTCTTACTCTAAATTGGTTGTGATTATAACTCACTTATTTATCAATTTATTCATGTCTTGCTGATGTTCAATCTGCTTTCAGCACATTGAGTCTTGTTTTGCTTCCGCAGCAACATATGTGTTGTAACTTAATAAAGTGGTAGGCTATTTTTTCTTTATAACCCCATACACACATTGTTATTTTTTATAGAGGAGAGTTGCACACTTCAATTCAAATACATCTACTAACAAGATAAACTTGACCCTATCTTCTAAATCAAATAGCAACAGATAAAATACAATTCATTCTAATCTAACATGTGTAATTAAGTTATCAGTGATATAATAAGTCCTATTGTTCTCTGTACCGTGCTCAAAAGTGTTGGTCAAAGAGCGGAACAAAAAGCAATAATTTGTTGTTTGACCAATTTCAGATAATTTAGTTACATTAAAAAAAATAAAAAATCAAAAAGCATCCAGTATCCATTTCTTTGACATTGCTTCTCATCACTGTGAATTTTCAGATGGAAGGGCAAAATTCTCAAAATGGGCAGATTATTGACATCAGTGTAGATGTCCCTACTTGTGAGAGGAGCACACGTGCGAGTAAGTTTTGTGGGGAAGCAGCTTGTGGATTCTCTAATGCTGGATTCTACTCCAAGGATGCTAAAGAACGATCAGCTTTGATGTCCAAGCTTTTAATGGCAATGATACTGTGTGTTATCTCCATGAGTGTTGAAGTAGTTGGTGGCATCGAAGCCAATAGTCTAGCAATATTGACTCATGCAACACATTTGCTTTCAGATCTTGCATCTTTTGCCATCTCCTCGTTCTCCTTATGCGCTGCTGGCTGGAAAGCCACTCCCCAGCTGTCCTACGGATTTTTTAGGGTTGAGATTCTTGGTGCTTTGGTTTCTATCCTACTCATATGGTTGCTTGCAGGGATTATGGTATATCAATCCATTCTTAGACTTATTCATGACTGTCAGGTGGATGGCCTTTTAATGTTAATTGTAGCTACATTTGGTCTAGTATTTAACATCATCATGGTTCTGTTATTGGGCCATGATCATGTTATTAGCCACAGCCACAGAGTGACAATTTCTGCTCCTCATCATCATCATCATGAGGAACACCCAGAAGATGAGCATTGCCATGGTCATGAAGATCCTGCAGACCATCATCATGGTCCTGAAGATGATGCAGACCATCATGGAAATCCTGCCGAACCACCACTGCTGGAGAAACCAAAAAAAGGGCATGAACAGAAGAAGTGGAATATAAATGTGCAAGGAGCTTATCTCCATGTACTTGGGGACTCCATCCAGAGTATTGGGGCAATGATTGGAGGAGCAATCATATGGTACAAGCCTGAGTGGAAAATAGTTGATGCGATTTGCACCCTAACTTTTTCCGTTATCTTTTTAGGGATTACCGTCAAAATGATCCGGCCCATACTTGACAACCTGATGGAGAGCACACCAAGAGAGATCGATGCAACAAAGCTCGAAAGGGGGCTATTAGAAATGGAAGAGGTGGTGGACATTCATGAGCTGCATATATGGTCTATCACAGTGGGGAAGGTCCTATTGGCTTGCCATGTCAGAATCAAGCCAGAAGCAAATGCAGACTGGGTCCTGGACAATGTGATAAATTATATCAAAAGGGAGTATAACATAAGTCACGTAACCGTACAGATAGAGCGTTAGTGAGCTCTTCACCCGGAAAATCATTATTGTGGAAAGTTCCCAATTATTTCATTATTATTATTATTATTAATTTTTTGAAAAGGTTTTATGCATTCATTCATCAAAAGATCACAGTACATCACATATTTTTTCATGCATGCTAAAACGGGAAATCATCCCTTCAGATTCTATCTTCTCCCAATGTGAGAGCAAGCTTTGCAAGACGATGTGCACCTCTATTTGCAAGTCAGTTGACAAGCTGCACAGTCCACTTTTGGAAACTATTCATCATCTCCCTTGTGTCATTCACCACTTGTCCATCTACCCTCAAACAATCTTCATCCCTCTGGACACAGCTCCCTCAAGAACGATTCTATGTAGCCCCAGCTCCCTTGCAAGATCAACCGCCTTCCACGCTGCAATGGCTTCAGCCATAGTAGGATCATATGCATGCTCCTTTCTAGCACAGTGCATTGCGAGGGTATCCCCTTCATGGTTACAAACAAATACCCCAATACCCATCCTGTTATGATTGACGTCCATTGCTGCATCCCAGTTGAGTTTTACAATCCCCATACACGGATTCTGCCATTCAACTACGGGTTTGGATTTGGAGCAGCTTCCCTTCTGTTCTCTCTCTTTGCTACATTATTACAAGCTTCCACTTGTTCCTTTGCTTGGCTAAAAAGAGACCTTGGGCCCTGAAATTCCCCAACAAAAATCACCATATTCCTGCTTAGCCATAATAATCTAGCTAATGTCGCCACCAGTTGCATTTGATCCAGATTGAGCCTATCCATCAAATTTTCAATAATATGCATAAAGTCATCTCCACCGCTAGTGTATTTATGGATTTCCAGTACACACTCCATCCAAACGTCCATGGGGGATGGACAACTCCAAAGAATATGTCCAATAGTCTCATTTTCCAACCCACAAATAGGTCACAAGGGATCTTCAGTAATATGTTTTCTGAATAACCTCTCCTTTGTGGGTAAAATATCATTGCATGCCTACCACATAAAAGTATTTACTACTCTTGCTGCTTTGATATTCCACTTTCTCTTCCAAAGTTCTTGCAATGGCTTCAAGTTTGAGCAGCTCTCTTCTTCCCTTTGACCTTTTTCCTTTGCTACGTGGTATGCACTTCTTACAGTGAAATCCCCGTTTTTAGCACCTGCCTAAACCAGTTGATCTCGCCTGGTCCGTGGACACATAGCCATGCCACAAATTTCCTTCACTTCATTAGTTGTAAAACATTTTTGCACCAGATCTGTTTTCCACCAATTGGTTTCATGGTTGAGAAGTTCACTGACTCTAGCATCTCTGTAAAATCCTTCCTTGGTTTTGGGCCTCATACACCACAGCTTTGGGTAGCCATCTATCTTCCCAAATCCGAATTGACTGACCGTCCCCCACACGCCACACTAGTCCCTCCTTGAGGAAAGTCTTTGCATTCCATATGCTTCTCCATGCATAGGAGGGTCTTTGCCCCAAATTAGAGTCCAAAAACGTACCTTGAGGATAGTAATTTTCCCAAAATATTATAGCAGCCAACGAGTCGGGCTTTTTAAACAACCTCCATCCTTGTTTTGCTAATAGAGCAAGGTTAAAAATTTCAAGATCCCGAAACCCTAGCCCACCCTTCTCCTTTGCTAAACCCATTCTACTCCAACTCATCCAAGCAATTCTAGAAGTATTCTCCTTATGCCCCCACCAAACCTTCCCTATCATCGAGTTTATATCCTTACTTATAGTGTATGTAGGAATTGCCTGGACCACTGCTTTCAACAACACTTCCTTCCACCCATTCAACCGATCCCAAATCCTGCCTTTCATCGCTGAAAACGAACTCACTCTAGATCTCCCAATAAGAGCTGGCAAGCCTAAGTATTTCTCATACCTATTCGTAGAGTTCACCCCAAATGTAGAAAGAATAAGCTCATTTGCTTCCCTTTTAGTGTTCCGACTAAAGAATATAGATGTCTTATCTCGATTCAATTTCTGACCCAACGCCTTCTCATAATTCTCCAAAACCAATTGAACACGAGCCCATTCCGTAATACTAGCCTTACAAAATGACAAGTTGTCATCCGCAAAAAACAAATGGCTTATTCTTGTACCACCCCTCGTAATTGGCAACCAAGTTATACCCTCTCCTTGCTTCGCCCTCTAAATTAAAGTACTTAGACCCTCCACACATAGAATAAAGAAATAAAGTGACAAATGGTCTCCTTGGAGAATTCCTCTGGAAGGTGTGAATTTCCCGTGAGGTTGGCCATTGATCAATATTGAGTAAGAGACTGTTCGTACAAATGTCATCAATAAATCCACCCACCTCCCTGTAAAACCAATCTTAAGCATAATTGCCTCCAAAAAATCCCATTCGACACAATCATATGCTTTTCTCATATCCAATTTGAGAGCCATAAACCCCTTCTGTCCCTTCATTCTCGTATCCATCGTATGAAGTGTCTCAAAGGCCACCAAAATATTATCCGTAATTAGCCTACCAGGTATAAAGGCACTTTGGTTGGGGGATCTAACATGTGGCAATACTTTCTTCAATCTATTCACAAGGACTTTTGCAATCAGCTTATGGATCACATTACACAGGCTAATTGGTCTATATTCAGTGATACGGGTAGGGTTTTTAACCTTAGGGATTAGAGTAATAAAGGTGTTATTTATAGAAGAATCAAATATCCCATTATTAAGGAAATCAAGCACAGCCAAACATATCTTCTCCCACACCGTCACCCATGCATGTTGATAGAAACAGGCTGAAATACCATCAAGGCTAGGGGACTTCAACGGATGCATTTGTTTTAGAGCTACATCCACTTCAGATGACGTGAAGACCTTGAGAAGAGAAATATTCATCTCCTCTGTAACTCTACACTCCAACCCCACCAAGCTCTCCTCCACCCCGGACACTCCTCCAGCCGAGAATAGAACTTGATAAAAAGGAACAAATGCTGTACTAATATCCTTTCACTTCTTCCACTCTTTTCCTTCATCATCAACAATCTTTTATATTTGATTTATTCTCCTTCGGTGACTAGCCCAAGCATGAAAGAATGGTGTATTCCTGTCCCCATTTTGACACCAATTCTGTTTTGCCCGCTGCTTCCATCAAGTATCATCTTGCTCAAGGAGAAAGTCAATTTCCTCTTGAAGTAGTTTGATTGCCTCTGCAGTACCCAGACCATTCTACCTTTGCATAGCTTCCAACTTCTTAGTTTTATCCTTGAGCTCTTTTTCAATGTTGCCATGTTTCTGCCAGTTCCACTTCTTAAGATCTGCCTTACATGTGGATAATTTTTGCTGAATGTACTGCATATGAGTACCTCCATAATCCTCTTCCTTCCACGACTCTTTTATGACCCTATTAGCTCCCTCATCCAAAAGCCAATGAGCTTCAAACTTACAGCCTCGCCTACCTTCCACATGCCTTGTGTCCTCATCTATGAACTCAATAAGGAGTGGTTTATGGTCCGAGGTTCGAGCCGCCAAAACATTAACCACCACTCTCTTATACAACATACACAACCCCACATTAGCCACTGCTCGGTCAAGCCTCTCCTTACTAAAACTAGCATCTTGCCTTTCATTATTTCAAGTACACTTCGACCCACATACCCCAAATCACTAAGACAGCACTGCTCCAGAACCTCCCTAAATTGAGCCATTTGTCCTTCTCTCCTTAGAGCTGCTCCAATCTTTTCTGATTGGTCAGTAATTTCATTGAAATCACCAATACATAACCACGGCAAAGGGGGAAAAAGCCTTAGATGATTCAACAACGCCCAAGATTCATGTCGCTTATCACATTCCGGATGCTCGTAGAAACTGGTGAGCTTCCAAGAACATCCTAAAGCGGGTAGCTTAACAATGCATTAATATGTCTTCTTGAGTAGTTCTGAATTTCTAGCAAATCCTTCTCCTTCCAAAGAAGTGCTAAGCCTCCGCTTTTACCAATCGAATCCACCACAAACATGCTGGCTAATCCCAACCTCACCCTTAATACCTCCATTCTAGCTTTCCTGCATTTTGTTTCCATAAAAAACACAATGCTAGGTTTCTTTTCCTTTGTTAATGGACAAAGGTCCCGAATTGTCTGTTGGTTCCCAAGCCTCCGGCAGTTCCAGCTTAATAGAATCATTGTACCTAGTGGGGCTGGGTCTCAGCCACCACCATAACATCCTCACCTTCAACTTCTGCACTCACCACCCACTTACCCCTCTTTCCTCCCCGAATGGTCTTATTAACAGCCTTTGTTTGCACCTTTCTCTTCCTTACTAGACAAACGACATCAACTGTTTCACCCCCTTCTCCTTCCCTTGACGTGCCTGCCTTTTCCACTTACGAACATTGGACCCCCCATCCAAAATCACAAAATCTGGTGATGCTCTAGTCTCTTCAAATCCTTCTTTCATAATCAAACCTTCGGCGCATGGGCTCTCCCCCACATTTGAATATAGAGACACTTCCATAAGAGATAAATGTACCTCCTGATCCCCAACACCCATCACCTCTACATTTCTACTTGTCTCTATCTCACTACCCACTGGACTTCCTTCACCAAGCCTAGGCCGGTCCAAAATTTCTTTCCCCTTTTCAGTTTTGCGTAGATCAGTGTTCATCACACAATTCCCACATGTTGGTACTACTTTCACAGTTTTCTGGAAACACACGTCCACTTCATCTTCCTTTTCCTTAGCTTCCGTGTCCCTTCTACTTCCGAGATTACAGGAGGCTGAGTTTTCGCTCCTTAATCCCGAACTATTGTGATACCTTTTAGGGTTTCCCCCAGATCCGGAATTCCTGTAACTGCCTTGCGTGTTGTGTTGTGTTGTCTACCCCCGTCTTCCCCATAGTCCTCTTCTGAATGATGTTTTCGACCTTCCTACACCCAGTTAGAAAAACCACCCCCTGTTCCCCTTCTTTTAGGATCCTCAGCCATGATCCCCACACCCCATTGTAGCACATCGTCCATGGAGTTTTGTCTTGTGTTTCTTCTAACAGGGCAGCCTTTGTCGCCATGAACCACATGTCCACATGAGAGACAAAATAATGGAAGTTTCTCATTCTTAAATTCACCGAGCATGATTTTCCCATAAGGTTCAAAGCTCTGCCTCGTTCGAGAGGCTTTGAAAGATCAATCACTACACAAATCGTTTGACGCCATCCCCATCTTGCACCATCTCCTGCAACATCCACTTCCTCCAAACTCCCCATTGACATGCCAATCTTTGTTCCAATCCCCTTGGTCATACATAGAAGCGGCATATCATGTACCTGGACCCAGATGGGGGAGTGCAAGAATTCCATCTGAGATGGAGGTATACTCCCATCAAATTCATTAAGAACCAGTATCTGCCTATCAAAAGTCCAAGGCATTCCTTCCATCACCCTCTTCTTTGAACGTTACCCCACTGATCATGCGCCATACCCTAGACAAAACAGATTTGAATGCTTCCTTGTTGACCTTCTTCCCCATTCAAATTTTGCCTATCAAATATCTCCCTTACCTCTTCAACATCTCCCTCTATTATAGTAATCCCCTTCTGCTCTCCCACCATAAGGGAGATCTTCCCACACCTCTTTTCTATATGCTCTGTCATGCTCATCCAAGCTTACTCCCAACCAGATACCCACACAAACCTTTAACTCCCAACCCAATACTCACACAAACCCATCACTGCTGTAAACGGAGAAGAGGTTAAAACCTCATCGCTAGTTTCTCTACGAGAACCCTAGAGAATATTTTTTCAACTATCCACACTTAAAAGCTCACAGTAATAACGCCTCTTTATTGTACTTTTCATTATAGGTTAAAAAAACATATAAAATCCATTTTTTTTAAAAAAAATATTAAAGTTATACATCAGTATATTACTTAACATATTGACATAAAGTTACACAAAACATTGCATGAATGTTCTTTCAAAAAAAAAAAAAAAAACTGCATGAATGCATAAATCAAAAAAAAAAAAAAAAAAAATTACTATCATCAGAAACTTAATTTTATTTTAATACATAAAAATTTAAACATCTTAAAATATTTGTTCCTATATGTGTAATTTATAACAAAAAGAAGTATATAGAAAGAACAAAAATAAATAAATAAAGAAGCATTAATAGAAAATTCGAAGATATTTGTGTGATACCTATTATATTTCAATACAAATAAAACTCATATAATTCTGAAAATTTAAAAAAATAATACAAAGCAAAATAATAAATATTTTTTTATGAATACAAAATAAATAGTTTCGTCTTTAAATTAGTATGTTTTTAAATTTTAAATTTCATCTCCCTATAATTTTCAAGTAGTAAATTGGGAGACGATAATATCCTACAATAATTTCTTGAACTTAATGAAATCTCATATAAGGAAAATTAGTGAGATCTTGTCGCTTAATGCTAAAAATATAATTTTATTAAAGCACAATAAAAATTTTAAAATCATGACAAAACCATAAATTGGTGAACTTGATGAAATCTCATATAAGGAAAATTAGTGAAATCTAGTCTGGCTAAAAATATCCTTTCACTAAAGAAAAATAAATTTTTTAAAATCATGACAAAACCATAAATTTTTGAACTTAAAAAAATCTCATATATAAGGAAACTAAGTGAAATCTCATTACTTAATGCTAGAATAACACTTAATGCTAAAAATATCATTTTACATCAGGTTCAACTGTTAATTATCTATTTAGAATTTCGGAAGTGCTTCTATTCCTTTTCTATACAACAACCAAATAAATTTTAGTCTTCCCTTTTTAAAATGAAAACAGTAAAGCAAAAGCAAAAAAAAAAAAAAAAAAAAAAAAAAAAAAAACATAGCGAGAAAACTAATAGAAAATTAGAAGAAAAAAAAAAACCAAGAAAACATGAATTATGATTATCAAAGTATTAATAGAAAATTAGCATAAGTTTTAAATATTTTTAGTGTAATACTTATTATATTTTAATACAATTAAAACTCATAATTCTAAACATTAAAAAAAGCACATGAAAAAAAAAAAAAAAAAAAAAACTATAAAACATTCAAATGAAGAATAGTTTAATACCCACAAAAATAAAAAATAAAACTGAACAAAAAATTTCACAAAAGAAAATGGAAACATATTCATATCTACCTAAACTCTAATTTAAAACGTTGTATGGTACAAAAAAAAAAAAAAAAAAAAAAAAAAAAAAATCTCAACAAAAAAAAAAAAAAATCAATTCACAATTGCTAAAAATTTCATACATAAAAGTACAAAGATACATCCATCTCGAATATCTCATACCTTAAATCACAGTTCAGAGTCACATATTTTCCTCCCTGCTTCCCATGAAACTGATCAAATAAACTTTATGAAACCATCAACTTCTATAGGAAAGGGCTTTGAAACGTTGTTGTTGCCGTAGAAGGATAGACGTGCATTTAGAGTGATAGTGACAGACGTTATTTAGGGTGAGAGAGAGGAAGAAAGAGAGAGAGAGGGAGAGAAAAACGCGAGTTAATAAAGAGGAAGGTCAAAAGGCATTAATTAAGGAAAATTTGGGTTTTAATAAAGGGAGAGATTTTAAGGCATTAAGACACTTAATTCATTAAAAAAATAGAAAAATGAAAAACCCCGTTCAAGCTTTGTACGGTTCAATTATTAACAATTATGAGTAAAAAAATTTAAAATTTAAACAAAATATATTTTTTTAGAATCCTAAAGGTATTAATATAAATATTAAATTGACTAAAATGTATTAATACATAATAATTTGATTTATATTATTTGTTTCTTTATTTGATTCGGACATTAATAATACTTAATTTATTGAATAATTTATATATGAAAAACTCTTGAAATATAATTAACACAATTAATTTTGCTAATTAATGACCGGTTTTTAATTAAAAAATGGGTTCACTCTTAAAAAACCGGCTAAAAAATTATGCCTTAAAAAACCAGTTTAGCCTTAAAAAAAAAATGGGTTCAAGCCATACGTCACAATTTTAAGGCACTTCTAGGAGGGGTTTGGGCTATTTTGTATAAATATATGATATGGCTGCATATGCTTTTCCTAGTAGTAGACGTTGCAGTTTTCTTATATGTGAAGCTTGTAAAGTACTATCGGCCTGCTTTGTTCTACAAAATTGCAATAGCATCCTCAGTGCATATTTACGTGGCCGTTGAGAGAAGAAACCTTGTTGTAAGTTGAGGATTAGGTTTCAATGTCTTTGGAAAGTTGTGAAGAGATTCCATGGCCAATGACTGCAGGGGTAAAGGGTATTAGGAAATTAAACCTATTTCCCAAGATCCGTTAGATGCGAAAAATAAGAAGAATACGGAATAACAAAGATTAGGCAATCAAACACGACACCAAGATTTAAGTGGTTCGGCTTAATAAGCCTACATCCACTGGCGAAGAAGACTCAAAGAAAATCTACTATCAAAAGGTGGAGTACAAAAATTGTAGAGCGAACATCACCCAGATCCCAAAGCCCCAATACACCCAAATCTCACTACCACACAAGAGAGATTATTCTCAAAATAGAATACAAAAGATAGATGTACAAACTCTTCTTTTGCCGAAATAGATGGCGGCTAATCTCTATTTTATTCTCTCACTCTGCATCACATTTTTCTTCTAATCACTTGTTTTTGGCTTCGCCAGAAACACAAAGAAGAAAATATTGTGGCAGCCCTTGCACCTCCTATCTCCTATTTTATACATCCCAAGAGATGTGGCACTCACCTCTACAGGCTTTTCCCCCTTTTGTGCTTGTCTCACACCTTAAAATAGAGCCAAGGTATCCCTTTTATAAAGGCATTAAGTTGGTGTAGAGAGGAAATCCTTCTCCTGCTTGGAGAAGAAAACCTAATACACGAGGTTGAAAACCAAATCCTATTGGAGAAATAAAGAGTAGGCCCACATGCTTTAATTGACGAGTTTAAAAGTCACCAACATCAACAATCTCCACCTTGACTTGAAACTCATCAAGTCTAACAAAACGTATCTCCACCTTGATTTAAATCCCATCAAGTCTAACAATCTCCTCCCATGTGTCTCCGCTCATTGCCCCCAAGGGCAATCACAATCCATAAGTACTACTTAAGTCCAAGCGTCTCTTAAACTTGAGCATAAGACCTGGTTTAAACATACCACCATGCTTTCCTACCAATCCCATCCACATCTTTCTCTGATGACTCTTTCTTCTTGTAGACCCATCTGTACCCTTTAGCCTTCTTTCCTTTGGGTAATTATACCGATTCCCAAGCTTTACCTCTCCGTAGTAACTCCACCTCTTTCAGTGTACCATTCTAAACAGATGATGGATCTCCACTACAAGCTGTCAGAACAAAAAAAAAAAACCATATCCTCAAAGCCATAGCTCTTTGGTGCTTTTCGATACCATTTCTTTTTGCCTCCTGCAAAAGAATAAGACTCTTCCCGATGCTGTGAGTCTCGTGAAGATTCTCCGTCATCACATTCATTCGTGAGTAAACACTGTTCATCAAGCTCCACCTCCATGAATTGTTTCTCTTTCGGCATTGTACTTTTAGAAAGCTCATCTAAGTTAACAAACTCGAACTTCTTCAGTTCATGCTCTGTAACATCAGCTTCTACACTTTACCCATCCTTGTACATAGCACACTCATTAAAATACACATTCCGACTTCTAATGATCCTCTGGTTTTGATCATCACAAAATGATGTGCAAATTATCTACCTAAATTAATAGGTAAATAATTGTACGTTTTACCTGCAAGTGCACAAGGTCAACATAGTAGTATATGGTGCAAGTACAGGATCATTCCCACGAGGATTGCTGACTTTATGTTTAAAAATAAATTCCTTAAGTAAAAACAAAGATTGATTGCTAAAGTGATGATAATAAATCGTAGGACTTTGATATCCACCACTAATTATATCTAGCTAATATAACAATATGCCAATGCTTTGATCATGTTATGCATACTTAATGTTTGCCAACCTAAAGGTATGGGTGTCTACTCCTTAAGCTATTGATTTCCCTAAGCAACGAATTAGGCTTGGGTGTCTACTCTAATTCTTTTCTTTCTTAAAGGATTTAGTATGGGTATCTACTAAGTTGTTCTTTAAGAAAGCATGAATCTGTGGAAATCGACAAACACATGAGGCCTAGGGTATGGGTGTCTACTCTCGGTTCCCCAAGTTGATTAACCTAAGAACCCGGTGTGGATTTCTTTTGTTGCTTATATTAAACCCAGGACTCGATCATCCCAATTGATTTAATTAACTAGTCCATACCACATGCATATGTTGATCAGGCACACACATATGAGAAATTCATGAAAGCAGGAATTAACCAAGTTAAATAGCATAACATAACCATCACAAAGGCACCAATATTGAAATATTAACTAAACATAACTAGGGCTTCAATCTAGCCCTACTAAATAAATTAGCTACACATAAAAGTGATATTAAACATATTCATGAAAAGAAAAGACAAGAAAAGAATAAACCCGAGACTTGAACTTGAGAGCTCCTATTCTTCTCCCTTCTCCCTTCTCCAAGCCTCCTATTCTAAAGGCTTAAGAGTCTATTTATTGGCTTCAAAAGTCCTTGGAAAAGTAGTAAACCCTAGGGATTTCGTAGGGTTTCAATCCTATTACAATTGGGAGTTGGAAAACCATAATATGGAAATAGGGACATCTTAGCCGCCACTTGGGGTGTCTCCTGCGCACGGGTGCGATCGATCGCAACCCGTGTGCGCTCGATCGCAGGTCTGCGATCGATCCTTCTTCTGGCATGTGCTCGATCGCTCCTAGCTTGCTTTGTGCTATGTCCTCTCAGGTACTGCGCTCGATCGTAGGTACCCTGCGATTGATCGTAGTGTCAGGGAGTTCCAATTTTTCCCATCTTCTCTCTTTGAGCCTAAATCACCCAGTTTTACTTCATTTTCTTCCAAAAGCCTGTAAAAACATCAAAAACACAAAAAGGAATTAAAATGTCCTAATTAACTACAACCAAAGGATTAAAACATGCAAGTTAAGGGCTGAAAATATGAATATTTTAACGCTTATCACATCCCCAAACTTACATATTGCTAGTCCCTTAGCAATACAAAACTAAAAACAGGAATGGAAAAACAGAAAACAAAAGATAAATCCATCTTTCGTGGGATGTACGATTGCATTTAGCGTATGCAACAAGCCTTTTAAACCACTAGGAATTCCCTAGTGGACGAGTGAAGTCTCGTGAGGGTTTTCCAGAAATGTTACCCACAAACATCATGCACAGTTCATGTTATTTCAAAAATTAAAGCATCACTTCAAGATCATGATTTTCATTCATTAGCAAGCTTAAAAAGATGAACTCCATCTTCACAATGAATTGGAATCTCAAAGTGCAATTACTTACAAAGGACATGCTAAAACATCACAAGTTTGAAAACAGTGTAAAGTGGATTAGCACAAAATTATGAGGCTTCCAAATCTTTCCAATATGCAATGTTTCTTTATCTCAGAATTCACTGAATTTCCTATTAGAATGACACATTGGCATATTTCTTTTTCTTTTTTCTTTTTTGGTTAGGTTGTGTAATATTGGTTCCCTTAAGCTTTCTAATTGACCCTTGTAGCGAGTGTTAAGTCAATGACTCCCAAACCAGGTGGTTTTAGGGCATTAGGTGTAGAGACACCCCTAAGGACCTACTAACTCGAGTCAAAAAGGCTACAAAACCAACTAACCATGACATTGATCAAATCCAAAATTTTCACCTTTTGACGTGAACACTCAATGCTTTGAGACAAGAGGTCCAGTTACTTAGTGAAAAGCCATCAATGATCATTTATTTCACTTTTTTTTTTCTTTTTTTTTTTGAAATATGTCATAGTGTCATCTAATAAGTCATCCAATTTCATTCAAGATGCAAAAACACACATATCAGACAACATGTCATACCTCACAAATTATGTGCTAAGGTGCTTGTGTGATCAGATCAAACATGTGGTTTTTCAACTGTCCTAAACAAGTAACCAAACTAACAGATTCACTCATCAAATCATATGTCCAAAATTTTGAGCTTACTGATGAATTTAAGCCACAATTTTGTTAGATCAATTTTAAAATTTTAGGACAAACATGAACATGCATAAACTTTTTTTTTTTTTTTTTTTCAAATAAACAAACAACACACAAACAAATAACATGAAATTGGGACAAAGTGTGTGTAAACATGTGTGCCTATACCCCAAACTTAAATGACACTTTGTCCCCAATGTGTCTAAATTAAGGAAAGAGTGTACTCGGGAGATGGTCGAAATAGTCTTGGAAAGCATGGCTCATAGCATACCCTCAAACTTGAATTAAAGCACACTTGTCCCTGCAAAATAATAAAACACACAAACAAGTAAAAATAAACAAAACTAAAACGAAATAAAAATAGAACAGAAAAAGGAATAAAAATAACTATGGGATGCTGCCAAGTGCGCTCGATCACACATGTTGTGCGTTTGATCGCACTAACAGAGTGCGGTAGCCTCACAGATGGAGACCGGTGCTCGATCGCAGGAACAGTATGGAAAAGAAACTACATAACATTAAAAACACCAAAAATACGAGACACACATGAAAACACAACAAAATATAAAGCAAATAACAAAATAAACTAAAACAATCAACAAAATAAAAGGATATGCTATGGGGTGCCTCCCTTGAGCGCCAAGTTTTACGTCTTCAGCCAGACGGTGGTCCCCTCTCAGTGTTGCCCAGAAGTAGATGCTCCAGGTGGTGGTGGTAACCGGTTTAGGATGGACCGCATCAACTCTTCAAGGGCATCTAGGCATTGATCCATGAGGACCTTATCTTCCCGAGCGTCTCTTCTTTGATCTGCTAACTCGTTCCAAAGGCCTGCCATTTGTTCGCAGAGGGAATGGCATTGGATGGCTCAAACGTCAATTGGGGTCTCCTCCTCATCTTCATCTACCAGCTCAACTGCCGATTCATCTTCGGCCATTGGCTCGAGTTCATCTGCTTCTTCCCCTTCTTTTGGAGGTGCCTGGGGCATATGGGAGCAGCTCTTGTTCCATTGGCGAATGCCAAATAATGGAGAGGTGGTGACTGGCTCGTCTGCTGCGATGCCCTTGATGCCCTTTTTCTGGAGAATATATGTGATCAAGTATGGGAAAGGCAACCCCCATGAGTGTGTGGACTCTGCTCCCCCAACATGCACTCAATTCCAAAATTTATGGATTTGATTCCAAATAATTTTGGAAATGGAGTACCAGGCATCCTTGTGGAAGGCGTAAAGGGTCTGCAGAAATTGATCACGCCTTTGAGTTTTGTGTCCCAAAGGGAAGGCATTGCGGTGAAGCACTGAGTCCACGAAACCATAACCTTCGCGGCAACTTGGACCGGCTGCCAGCATTGTGGTGGGCACCCGCATAGTCCCCTTGGCACATGTCTTCAATGATTTCCGCCATATAGTAGCGGGGCGGTTGCTCCGCAAGATTTGTAGCTTTGGGAGGATGCTCATAAGTGCACTATAAGGCGGCGGCTATATCGGCCCTCGTCACATGAACAATTTGGCCTTTAACTTTTGAGGAGAGAGCAGCTAGATTTTCATAATCATGAGAAAGCTTGGCATAAAATTCAATGACCAGCTTCCGGTATGCGGTGGAGGTGACCGGTTTGAAGAGCTTCTTGTGTCCCCTTCGCTTAAACTCGGCAACGGCCCATTGAGTCGCCTTATTGTGTTGAAAATCTTCTCTTATGGTGAAGGTGGTTTCAAACAGCAGCTCCGGCTCTTCAAAAGTGGGTGGGGGAGAAATAGCATGAGCTCCGGACCCTCTGGAAGATGAAGCATGTGCTCTAGGCATTTTGAACTTGGTTGGAAACTTTTGTCAAATAGGTGATGCGCACTTCCGATGACCACAAAGACAACTACGGCCTAGGATGCCCAAAACTCCGTGCAAACACACAAAAATCCCAACACAGAGGCAATGTGGGTGGATGAACACCCACAATTACAAGAAAATAAGAAAAAAATTGGTGGTTGGGTGAGTGTTTGGAGATGGTGTGTTAATGGGAATGGTGAAAGGATGTTGGGTAATGTGGTGGTGTGGTGGCCGGAGAATGACTTATATGGTGGTGGTGTGGTGAGATTTGTGAAAATTAGGTGTAAGATGGGAGGAAGACTAGTGTCGGAGGTGGGGAGCTTTTGGGGAGAACCTGTACGGCGCCGGGATAGTGATATGTTGGCCAAAGGGAAAGTGACCTAAAATAAGTCGTAGACCTTGCTGTCCGAGTGCGCTCGATCGTACACCTGGTGCACTTGATCCCATTCGGCCAAAGGTGCGCATGTCAGAGCATAGTGCACTCAATCGCACCTAGGGTGCGTTCTATCGCACTAACAGAAAGTATCGAGCCACCTTTCGGTAACTGCGCTCGATCGCAAGTACCCTGCGAGCGATCGTAGTACCAGAATGTCAAATTTTATTTTATTTTTGAAAAAAAATCAAACAAAAGAAAAGTAAAGCAAAGGTCA